>NC_056737.1:1325039642-1325137142 GCF_019279795.1 Protopterus annectens | reverse complement strand
ATTATTTAAAAAACAGTTAAATCTAACATCTTAGTTTATTTGTAAAAAAAAATTAACAGGTACAAACCTTGGGTCTGATCCCCTCTAATAGTGCAATAATTTACTACAGGAAAGTCTTAATAGGTTCATAGGTTCATAGGTTCATACTAGGCTATCTGCCCAAGGGCATTTATAAGCCTAGCCCATAGTTATGTGGCTTTCGCCACCCCTTTAGTTTGAATAAAAACTATGCCTATCATTTTTCTGTGCCTCTGTCAAGCAGTGACACTGAAGTAATCCCTGGGGTATATCTGCGATCTCCCATCCATTGGTCAAGATTCCTCTTGAACAAGGCCAGCGAGGTGCTCTGCCTCACATGTACCGGGATTTTGTTCCACAGCATAGGGAGTCTCTGGGTGATGAATCTGTCCCTCCAGCACGTTCTATTTATAACCGTGTCAAGGTTTAAGTCTCCGCCCTTGTGGTTCTGAGGGATCTAGATTTTTGAGGTGAAGCATATTCATCAAATCTGGGTTTGACATGGCCTTATATGTCAGGCACAGGTCACCTCTGAGCAAGCGGTATGAGACTGAATAAAGCTGGAGTTCTTTCAGTCGGGCAGCATAAGACATATTTTTGAGACCCTTTATCCTTTTGGTGAGGAACTTTTGGGGCCTTTCAAGCTGCATCAGGTGTCTGGTCAGATACATTCCGAGCGGGCATTGTACTCAATCATAGGTCTAATGAGTGATGAGTACAGGGGACGATGACCTCCCTTGATCTAGATGTGAATCCCTTCATGATCAGGTGGGCGATATAGAAGGTTTTCCTAACTACTTTAGCAACATGAGTGTCAAGCGAAGACTACTGTCAACTTGGGTCCCCAGATCCCTGATGACTTTTCTGTGCTCAGTGGATTGTCACCTATATGGTAGCTAGGGGTAACCTTGTTTTTCCCGAAGGGTATGACTATGCATTTTTGGCGTTTAACTTCAGGCCATGGCTCTGGCACCAGTTATCCATTTCTGTGAGGCCCTTCTGGAGGATATCTGTGTCAGATGTGTTTTCGACTATGGCCCAGTTTGCAGTCATCTGCAAACTTTGTCAGCCATAACCCTCCTGTGTTTGCTTGTACTTCAGAAAAGTAGATGCCGAACAAGAGTGGACCCAGGACTGAGCCCTGTGGGACACCACTTGTGACAGGCTTTGAGTCTGACATGGCTCCAGCAACTCTGACCCTGTGGGTTCTGTCGCTTAGCCAGTTTGCAACCCATCTTGTGATGTATGGGTTTACATTCAAGCTGATGAGTTTTTCGATGATACCTGAGTGGGGTATTGTGTCAAGGCCTTTGCCAGGTCGAGGTAGGCTGTATGGACTGCCTTTCCCTCATCAATGGCCTTGGTGACTGTCTCGAAAAAGTCAACCAAGTTTAAGAGGCAGGATCTGCCTTTGACAAAGCCAAACTGGGTTGGATCCAAAGTCTGCAAGTTCCCTATGTCTTTATTTATGAGTTCCATTATGATCCTCTCCATGGCTTTGCAGATAAGGCTTGTCAAGCTAATGGGGCGGTAATTTCCAGAGTCTGTGGAGGCACCGCCCTTATGAAGTGGGACCACAGTCGCCGTGCGCCACTCCTTGGGCGTATCCTGAGGTGAGGCTAAGATTAAACAGCTGTCCTAACTGTGGGTTTAATTCCTCATTGAGTTCATGAAGCACACAGCCGGGGACACCATCCGGTCCCATGGATGCTGTGTTTTGCCTTAGTGAGGGCAGTTCTCACCTGGGCGTTGGAGATGTTTGGGGGCTACAATCCTCTGGAATAGATATCTCTCCTTTTGGGGGAGGGGAGAAGTTTGCACTGAACCTGTCAGCCAGTATGTTAGCAATGTGTGTAGGTTCAGTAATTTTCACATCATTTTGAACTAATTCTGAGCATATCTGGGAGTTTCCTCCTAGGTTTCTAACATAGCTAAAGAAGGCCTTATGATTGTCTTTAGAGTCCTTGGCGATTTTTCTCTCAAAATTTGCCTTGGATGATTTTATGAGAGCTCTTAGTTTTTACTTATAATGATCAAAGGTGTCTTACCTTTCAAGGATTTTGCTCTATCTTGTAGTAGCTTCCTCCTTTTGTTGTAGAGCTTGTTTATGGCTGGGGTCCACCAGACTGGACGCTTGCCTTTGGTACAGAGAGTCTTAGTTTTGTTTGGGATTGCCTGATCCATGCAGTCCTGTAGGTGCTGGTAGAAGGCATTTGTAAGTGATTCAGCGGTTTGAGTAATGTTTACCACTGGCTCAGGGGCCTTAAAGGAGACCACACTAGTTTTTAGAAGTGTGCAATCGGCTTTTGAGAAGTTTTTCACTGTGGTCTTTTTTGTTTCAGGTGGGGGCGGGATGAGGACCTCCAGCGAGATTAGTTTATGATCTGATCTCACCAGTGAGGGATATACTTCTGGTGTTGAACATTTTGATCCCATGTTCGTGATGATGAGATCAAGTATGTTTTCACCTCTTGTGGGGATGGTGACTAGTTGTTCCATGGCATTTGAGTTTATGAACTCCAGGAATCTTTGGGTTAGAGTGTTCGGGCTTGAGTAGTGTTCCCAGTCTATATTAGGGTAGTTGAAGTCACCTAGTATGATGGTGTTTGGAGATACATTTATCCCCTCCAATGTTTTCAGGAAGGCCATGTGAGGTTCCTGAGTTTGAGAGGGTGGCCTGTAACATGCTACAAATTGCAGAGCAGTCTTGCCTATGGTTAATTGCACCTGGATGGTCTCAGATGCATCGTGCGTTGCCACCAACCTTGAGGTGTGGGTGTCCTTTATGAATATGGACACCCCTCCTTTCTTGGTGTTGTCCGGATTTTGGGGCGGAACGTATGATATGAGGTGAAACCTGTTAGTGCTGGGGTGCTCTCAGGAGCCTTGAACCAGGTTTCTGTCACAGCACAGACATCGATGTTCTCCATATTGAGAAGGGCCTCGAGTGCGTGCATCTTGAGATTGAGACTTCTGGCATTGAGCAGCATTACCCTTAGTTTTTTCCTTTTTGGTGTTCTAGGGTGGTAGGTTTAGAATTTGAGCCTTGCCTAAAAGGCACTATGGGGTGGCAAGAGCCTTTGCCAATATCCGGAAGCCCAGGGTGACAGGTGCAAGCCGTCCCTTGCGAAGCAGCGTGGCTTGTCCAGCATGTCATCCCAGGCAGACAGACATTGGATCCCCTTTGAATGACACCAGAATTTAAGCCAATTATTAAAGCTGATCATCTTATCACTGTATTGTGGCATCATTCTAGGTGAAGGTAGGATACTGCTCAAGGTCAGGGTCATACCTGCCTGGGCTACATAATCAGAGAGCTCCTCGGCGTCCCTTTTCATGTAGTCCAAGGAGGTGCGTCTCAGGTCGTTGACACCAGCGTGGACAATGACTGAGTCGTACTTGTACCTGCTGTTGAGAGACCTGAGTGCTTGCGTTATGTGGCGGATTCTAGCGCCCGACAGGCAGCTTACTGTGACCTTCTCCTTACTCAGTCTGGTGAGCGGGACGTCAGTGTGTCTGACTATGGAATCACCAATGACAAGTGTGTCTGGCATTTTGTTTGGCCTTAAGGGCTGTGACTGTTTGACACTCTGACTGTGTGGTCTATGTGTTGCATGTGTTGGGTCGTGAGGTGGTATTTGTTTGGGTGTCTGCTTTGGTGGCCTCTGCTGTTTTGGTAAATTTTTGACCAGAGCCTCCGAGTATGTCTTTGTGTGAGTATGTGTATGATTTGAAGTTGTGATGGTACCATGTGTGACTGGGTATGTATTGTGTGTGGTTGCCTTCTCCTCCTGTCTGGTCTTGCCAGTCCTATGTCGAGAGAGCTCAGCCTCCAGTTTGGCCATATAGTTGCATCTCTCGCATGTATTTGTGTTTTGTGGGAGAAGGAGAGGATTGTCTGTGTACATGAGGCAATTGTAACATTGCCTCAATATTCCCAGGTTCACCAGTTGAGCTGGAGAGGACACTAGCAACTGATCCCTCGACATACTAGAAGTAGTAGATAAAGAACTTTCAAAGGACTCCGGGAAGTGGGTTTTGGGCTGGTGGGGTACTATCTATAATAAGAGTGCTTTATCAAGGTGCAAGTACTGTAGGAGTAAGTGCTAGGCTTTACAGATAGAGAATAGTCTACTTGGGAATCAAGTAGAGATGAACTTTTCAGTTATAGGATATGCTGGTTAGATCAGCAGTACAGTTTAGCGTGTTTTATAGCAGGGGCTGAAGGGAGCTAGGAATTGGCCCAAAGCGACCACTGGACTACTAGTTTCTGGCTGAAACTTCACCAAATCGGACAAAAGGCGCTCAGTGCTTCCCACTCCCACTGGTAAGCAAAGAAACTTCCCTCCTTCCTAATAAGGCAATGGATCAGTAACAGGAACTAAAAACAAAGCCCAGGGATCAGCAACTCTGAAACTGGACTACTCTAGTTCAGTAAAGTGGGAAAACAAGAGATTTTTGTTTTATTACAGAGATAAGGAAAAAACAGACAGTAAATGCTATAAATGCTGTAAATCGGCTAGCACTTTAGTGTGTAGCCTACAGAAACAATTTGCAACAATTAGTAACTTAAAGTGCAATAAACAGTGTAAAATGCAGAAATCACTTAAAGTAGCAGTAAAACAGGCGAAATGCAGTCGCTAGCTTAATAACAGTGGGAAAGCCACAAAAATACTTATATCTGGTAGAAAGTCACTCTTTTAGCTCTCTGCTGCTTGGATCACTCTGCAGGCCACCACGAGGATCTGTGCAGAGTTGGTACAAGCTGGAAAACACGTGTTTAGCGTGTTTTATAGCAGGGGGCTGAAAGGAGCTAGGAATTGGCCCAAAACGACCAATAGACTACTAGTTTCTGGCTGAAACTTCACCAATTCGGACAAAAAGGCTGCTCAGTGCTTCCCACTCCCACTGGTAAGCAAAGAAACTTCCCTCCTTCCTAATAAGGCAATGGATCAGTAACAGGAACTAAAAACAAAGCCCAGGGATCAGCAACTCTGAAACTGGACTACTCTAGTTCAGTAAGGTGGGAAAACAAGAGATTTTTTTTTTTTTTTTTTTTTTTTTTTTTTAATTGCACATGGCAACTGAAATCAAACATCTATTTCATAAATAGTAGCTGAGTAACTAAATATTTAACTATAGGTGTAGTCTTATAGTCATGTGCGTTACAAAAATATGATGAGGCACTGTAAAATAAGCAATGAATAAGCTATGATTGTTGCACTCTTGTTCAAAATTGTAATAAAATGTGACTGTCTCTAGCCGCTATAGGACCTCCTGAATGAAGGACTTTATAGCAATAACAGCATCCCTTTCGGCACAGCTGCCCCAAATGATGCATTAGATATGTGTGCGGAATCAAACTTAATACTGCTTGGTGACATTGTGGCAAATTGCCTGGGAAGTAGCAGTTCAGCTGTCATTAAGAAAATATACAGGATGGGGTTAGTAGTAGAGGGAGCCCTGAGAATCACTGGAAGGGTCTTCTCAAAATTTTGGTAAAAGGAAACTAGGGTATTTACTAACTATTTGAAGGGACACTAGGTAGTGATTTTTTCCTTCCTTGTCCCTAGTAAAATAGTCAAGAGCTGTTCATCCTTCTATGAGTGGCCATCCTGTCTGCAATAACAGCGCTCAGGCATTTTTATACAGAATCAAAAGATGCTACCTTATTAGATGAAGTAGTGTCCTTATTCAATCAAGTCTTCTCAAACCTACCCAATAAACCTGCACCCCTTTGAACTAAGAGGGTTACAGCAAACCTAGCACCATGGCTAACTAGGTCAACTAGACAGCTACTTTAACAGAGGGGATCGTGCACAGAAAATATGGTCCAAAAATAAGAACCTGGGTACCTTCCTAAATTTTACACACCTTAAATGCCTAGTAAAACAGCACATTAACAATGACAAAAAAAATATTTCACTAACTAACTCTAAACTACTCTGGTCTAAAATACAAACATTACTCCATCCCAGGCAAAGCGACCACCACCCCCCCCCAATACAAACTGCACTGAAAATATAGCCACCCAGTTCAACTTGCACTTCATTAACCTCCATCCTAGCTCTCACCAAAAGATGACTAATCAATTTTGAAAGCAGGACAGTGCTGGGTTAATTTGGCAGATAACCCAGAATGCCAGTGGCCGAACATCTACTGTTACAGGTGGGTAAGATTTCTGCAACTGTACTTTCCATCCTATGGATAGGTCTGTTTTACGGTCAGGGAGGGAGGAAAGGCCAAAAGTGATCCTAACTTCACCTTTTTAGCCAAGGCAGCATTGGTTCCCACTGCTACACAGTGTGAGCAATCACTAACTATTTACTGCCAAGGCAGGTAGATATTTTGTCTCAGTACAAGTTAACCACCATCCACCCCAGCTTGAGAACTATAAGATTAAAAGCATGAATTATCAGGTCCTTATTTCTTAGGGGACATCCTTTAAACAGGGAAGGCATAGCCATTCTAAAAGAAGCTAGAATGCCAACAAAGTGAGGAGGTCGTTCCTTTCAAAATGGAAGAGATTCTCTGTGTGGTGCCAGACCAAATTACCCTTGATTTTATTGTACATGGCAGAACGTTTTTTTCAAAAAGCATCTCTTAATTCTTTAAGATTTGTCTCTGCAGTTTCTGCCTGCATTTCTGTGCATTCCCCTCTTCTATCCAGCTGTCTGATCCTTAGGAGCATCATCCATCTCAGGCCCCTGAGAACAGCTGCTCCTCCATCCTGGGACCTTATCTTGATGAAGATTATTCTCCCACCTTTTGAACTGACAGGATCTGCAGATTTGAAGTTTTTAACTTGGAGAACTGCTTTCTTGATAGCAGTCATTTCAGCTAGGAGAAGTTCAGAGTTTCAGGCTGTCATGTGCATGAAGCCTTCCCACAGGTTTCATTCTTATGGGGTACACCTGAAGGGTTAACCCATCCTTTTTGTCTAAGGTTGTTACGGTGAACTCACTGAATCAAACCATTCAATTTCTTTTTCCCCAAGCCACAAAGCAAGGGAGAGATGGCTCATCACACTTTGAATGTCCTTAGGCAACTAGGACTTGACTTTGCCCGGACAAAGCATTTTAGAAAATCAGACTATACTATTTTTAGCTTTTGCATCTGAACAATCAGGCAGCCCTGTTAGGACAAGGCCATCCCCATACGCATTTCAAATTTTGCTAGAAACATCATGGATATAAGGTTCCACAGCATACTGTGACTCACTCCACTAGAGCTGCAACAACTACAACCTGTAATAAGGGTATATCTGCCAAGGAAATCTGGAGGCAGCCACTTGATCCCCTGTTCACACTTTTACCAGACATTGTAAAATTTCCTTTTCTAGCGCGGGGTTTTGTCTGCAATTTCACAGGGCCTCCCACCCCCACCATTCCCATAGCACAAAATAATAATACACTACAATTCATCATCAAGCCAGCTCCACTACATTAACCAAAAGTTACCTACTAACTAAACAGCCTCTTCCTGCATGGTAAGTGGGGAAAACACACACACACACACACACACACACACACACACACACACACACACTCATATATACAGAGATATACATACATACATATATTTGAGTATTTTGTATTCCAGTAGTTACTCATAGTAAAGTATATTGCTTAATACTAAACCACATTTTCTTTATTTTGTCTTTTCCCCTCCCTTTTTTCTCTTTTTTTCCTCTTTTGTTTTAGGTGATGCTGGATATCCACATCACTGAGGACCGAAGTCACTAAGTAATGATATACAGTTGAGTTTCAAACTTCATATCCTTCAGAAAAATGCATACTAACACAAATCCTGCTATTCTAGCAGTGTTCTAAGTTTATAAGAGCAATATTTAAAATCTGTCCCCATATTTGAGTCCCCCCCTTTTCACTTTTGTGCAGATTTATTGTGCTGAGGGATTGAGAGGTATGTGCTAGAGTAGACGACCTAGGTCAGGTCCCACAAAGTTAGAACATGTCCTCCTTCTGTGAAAAAAAGAGAAAGCCTTTTTGGGACAGGGGGATGTGTTATATATTATTAGCAGTTTTGTTTCATTTCTACTCCATGTTTTCCCTTTCTCACAGAATTATTAAAATAGTATGAGCAAAATTTATGTGATGTTTCAAATGTGAAAGTAATTTTTTGTTTATTAAAGATTAAATGCTTTGTTAAAGACATAAGCCATTCAAATTCTGATAAATGCTTATGATTTATAAATATATAAGTGAAGAAAAGGAGCCCACTATACTTTGTTCAATTCAGAAGCCACAAAGTGGGCTTAAAAGAAGCTATATTACTATTTGAAGGGGGAAGTATTCACTGCTTATAGCTTACAGATACCATACTCCTCAGAAATGGCAGCATAACATAAAAATATTAAAAGATTATTTTATGCTACTTGTCACTACAAGAACACTGGTCTGCAATACAATCTCATCCCTGGCCAAACATCAGAACAAATGCTTTTTTGGCCCACATAAACGTATTTGGCCTGGTAAGGAAAAAGGTGGAAAAATATATGTAAGCTGCACTATGTAGACCACTTACAAAATAACATTCAGAGTTTGTCTGCAGACTCAGTAGTAGATTCATGAAGAAGATGAGCTATGACTGCAACCTGCACTTAAAAAAATCACAACCAAAAGCTAAATTCACTGTGATAGCAAAGAAAAACAGGAAACCAACGGCACAGCCGTCAAGGTAGTAAATTGGTGTGTTACTAAATGTGCAGGTAATATGATAATGTTTTACTGATGTTGCTGTCTTCACAGTGTACATTAGGGCAATTCAGCCCACTGGTACAAGTTTTATTTTTTTTCATGATCAGTAATAACATGGATTACTTTTGCAATAATTGACTGCAGATAAAAAGTATGCATGACCGTGATCAGTCCTGCTCCAGATATTGATCATCTTTTCTAGCTACTTTATATTGAAATCTGATTGGTCTGACTCTAAGCCAATTAACTAAAGCAGAATTTGCCATATGCTTTTGTGTCAGTAAAAAGCTCCACATGCAGCCACACACAGGTATGCACACTCAAAGGATGTTGTCCCCTGCACCGCTTATCTAATATATCTCCGAGGCCAGAAAACCTTGGAGTAAAGCAGAAAGCTTTGTGGGTACCAATTAATTTAATTGTGAACAACAGGCTCAGTTTCTCAAAAAGCAGCTCTGTCAGACAATCAAATCCCTCCTGCCCTTGTGTGCTTACAATGCCATTATCTTCAGACACTTCGGATCTCATCCTTAGTAAAAAATGAATTGAAATGATGAGTAGAGACGGTGTTCCTAAACCCTGCAGGAATGTTACTATTTCTCAGCTTTCCAACAACGTGATAGTAGAGTTGGAGTAGATTAGACATTCTTGTCAGTGCAACTAGTTTTGTTTACTTTGCCACTGAAAAAGTCCATCAACCTGAAAGAAATACTGTCTGTCATCTTGGCTCTCAAAGCAGTAGGAAATGAATAATTAAGAGTGTTACATGTGAATATTTGTAACTCAGCAGTCATATATCGCATAAGCAAAGTAGCTGGGTGTCTTACTGTCTTTGAAGATGGCTACCATGCATTTATGAGAATTAGTGTTGTCCATGGATCAACATATACAAGTTGTTCATCTTACTGATGAAAATATTCTAACAGACATTATTGTTCCAGATGTTCATCTGGATAACGAATGGCAACTGTATACAAACATCTTTCAAAACCTAATATCTGCTTGAGGATATGCACATGAGAACCGTTTATAACTGCAGAAGATACTCAACTACCCAGAAGCCCTTATCGTAATTGTAGCACAAATAAACTGTTTTACATGGTTTCACCAGTTCCTCTTTACTAAAGTTTAAGCTTTACTTACCTTTTGCTATGTTGTAGTGTAGTCGGTGTGTACTCCAAAATAAAATATAATTAAATCCTCTCTCCACGATCCTCGCTCCTTCCTTCAGCTTTAAAAAACGACCGAACGGTATTTTCGCGCATGCGCATACCAGCGGAAAGACGCTGGTATGAAAAAAGCGTGAAAAAAAGAAAGTTGGCACATGCGCATAACAGCAAAAGTACGCGGACGTGTAAACACACGGAAAAAAAGTTAAATTAAAATTAAATTTACATTTAAGGGTCGCGGGACGCATGGAAGAGCTCTGAGGGCCGCATGCGGCCCGCGGGCTGCGGGTTGGACACTCCTGAACTAGACGATGTGACAGAGTATTGTTGATTCTTGGAGACAGAATGTAGAATAAAACAGAATGCCATGTTTAGTTAAATTCTCAGACATTTGGATATTGAGAATGCACACAGAATGGGAACAGCATATTCAATGTATGGGATAAGAACTTTTTTTTAATGGTGTCCTCGGACTTCATATTTACCAGCCTAGCCCCAAGTGCCCTGTATCCACGTCAGGTCTACCAGCCATTCTCCTACCCCCATCCTTAGACTTACTGTGGTATTGCTGGGGGCTGGCTGTGAATCCTAAGGGCATCCTGGGGACTCAGATCATCTGTGCTTCCATCCTGGGTTTTTTTTTTTTTTGCTTTTTGTTTTTTTGTTTTATGTCCTCTCCATTCCTTTTCCCTGCTCCCCGTGCTCACGGATTGCATCTGAGGCAACTCATCTCTTTGGACCATGCATCCTCTTAAGGACCATATCAACAAGCACCCTTCCACTCAGGACAGGCATACCCATCCCCTCCCTACCACTCCATCAGTTTCCCAAGCTGGTAATCAAACCCAGGCTGGCTGAGACGTAGTCAGGGCTTTATCCCTCTACACTACTAGAGTAGCTATAGGATAAGAACTTTGTCTCAGAGAAGGTCTAGTTTCAAGTGAAAGATCGCTGGATATTTTACATTCAGTACAGAATGTAGCTGATCAACGTGTCCAGAAAATGTGAGACAAGGGTCATAGAAACAGAATCAGATATATTAGGTTCATAGGTAAGTGATATGCTAGCTGCACTTACAGGCCATTTTAATCCTAGCCAATTTCCCTAAGATGAGAATCAAGCCCTGTACCTTGCATCTGTGAGGAAAGCACCTTCACTGCTATGCCATCCTCCTCATAGGTTCATAGGTTTATACTATGCTAACAACTGCTACGGCCATTGTACAACTAGTTGCCCAACCCAGTTGTGTCCCCATGTACCTTGGGCATCTGTTTGGAGGGGTATTTAAGATAGGAGGTAACTGAGGGTTTTTTTGGGTGGGGGTATGTTAGTTAGGGAGTATTTACTTACTGTTGGCTTCTGTCCATCAGAGACATGGGACCAGACTGGGGGGTGAATTTACAACTTCCCATCCAATGGTCACGTTTATATTTGAAAAGAGCCAGGGATGAACTCTGATTCACATGGATAGGGAGCCTATTCCATACCACTGGGATCCTTTGAGACACATATCGGTCACACCAGGATGTTCTGTTTATGTCACAAGCTCACAAGCAAAGTTTAAATCCTTGGATCTAGTGTTTTTGGTGTCGCTTGTTTTGCAAATGTGCAAAAGATCCATCAGGCCTTATATGCCAGGCATAGATCACCTGACATTTATCTGTAGGAAATTTGAGTACAGAGATAGGACCTTAAGGTGTATAAGGTGTAGGAGAGTGAGTTAACACCCTGAATTCTCTTGGTGAGGAACCTCTCTGGGCATTCCAACTGATGCAAATGCACTGTCAGGTAGATGCCAAATGGGGCAGTGGACTCAATGATGGGTCTGATAAGGGCCAAGTAGAGTTGTACTACAACTTCCTTAGACCTGGATGCCATACCCTTACTTATAAGCTGAGTGACATAGACTGATTATCTTACTATTACGGCTTCATCTTGGTCAAAGGCCAGATTACTGTCTACATATTTTCCCAGATCTCTAACTATTGGGCAAACATTTAGGGGTGTTTTATCAATGGAATAATTAACTTGTGTAAATTTTTTCCTAAAGGTCACCATGAATCACTTCTTGGGAATGAGTTTGAATCCATGGCTTTGGTACCAGTTATTGGTTTTTGTTAGACTCTCTTGCAAGATGTTAGTGGCATAGAGGTGGTCTTTCTTGGATCTTATCTGTGGGTCAATTGGAAATCCAGAGAGTTATGTAGGGATTTATGCCTTGTTTGGGGAGTTTCTCAACAATAGCAGAGTGAGGTATTGTACTGAATACCTTATCCAGGTCAGGATAGGTGGTATGCATCATTTTCCCTTCATTCATTGTCTTGGTGACCTTCTCAAAGAAATCTACCAGGTTAAGTAGGCAACGCCTTCCCTTGACAAAGCCAGAGTAGTATGTGACCAGTGTCTGTAGGCTGACGATGTCATTGTGATCATTTCCATGATAATTTGTTCCATTGCTTTCTATAGTAGACTTGTCAGACTGATGGGTCTGTACTTTCTAGGGGTCAGTTGATGGACCACCCTCGTGAAGAGGGATAACTGTTGCAGTCTTCCATTCACATGGTACGTACCTATTTTGAGGCTGTAGTGGATAGGTTATGTTTTAAACTATTTAGGAGACAACCCAGGATAGACAACCCAGGATATTTTCAGGGCCAACTGAAGCAGTGTTTTTAGCCTCAGCAAGCACAACCAAGGCCTGTTTCCTGCTGATAGATGAGGAAGGTAATGCTAAAAGGGATCTCACAGTGGGTGGCTGTGGGGGTGGGGGGTGAAGTTAGAGCTGAATTTATCGGCCAGCAGATTTGCTATGCCACCTGCTTAGTAAAAGTAATGCCATTTATCGCCAGTTCGACACACTGCTGTGTGTTACCTGTAAAGTTTCAGAAGTAGCTGAAGAAGGCCTTGTGGTTGTCCTTAGCCTGAGAGGCTATCCTGACCTTATAATTGGCCTTGTTGGACTTAGTACTCTTAATTTCTCATTTATAGGTTCATATGTGTTTACTAGGCTAACAAACACAAGGGCATTTTTAAGCCTACCCATGCATCCCAAATCTCTGACAAGTTCTGATACCCTTGAAAAGTGTAAACATGGGCCTGGGAGATAAACCATTTACAGGTTACCTCTGTCCATTAGAGACATAAGTGCTAAACCAGGGATAAATTTCCAGTTTTCCATCCAATTGTCCAAGTTGCACTTGAATTGGGTTAGGGAGGAGCTATGCTTCACATGGATGGGGAGCCTGTTCCATAGACGGGGTAGTCTCTGGGATACATACCTATTTCTCCAGCAGGTCCTATTTATATCACAAGCAAGGTTTAAGTATTTAGAATAGGTAATTATGGTGCTGTTTGTTTTGTGGATATGCAGGAGGTTCATCAGAATGGGGTCTGACTATGCCCTGTATGCCAGGCATAGATCTCCCCTCAATAGCTTGTAGGAGACAGAATACAGGGATAGGGCCTTGAGGCAGTCTGCACTGGACATATTACTTACACCCTGTATTCTTTTAGTGAGGAACCTCTGTGGACATTCCAATTGTTGGATATGCATGGTTAGATACATGCCAAAAGGGGCATTGTACTCAATGATAGGTCTGATGAATGCAGAATACAGTGGAACAATGACTTCCTTGGACATAGATGCCATACCTTTGTTTAAAAGTTGCATAACATAGAATGATTTCCTCACCACTGTAGACACATGAGGATCAAAGGCTAGAGTACTATCTATGTGTGTCCCTAAGTCACTGACTACTTGGTCAACTCTAAGGAGTTTATTGTCAATATGATAGTTACCAGGGATGGATGACTTCCCAAAGGATACTATTATACACTTCTTGGTATTTAGTTTTAATCCATGGCTCTGCCACCAGTTGTTTGTGTCAGCCCCTCCTGGAGAACATTTGTGTCAGTTTGAGATTCAATGACAGCTCCTAATTTTCAATCATCTGCAAATTTAGTCAGCCAGAGACCACTGACATTGGTTGACTTCTGAGAAGAAATGCCAAAAAGGATTAGTCCAAGGACTGATCCCTGAGGGACTCCACTTATGACTGGCCTCTTTGTAAAGGTGGACTCCCCATTTCTAACTTCCTGGGTCCTGTCTGTGAGCCAGTTGGCTATCCACCGGGTGACATATGGGTTTGTACCTATCTTCTTGAGTTTATCAACAACACTTGATTGGTGTATTGTGTCAAATGCCTTGGCCAGGTCAAGGTAGGCAGTGTGAATGACTTTGCCCTCATCCATTACTTTGGTGACCTTCTCGAAGAAGTCAACCAGACTGAGTAGGCATGATCTGCCCTTGACGAAACAAAACTGGGTTGAGACCAGTGTCTGGAGGTTTGCTATAACTCTATTGATAATCTTCATGATAATTCTTTCCATGGCTTTACATATAAGACTAGTGAGACTTATGGTTCTGTAATTTCCAGGGTCTGTAGATGGCCCAACTTTGTGCATAGGGATGATCGTTGCCACTCTCCATTCATAAGGCACAAAGCCTGTTTGGAGGCTACAGTTGGATAGTAATTCCAGAGGCCCTGATGTTTCATGCTATTTAGAAGGCATCCTGGGATATTGTCTGGGCCCACTGATGCAGTGTTCTTAGTCTTAGAGAGAGCATTAAGGACCTGTTACCTAGTGATAGTAGGGGGAGTTATATTTGTTGATATATACTGAGGGAAGGTTGATGGGGAGAGAGGGGTAAAGTTGGAGCTGAATTTATCAGCCAGGAGGTTTGCTATATCTTTACTGTATCTTCTGGCTCAGTAGTGGCTCTATTTAATTTAATCAGTGAGCTTTTATCATTATGACAGTTGCTGTTTCTGATTTTGTGCATGACTTTTTTCCTTTTTTATATACCCTGTTAAGTTCAGGATATCACCAGAGTGATTTTTTTGGTATTGGTTCTGGGCTTAGTAATGATAGGTATGGCAGCCTGTATGTGCTATTTACATGATTGTATATGGTTTCTGTGAACAATTCCACATAAGTTGCTGTGAATTAAGGGTTCTGGGGGGCATGGAATTTAGACAAAGTGGTGCTTAATAAGATGTTGTTTGTTTTAGAATAGTTCCCAAGTGTTATAGGTTTATCAGGGTTTTTCAAGTTAACTTTTATTTCTAAGGAAGACAGCTTTGTGATTCGACTTCAACAGTGAAGATATGACATAGGGGGTGTAGCTCTCTCCCATATTGCTGAGTACTAGGTCCAGTGTGTTTGAATATCTGGTTGGAGTGCACACTATCTGGTCAAGGGTGTTTGTATTAATAAAGTCCAGGAAATGTTATGCCTGTGAGTTGGAGGCAGTGTATTCTTCCCAGTCTATAGAGGGTAGTTTAAGTCACCCATGAATAGGGTATTTGGTTGGATGATGAGTATCTTCAGTAGGCCTAGGTATGAGTAATAAGATTCTTGGGGCATAGATGGTAACCTATAGCTTGCCATGATATGGTAAAGGACTTTATATGTGATGACTTACCCGTGGACGAACTCCAGGGCATCATCCTGTTTAACTAACCTAAAGATATAGTTTTTGCTTATGTAGATCAGGATACCTCCACCTTTTGCCCCTGTCTGTGCTGCTGTTGGCCTAAATGTGTGAAAGGCACATTAGCATTGCACTGTTGGAGTATTTTCTATGGCTTTAAACCACGTCTTGGTAACAGAACAGATGTCTTTATTCTCCAGAGTGATGAGAGCTTGTAGAGTGTGGGGTTTCTTGTAGAGGCTCCTAGCATTGAGCAGTAACATGTTGCTCTTTTTTTGTTTTTACTATGTTTGTAGGTTTGTCATATTGATGTTGCCTAAAAGGGATCTAAGGATGTGGATAAAGTTTTAGTCAATATCCGAACGCCCATGGGGGGACAAGTGCAGGCCATCCTTGGCAAAGCAACATGATCTGTTAACCATGTCCTGCATACTGACAGACATTGAAAACCCCTGGAATGACACCAGAAGCTAAGCCAGTTGTTAACACTAATCATTTTTTCTTCATATTGTGGTATCATCCTTGGAGTAGAAAGAATACTGCTCAATGCAGGGCAAATACTTGTGTGTGAGACATATTTGGAGATATCCATAATGTCTTTTTTCATATAGTCCAATGTAGCACATCTCAGGTCATTTCAAATTCAAAGTCAAAGTAAACTTTATTGTCATTTAGAACTACACGTGTAGCCTAAATGAAATTTCGTGCATTATCTAATTTCACGAGATTCCAAAGGAAAGTGAAACAACACATAACAGTAGAGGAATAAACATAACTAACAAATACAATACTACTCCCAATACATGCAAGAAAGGGCAGAGACATTTACCAACACTCATACATGAAAAGAATACACTCCCCTGAGTTAAACTAATTACCCTTTTTAAAGTAATACAAAACACACTACAGATTGAAATGCCTAAGTTATTTGTCTAATATTGTACTTGAGTGAGTTAAACAATACTGACTATGGATATAATAAATAAATATTGCACTTACTTGGAATATATGTAAGTATATATTGCACAAATAAATAAAAATTGACTTATTATTTGTCCAGACCCCTGGGACTAGTGCCTGAGTTCAGAAGTCTAATCACTGTTGGGTGGAAACCGTTATTGAATCTTGTAGTCCTGCAGTGGATGTTGTGATATCTCCTGTCCGATGCCAGATGGTTAAACAGTCTATGCGCAGGATGTATGTTGTCCTGTATTATTTCAGTGAACTTTTGGATGCTTCTTTGCAGAATAAAGATGTATCAATGGAAGAGTGGAACCTGTTACCCTCTCTGCAACCCTCACCACTCTTTGTAGCACCTTCCTTTCTATAACTGTGCAGCTTCCAAACCACACTGTGAAGTTGCAAGTGAGGATGCTCTCTATTGTACCTCTATAGAAGGTGGAGAGAATATGAGTAGGAAGCTTAGCTGTTTTTAGCCTTCTTAAAAAGCGGAGGTGTTGGTGAGCTTTCTTGACCAGTTGACTGGTGTTTCCCAACCACGAGAAATCATGTGAAATGCGTACACCCAGGGATTCCGTACTCTTAACCCTCCCCACACCCTCATCATTGATCCTGAGCACTGGGTGGGCTGTCCTCATTTTCCTGAAGTCGATGCTAATCTGTTTTTTTTTGCTTACATTCAGGTCAAGGTTGTTCCCCTCGCACCAACTGATCAGAGATGCCACCTCCTCTCTGTATGCCCTTTCATCCTCCTTTGTGATGAGCCCCACGACTGTGGTATCATCAGCAAACTTGATGATATGGTTGTACTTGTGTTTAGCACAGCAGTCGTGGCTCAGGATGATGAATAATAGTGGGATGAGAACACATCCCTGTGGAACCCGGTATTAATCGTGATGCACTTTGATCTGTTCTTACCCAAACATACCCTCTGTGGTCTCTCAATCAGGAAGTCCAGGATCCACTTACAGAGACGTTTACTGATTCATAAATGTACCAGTTTTTCTATAAACTGCATTGGTACCACCATATTAAATGCAGAGCTGAAGTCTATGAACAGCATTCTCACATAGATGTCTTTGCCCTCTAAATGCTCAAGGGAGATGTGTAGTGCTACTGATATAGCATCAGCCATGGATTAGTTAGCTCTGTATGCAAACTGCAGAGGGTCAAAATCAAAAGGTAGGTATACTGAAAAATGTTTTTTAATCAGCTGCTCAAAACATTTTATAACAGTGGATGTCAAAGCAACTGGTCTATAGTCATTAGGGCTGGAGTGAGTGTTTTTTTTAGGTAGTGGGATGATGTTAATTTCCTTGTAGCATGAGTGTACTTTTGCCATGGCAAGAGAGGTATTAAATATTTCCTTGAGCACTGTTTATAGCTGATCAACACAGCTTTTTATCACCTTTCCCCAGTATGTTGTCTAGGCCAGCAGCCTTCCTGGGGTTCACTTCCTTAGCTCTTGTCTTACCTCCTCTGTGCTGAGGCTGAGTATTGCATCATTCTCATCAGTGGGTAGCTTTAGTGCCAACCTGTTGTTAGGGTTGCCACCTTTTCAAATGGCCAAAGTGGGACATTTTTGGGACAATCATCAGATTTTACAGGCCGACACATACCAATGGTCAGTACAAAGGATGGAACTTCACTTTTTTTCCTAAATAAAAGCTTATTCTTGTAGCATTTTAATTGCTTATTCTGTTTCTTATAACATTTAGGTATTTTAGATACATAATAACTGTTTTATGCAACTATTACATAAAATATAGGACATAATTATGTCCTACAATCTCAGGACATTTGCCATTTTTAATATTTTTTGTCAGGACACAACTGCCTAAAGAGGGACTGTGCCTCTCAAAGTGGGACAGGTGGTAACCCTACCTGTTCTTTCTTTCCTCAAATCTACCAAAGAAGATATTTAAACTGTCCAGGAATTTGATGCTGTCCTCACACTGTGCTGACCAGGTTTTGTAGTCAGTGGTCTTCTGTATGCTTTGTCATAGTCTTCTTGCATCCTTCATGTCATCAAAGTGGCTCTGTACCTTTCTTCCATACTCCCTCTTAGCCTCCTTTATATCCCTCCTCAGATTACCTCTTACTACACTTAGGGCTACTTTGTCCTTAGCCCTCTAAGCTGTGTTTCTCTCCTTCAGAAGCTTATATACCTTAGGGGTGAGCTATTGATTCTGGTTAGCTCTAATAGTGATACTCTTGGTATTTGTTACCCCATCAACACAGTTTGAAATGTATGCCATCACTATCTCAGTGTATTCATCAATGTTCAGATGCTGATTCACTGTAGCTGCCTCCTTGAACATATCCCACTTGGTTCTTTCAAAGCAGTCTTGGAGGGCCTCCATAGCCCCCTCAGGCCATTTATTTGTTTATGGGTTTTTCCAGTGCAGGTTTGTAAGCTGGCGATAGCACGATAGTAAAATGGTCAGTTACCAATTTGTGGAAGTTGCACTGCCTTATAAGTTTTCATTAAGTTTATGTACACTTTGTCCAGGATATTATCACCCCTTGTAGGAACATCCACATACTGATGGTAGTGTGGGAGTACTTCTTTCAGATCTGCTTTATTAAAGTCACCAGCTGGGATGTGTACAAAGTCAAGATATTTGCTCTGCACCTCACTCATGTGATTGCATAGTTTATTTAGAGCCTCAGTGGTAGTAGCACTAGATGGGACATACACTACTGTTACACTGACCCCCATTCAGCTCCCTAGGCAAGTAAAATAGTCTACATTTAATGGACTGGAACTCTTAAGTTCTCACAGCAGTGTGACAGTATGATTTCACAGTTGCTGCACAATCTTTTGTTAACATAGATGCAGACTCCACCTCCTGTAGCTTTTCCACACAGTGTATATTTTCTGCCTGCACGGAACAATGTGTAAAATTTTCTAAGTTTACTGCACTGTCATTTATCTTGCCATGCAGCCACGTCTCAGTAATCAGAAATAAACGAGTATTTCTCACCTTGTTCTTATTTGGGAGTTCCAGTCTCAAGTAGTCCATCTTGCTATCTAGTGATCTCACATTAGCTAGCAGTATAGTTGGTAGTACAGGCCTGTAGGGGTTTATTTTTAACTTTACATCAATACCTGCTTTGCAACCTATTTTCCTTGTTCTATCACATCTCTTTCTCTTTTTTTCTGTCCAACATATCCCAGAAACCTGTTCTACCAGTTTCAGGCACTTTAGAGTGTGAAGAGTTAAAATATCCAGCTGTTGTAGCTCTGTGCAAGTAGCAGGCCCCAGATACTCTGCAGAGTTCTAGGCATCCAACCAGCAACATGTAGATGTCGACTGTTTAATTTCTAGTAACTTCTGTCTACTATAAGTTATTGTACTTTCCACTGGAAGTACACAAACTGATTTTTTCAAGATTTGCTATGCAAAACAAGACAAAATATGCGTATCTCTAGAATGAGATGACACAGCCCCCTACTACCGCGGGGGTACAGGGCAAAGTTCAAGTTGCTGGTCAAATGGTTACTTACTGTGTGGGAAATGTCGGCTTTCTGGTTTTCGATGTTATGCTGTGTCGAAGAAGTGGGTTTCGATGTTATGGTAGTTCGATGAACTAAGGGTAACCCATGTATATATATATATATATATATATATATATATATATATATATATATATATATATATATATATATATATATATATATATATATATATATATATTTTTTTTTTTTTTTTTTTTCATTTATACCCACATGGTCTATGACAGAATTGTATCAGTACCTGTGCTATAGTAACTTGAGTGTGTGTGTGTGATATTGCAGATCCTGGCTCCAGTTTAGCCACTAACCATTATCTTCTCCTTGTCCAATCTGGTGAGTGGGGCATCTGTATGTCATACAAAGGAGTCTGCTATGACAAGAGTTCTGGTTAAAGTGTTTGCTTGCCTTATGGGCGTTGATCTTGAGGTTCTATTAGGTGTAGGCATATGTGTGGTGTTTGGCATTCCTTTTGGTGTGTGCTTTAGAGATTGCTGAGGATAGGCATTACTGTTTGCAGACTTAGGAAGTCTTTGAGGTTTGGGAAGGTTTCTTTAACAAAAAGAAAAAAATTTTGGTATCATTCAAGGTCTCAGAAAACCTAGTACGCAACCTATACTGTTTCAAAAACCAACCAGGCAAAAACTTTGCAGTATGGAGGGTGTGAAGTTCACTCCTTGAAATATGTTATGTACCTAGTTCACTAATAAAAATCTAATTTTAAATATGTGCTATAAAATAACAAAATAGTAGGTAGTCCACAGTTAAAAATGGAATATCCTTTATTGAAACACACAAGCAGGCAATCCTAGTTGAGTATAATGAAAAGCATTAAAGCCATTCATTATTTATATATAATCAGGTTATTGGAGCAAGAGAGTGGTTACTGAGGGTGGTTCTGTTGCAATGAAAGCATTAAACTCATTCCTTTAACCAAGTCCCCCTTACCCCTTAACACTATAGTGTAAACTGAGACTGTGCTACCTTAGAACTGAAACTAAAAAGCTAGAGATAAATTAAAATATATAAGAACAGCTTATTAATGCTAACCTCCTAATCCAAACTTTATTAATTAAAAAACCAAATCACTAACAAAATGAGTAACTAATTAACTAACAAAAAGATCTACCACTAGACATCTATCAGAATAAATATTAGTAACTTATAAACTGAAGCACTTTAAAAAAAAGATTGTTTTCATACCAAATAAATACTTCATCAGGTTTGTGTGTAAAAAAACATATAATATTAATGAACATGTATATAAATCTACAAGTGAACACCTAAGTAGGTTGAAAAGCATAGCTATAATTGCTAAGGTGGAAATACAGTAAAAAATGTTAAAAATAAGCATTAAGGCCTGGGGATCTGCTCAAGTGTAGCATGTAACTAAGAAAGCTCTTAGTTTAAATTAGTAAAAGTATCAGAAAACAGCACCAATGTCAGTTACTTTCATTGTAAAATATTTACAATGCTTGATATTTGTTTATACAATATTAGCATGTATAATATTAGCATGTAATGACAGCATTAATCAATCCAAATCAGACTTTTAATAGTCTTTTAAACAGCGGGGCAGTTTTCTGAGTTCTGGTATGCTTTTTATGGAGCAATACCAATTAAAGCCCCGATTTTCTAAAAGAGTTTAATTTCAGCTTCCACAGTAGCTCACATTTTTCTAAAAGACTAGGGATGTCTCCTTCAAAAGGTCCACGTGATCAATAATTTGAAATTTAAATCCAGTACATCTTTTGTGAAGCTGCAGGTGCAGAGCCAGTGCATTATTCTTGCACTTAGCTCTAATTTTGGCAAGATGGCCAGAAATCCTTCTTTTAAGTCTGGTCGGCAATTTCCCCACATAAAATGCTTCACAGTCATTGCAGCTTGCCCTGTAAATGACCTGCATTGAGTTACAATCAACTCCTGTGTTGGTTTTAATCAGTTTCTTTAAATAAGGGCAGAAAACAAAATGGCTCCTTTCAGTATGTGCTGACAAAAAGCACAGTTGGCTCCACACGTATTAGTGCATGTATCCAGTGGTCTGGGCCTACCTTCAATCCAACTCCTGATGTTTCTGGGTTTCGTATACACAAAGGAAGGAGCTTCTCCAAGGATGTCCATTAGATACGAGCTTTCAGTAATTATGGCCCAATTCTCTCTAATAATATTAATGATGCTGTGATAATCAACAATAAAAGTCAAGATACAACTGTCTTTAGATTTGTTGTCCATAGATTTCTTTAAAACACTCCTATAAGGACTGTTAAGTGCTGGTGAATTTATACTTTTTAGTTCAATTATAGGTTCCAGAATGCTTCTTAACATATTGCTTTCAATGCCCTCACCAAAAAATAATTTTCAAGATCATTTAGTTTCTTAAGGAAGGGTTCCATTTTCGTGGTGATCCTGGCCAACCTGTATCCCTGGGACTTAACCACATTATATTTTGTCTTGGTGAGATGGAGACAAAACCAAATTGGGTCAATTCAATTGTTTGGAGGTCTCCTATGTCGTTATTTATCAGATCCACAATTATTCTTTCTATGGCCTTACATATAAGACTAGTCAAACTTATGGGTCTGTAATTTCACAGGTCAGTAGATGGTCCCCCTTGGTCCCCCTTTATTACAGAGGCATGACTGTTGCTGTTCTCCACTCTACTGGGAGAAAACCAGTCTGCAGGATGTGGTAAAACAGATCCAAATGGGACTGATAAGTCCTGATTTAAACTGTTTCTGAAGAAACCTGGTATATTGTCAGGCCACACTGAAGCTGTGTTTTTAGCTTTAGAGAGTGCAGTGGCAACCTGTTCTTTGGTGATAATTGGTTGTGAACTGTATTTCTTGGGGGAGACCTCAAGGTGATGATGAGGTGAAATCTGAGCTGAATTTGTCGGCCAGCAGATTTGCTATATCTCACATAACATATAGTACAGACATTATTTATTTATTTATTTATTTATTTATTTATTTATCTATGTATTTATTGTCAGTTACAATGTCAGACTCTCTCAGTGATCATCTCCCGAGCTATATGACCAGACACCTCACACATCCAGTTAGACAGTATACAGTATATATAAAATAACATGCAGCTTTTCCAAGTTTAACACAGAAAATCTTCATCACTACACTATCATCTATTAACTGAAACTTCCTAAAAATCCTGCCCTTAGGTGATGCTGTAAATGAATTCAATACTTTTCTAAATATCTTAAATAGCCTTGCATCTCCTAGAAGGAAGAGACTAAAACAAATAATGCAATTTGGCTAGCCAGGAGTAGAATGATAATGCAGGATATAGAAAAAGCATGGAAAGAATAGCAAAAATGCAAAACATCTTAATATCTTGAAAACTTCAGAACAATTTGTAATTTTACTAAAAAGCAAATAAATGAAGATAAAAAAAACTATACTATAATAACTTTCATAAAAATACTAAAAACAACCCTAAAAAAATTTGGACATCCATTAAAGAAATTTTTAATAAACAAGAAATAAACAGGAAATACAGACAATGAAATGCTACCATCTGGCTACCATATGATTTGTAATGATAGGCCCAACAAAAAAGGATGTGGTGTAGACATAATCTACTCTTCCACCTATTCATTTACCCCATACAATACTCCCACTCCAAAATCTGCCAACTCTGAATTAACCATAGCTCTCTTAAAATTAAACAAACACAAGTCCATATGCATAGCTGCTCTTTACATCCTTCCAGCTAATAACATCCCAGTACTAGAAGACATTCTCTCCTGGTTCTCTTCTAACACTAAAAAGGAAACTTTCATCCTAGGCGACATAAGCATTAACTGGGTCACCATTAACTCTACCCAAACAATCAAACTCTTTAACTTCACCCAACTAATAAACTCCCTCACCAAGCCAACCAAATATGGAACCTCCAACTCCATCATTGACTGGATGTTAGTGTCTCATCCAAATCTAATCTCAAATTCAGGAATCCTTTCTAACCCCTTCAGTGACCATCTGTCAGCCTTTGCTGACCAGTACCTCTCCCCCCCTTCATAAAAAACATCACTGCATTCAAATCCGAAACCTGTCCAGCTTCAACCCACAAACATTTTCAGACAGCCTAAAACTGAGTGTACACCTTTAAGGACTCTTCCCCTTGACAACACCATCAACTACTTTAATGAAACTTTTCTGTACCTACATAATAACCTTGCTCCTCTCAGGGCCTAAAGAGTTAAAGCTATAACTTCTCCCTGGCTATCTAAGGAAATTAAACAGATGGTGCTCCTAAGAGAGAAAAAATGGAAACAATACCAAAGAAATAAGCAACCTAATACCCTACTAGATTTTAAACAACTCCACAACACCATAAAAAAACTAATAACCAGAGACTACAAAACATATTACTCCAGGCTTCAATCTGAACATACTAACAATCCTAGAAAATTCTAGAATACTATCTCCTCCCTCCATCAACCTGGCAGTAAAGACAACCCATGCCCAAACCCTAACTGCTCTGATCAAGAAACAGTCTCTCTATTTACCTTCTTTGTGGAATGTATAACCAAACTTACTCCCAGCTTCCCCAGCTCCCCTCCAATATCTCCCTCCATACCTTCCCCCTATGATCTCAAAACATACACACCTTCCTTCAGCCTCAATCCTGTGCCCACACGCATAATAAAAAAACTCCTCCTCTGGCTAAAACCATGATCCAACACACCAGATAATTTACCTGCATCCTTCTTCAAACTATCTGCCAACAGCATAGCCTTCCCTATCTCCATCATAATAAATTGGTACAGCCATTAATCTTATGTTCCCTCACTTTGGAGACAAGCATTCATCATCCCACTCCATAAAGGCAGTAAAAACACTGGTACCACTAATTTCCATCCTATTGCCATACTTTCCCCACTCACAAAAGTCCTGGAAAAATGTATTCACTCACAACTGATGCCTTATCTAAAACAAAACAACCTCCTAACCCCCACACAACATGGATTCTGTCATAGCCACAGTACCATCACTGCACTCATCTCCATTAAGCATGCTCATGACTCCAGCAAAATCGTATCAACCCTGTTCCTAGACCTTTACAAAGCCTTCAACACCATCTCCCACCCTATACTCCTATCACAACTCTCCTCCCTCAATCTCTCCCCTTCCACTATAGCTTTGTTCACCAGCTACTACCCCTCCAAAAGTCATGCTGTTAAATGGAAACATTCCACCTCTTCCTTTCTATACACCCCTACTGGGGTACTCCATGGTTCTGCCCTTCGCCCCTTACTTTTCAATATATTCATAAACAACTTTCACCACTACAGTTCCAATTCTACACTAATCCAGTATGACAAGCACAGGAGGGCTTTGGCTGAAAAGGTTTGCAGACGACTGCAAACTAGGAGACATAATTGTTTCCCCAGTTGTTACAGACACCGTCTGGAAGGATCGCACTGAGACGGATACCTGATGTCAATATCATGGCCTCAAGCTGAATGCCTAAAAGTGCATAGTCATCCCCTTTGGATATAACTAATTACCCGCAGACTACCACATAGGTGCTAGTCCCCTACATACAGAAAAGGTAATAAGGGATCCGGGAACCCCAGTAGATAGAAATCTCTCCTTCGATACTCATAATGACAAGGTGGTTAGAATATCCTTCTACATGGCCCCCCCAATCACTAATGGGTTCACATCCAGATCAAAGGAGGCCATTGTGCCTCTCTACTCATGACTTATTAGACCCATTAAAGGATACAACACCCCATTTGGGATATACCTTACAGACAACTGCAACAGCTTGGAAGACCACAACAGTACCACACCAAGAGGATTACTGACCTCAGACAGATGACCTATGCAGCCCAACCTAAGAAACTCCAGCTGTACTCCGTTGCATACCGCATACTCACAGGTGATCTCTGCTTGACATACAAGGCCCATGTTCAATCCAGTATTGCTGGATATGCTACACCTAAACAGAGGCCCCTAACCACATCGATGACTAGGACATGCTAGACACATAGATTCCTGACCCGGACACTTCCCGTGCTTTGGAACATGATTCCAATGTACATCAGGCAGGGACCCTCACTAGCACTCTTCAAGGGAAACCTTGACATGTGGATGGGAGACAGACATGTACCCCGGGGATCACTGCAGTGGCTCTGTTGGACAGAGGCACAGGGAACTAATGGCTCTGCCATGCAGAGGCACAGGGAGCTAACCTATGGTGGTGGTGAAAGCCAACACACTCTAGCTAGGCCTATAAATACCCTTGGTAAGACAGCCTAGTACCTACTTTTGCACTTATTACATGTCTTATGTGCATGTATAGTTAACTAGCTCTTCCATTTTACTTTGCTATCATGCTGATAAACTGTTGGATGACTAAAAGACATATGTATCCTGATACTGGGTATTGTAAATGCCAATAGACATAACTAATGTTTGCCTAACATAACAATAATGCTATGTAACTTCTAATACATATCTGCCTACAATACTGTACATTACACAGTTATTGGCACAATATCCCACAATGCAAATCATAATTGCACAGTGGGCCAACCTTCGACATGTTATTCTCAGTAATACACCCATATATATGGCTACTGTTACAATATATCAACATATACTATCCCCTGTTATAACACATACTTGTTGGACCAGCCCTGCAACTGACAGCGGCCAGTGAGGAATATTTGTGTTCAAAGCCATTATATAGCATCCCTTGTGGTGTATGCGGTGTTTGCCTTGTGACCTACAGCAGTACACACAAATACTACAAGCATTACTATGCTCAACAATACATCACTACAAGATAACTGTTTCCACTATATGGATTGCGTGCACTTAAATACTACAGAAAAGGAACTAAATACACAGACATACTGACTGTTCTACATACCTTATTAGTAACCTGAGGTGTCGTTAACTGTTGATTCAGTCCTTTTCAGTTTGTGTTTCAATCTTCTTTGTAACATTCTGCTGGTATATATGGATGGTTTGAATGTGTGATAACCCATCCTTTTCTAGTTAAATATTGGTAGCATGTGGTATCCTGACCACCAATTGGTGTTCCAAAGTAGTTAATTAGATGCACATCAGCTCTACAGCTACTGCATTAGCCGATACCATGGCAACAGTAGTGTATAACTGAGTACTCCTTTTGGGGGTTGTCCGTTTGCCTTACTTTCGAGGAAGATGGTCTGGATGTGTTGTTTGTGATGTATTTCAACAGTTATATGGAGACAGACAGAGATATATTAGCTTCATGACTCCCATGGATTGTGTGTAATGGCTAGATGATTTTGTTCTACATGTGAGTACAACTGTTATATTTCAGAACATCGCTACTTATGCAGAGTTTGTTTGTACCTGATACTTCTGCAGATGTTTAAGTCTGGCAAGGATGTTTGGGCAGCTTAAGGCTGTATGGCTATGCATGAACTATGTGGTTTACAGTGTGCTCACCAGACATCCTTGATTTGGTGTACAAGTGTAGCATACTGTGCTGTTACTCAGTAATTGCTAACACATCCCGGTGTACACACAACCCTCTGAAATGGGATTAGTGCAAACAAACCCTGTAACATCAGCAGCTGTTCCATTGTATAACAGCAACTATTTCACTTAGGGCCATGTTAGTGTGTCTCGACAAGGTATGTTAAGGCTTCTGCAGATGTCGTACAGTGAGTGAATGATTTGTGAATTTATTACAGTTTGTATTGCAATTTGTTTGGGTGTGGGGGTGATGTTGGTGGGTGTGCATAGCAGATGCAGGTGTGTAGGAACTGCTTTTATACATAATTGATATGTGCGTGAGGGTTCCTTCCCTATTTGAACACCTATCCTTTAGTGGACTAATACTATGGTAATTGCAGGCTGATTCATTAAGGCACTGTTATGTGGTTCCTGTATAGCATGCAGGTAATGTTAGTCCTTGAATCCTTTTGGAAATACATCAGAATGTAATAAAGTGTTGCTACATGAAAGCTGTGTATTTCTGTCATAGGTATTTGCAGTCATTGTAGTTGTGTTAGTGGCTGACCCTCTTTGGCTAGGGTTGCCACCTTTTCATATGGCCATAGTGGGGCATTTTCAGGATACACATCAGAATTTACAGGCCAACACAAACCCATGGTCGGTACAAGGGATAGAACTTTCCTTTCTTGCCCAAATATAAGCTTATTCTTGTAGCAGTTTAGTTGCTTATCCTGTTTCTTGTAACATGTAGGTATTTTAGATACAGAAAGGACTATTGTATGCGACTATTACATTACATATGGGACATAATTATCTCCTACAATCCCAGGGCATTTGCAACGTTTAATATATTTGGTCAGGACACAACCACCCAAAGAGGGACTGTCCCTCGCAATGTGGGACAGGTGGTAACAGTATCATTGGCTCATGTCCATAGCACATATTTGTAATAGTGTATAGGCATATACTCTCCATATCCTTTGTTCATAAAGGTTGGTCATGGCGGAATGTGTGATTGCTATGGTCCATGTTATACACATATATGAACACTTCAACCGCTGTATACGGGATAGCTATGGAATCCCGAAACCACACAGTTCCAACGCACACAGTACCGGGCCCAGACTCCCATAGCCCACATTAGCGACAGCGACAGTAACTCGCAAAAGTAACACAAACATGGAACACACTCACAGACACACTGCTACCCACCACAGCCAAACAAACCATCCTACACTACGTATGAGCAGGTGGGCAAGCCCCCCCTACACCCCCATGTAGGTGTCTGTGCCCCTCATATCCCCCTACTTTAATATTCTACTTCCTAGATTGCACAAACAGATGCACAAAGCTAACCCACACCCAGACATTACAGTCCCCCAAGAACACACACCACACCCAGAACACACACTTACACACACTACAGCCCTCAGAAACACACTTACACACAGTAACCTACCTGAACCACAACACCAGAAGAACTGACTAACTGTCCCTTAACATCGTGATTTTACACCTCACACATCTGGTGTTTCAGTACTGTGTTCTTTCGGACCTTAAGCCTCGGGATTACACGCGTCAGTATGTAAAGCAGTCAGTATGTGGTAGGTATCCCATTTATATGTACCTCCATGGTTATGTAGATGTTGTTAACCTATCTATATATCTACATATATATGTATATCCCCATATATCGACATATAGCTATCTCTCTCTCCCTCTGTATATATGATGATATATATATATATATATATATATATATATATATATATATATATATATATATATATATATATATACACCTTTCATTGGGTACTTGCCGGTTTGTCCTATTTCAACACATTCCTACCTTTTGTGTTTTATCCTGTCAGTATACACAACTGCCATTGGTGCATCTCAGGTAGCTTAGTGGTATGTTATTGTGAAGATTGTGTACATGATTGTGTGTTCTAATCCTGGCAGTAATATCTTACCTCTCAGAGCAGGCACTGGTAGTGCAAGGATGATTAACGCACATTTCAGCGGTTGTGTGTCCCACATGTTTATTATTCTGTGGAGAACTACCTATTTATGCAAGCTGTGTTTAAGGTATACTATGTAACATGTAAACATCTGAGAAGATTCCTGTCAGGGATACTCCCGATTATTTGGAACTACATCCCTGATTACATTATACAAAACCCCTCACTAACACTCCAGGGAATCCTTGCAGAGTGGGTGGGGAACAGTGTATACACCCCAGGGATCCCACAATTGGCTCTGCTCCACAGTGGGACAGTTAGTTAATTGATGAGGTGGCAACAGCAGACACTTTTTGCCTATACTTATGAGTGGCCTCGCCAGTTAGGCATGTACCTACCTATGTATCTATGAACCTCTGCATACAGTATGGACACATGCTGATAGCTTAATTTACTGTTCAGGTATTGACTTACCTTGTACCAATGGCGGTTGTGTGTACAATAGTTGAGGGCTACTTATGTAGGATGCACACAGTAGACCACCTATACATGACAATTTACAGGTGGTCGTGTGTGTGTGCCATCCATGTTTGCTGTGTTTGCAGGTGGAGAAGGGTGTCAGTCCATGAGTGCCTACACTGTCAGTGTGTGTGCTATACGTTCCCTCTTTGCCAAGGCATGGCCATACTGGACACTCCTCCATCTCCCTACTGGGGCTAGCACAGGGTGTTCGTGGTCTGCATCCCTCTGTGCCTGTGGGTCCCTTGGCAATGGTGGTGGGCTGTGAGGGCCTTCACCATGCTGTCCCTGCTGCAGCTGTTTCCACAGGATCATATTGTGCAGCATGGCACATGCTATGAAGATGTGGGCACATGTGCCTGGAGAGTACTGCAAGGCTCCGCCAGATATGTCCAAGCAACAGAACCGTGATTTCAGCATCCCAAACATGCACTCTATGATGATTCTGTTTTCTGCGTGTGCCTCATTATGGTGTTCTTGCATGGTTGTGTGTGCATTTCTGATGGGAGTCATCATCCATGGTTCCAGTGCATAGCCAGCATCCCCCACCAGGTGGTCATATGGGATGCCCCCCTGGCAAATACCTGATACAGCTGTGAGGCATGCCAGATGTGGGAGTCGTGATAGCTTCTAGGGCTGCCAGCACACATATCCATGATAATGCCCTGGACATTGCACATGACCTGGCAGTTGATGGAGGGGTATCCCTTGCAGTTTATGTAGTGCCTACCCTGCTCACTGGGTAGTGACTTGATGTGTATGTGCGTGCAGTCTATTGCACCCAGTACCTCCTGGTAGTTGGCCACACGGTGGAAGAGACGCATATTGCTGGCCAACTCCTCCTGCATTCGGGGGAAGTATATGTGCTCATTGGCATGTGGTAATATGGCATCCAGGAACTGGTGGAGTACCCTGGATGCTGATGCTTGTGAGATCCCCATGATATCCCCAGTTGGCCTTTGGAAGGTACCTGTGGCTAGTATTCTTAAGCTTACACATACCTTCATGTCCACTGGGATAGGTTCCCATCTGTTACTTCTGGCTCTGAGGCGTGGCCGGCACAGCTCAACAAGTTGCTGTATGATGTCCCTGTCCACCCTGTAATGCTCTGCTATCTCCAGATCATGTAGTCCCTGGTAGGTTACCCTGGGTCTGAACACTCTTCTCCTCCTCCGGTGCCTGAGATGGTTGTCAGCATCATCCTTCACACCACTGTCAGTCTTCAACATATGCTGGTGAATCAAAGTTATGGCGGCCCCTAACATGTACATATTAAAAGTTCCCCATCTGTATACACCAATGGTGCAGAATGTCTTGGAATATACAAGTGTGTGTGGGGGGCTTTCACACCTTATACTATTGTGCAATGGATGATGCTGGTGTAATTGGGTGTGTTTGTACTATTCCAGCTGTGGCATATCTTAATTATTGGTTTTACAGCAGGTACTGCTATTGTGGGGCCTTTGGTGTTGACTTACGCTTCACTGCCGTGATTCATCTATTGCCCTTTACTTCAGTTTTCAACCTGATTCCCCTCCCATTGTCAGGCATGCATCCAGCTGCCGGCTTTCTTGTTTTGTACTTTCACAACCCAGGATTATGTTAGGAAACGTGTTATGTAGCTGATCTACTGCAAGTTTGCTTTGTTCTGCTGTGACAGTTCTCTTTTCTTTGCTGTACAGCACCTCCCCTTTCCTGTTCTGCAGGTAGCTGCTAGCAGCCTTGTTAGCTGTTGTCTATGGCCCACTATGAGTTCCTAGGTGTTAATTACTCATTTGTACTCCAATTACCATGCTGCAGCATTTCCTTATTGTCTTCCCATATCCTTCCTGTTTCAGCTGTGGTGCATGCTGCGCACAGCCGTTTACTGGGTTTTGAGCACGTTTTCATCCATGTTCACATGAACTTTTAGTTACCTTGTGTGCTCTCAGCTAAGCAAAGCTATGGCTACTTCCACACCCCTATCCTGCGGCTTTGCTTAGTAACAGCCAACCCGGATTAGCAATAATCCTGTGTGCTTACAGCTACAGTGGCGCACCCCTCTCTTGATGTCATGTTTACCTCCAGGCCACTCCTCGGTATTGTACCGCTACGCCGTGTTGTACATCCTTACGCCAGGGGAGCATTTGCGATTCAGTATTACTTGACTCATTTGCATGGCATTGAATACTAATTCCTAGTTACCGCACAGAACACTGTCACATACCCTTAGCAACCCTTGCACCATGGTTGTGGTATAGCATGCATGCCATTGAGTATTATGGGGATATCATGAATTGTGTTACATTGCAGTTTTATGACATCTAAATATATTTTCCTTGTGATCCCGTTTGCGCACAGATGCACTGCAATTTTACTTTGCATTAGTGTGGCCATGACATTAAATGTTATTTTTTATGTGTTGTGCATGTTTTTTTTTATGCTATTGGCTATATATTTAGCCATTGGCATATATTAACATTATAATACATAAGTTTGGTCCACTTTCATGGCTCTGATTTTATGTTTGACAAAATGTAAACCGTTTTGTTTGGTTTACATTTCTTCATGCTTACGCCTGCACCACTTCATGAATCGCTATACACCTTCATTTGCATGCTACACTGCTGCGCATGGGGTAATTAGCATACATGCATCGGGAGCTGCACAGCTCTGGCATATGCTGGTAGTGCACATGGAAACAGCTTGTACCTGAATCGTTCGATGTCCATATTTGGCGCTAGATCGCCGACGCTACTCCGGCACCTGGCGCAAGCTTCATGAATCCCAGGGCATATTTATTTTCTTTAATATTGATTGATTTAATCCTACAGTCCACAGAATTCTCAAAACCTTCCTCTAATACCACAGTTCAAAGCCATCAATTTTCCATCATGCAACCTTACTTATAGTCTAATTCTTATAGACTTACTTATAGTCTAACTCTTATAGACTTATAGTCTCATGTTATTATTGGGAAACCCACTGCTTTGACTATATAGATATTTGCTGACAATCTGATGTTTTTGTTTTTAAAATCTTATTCATGTTTGCCACCCTCCAAAAGCATCTTTTAATTGCATAGCTGAAAATCACAATATGCAGAGAACTTTGAGCCCAGAGAAATAAAGCCTGTCACTGCCTCGCCTTATTATCCATCTATTTGCAAAAAAACTGATATGGTTAAATGACATAATCTTTTTTCAATGTTTATGCGGCAAACCAGCTTTAGTTCTTTTGACTTTCATTTTAATCAACAAGATCTTCAAATCTCCCTTTGTTTCATCCATCAGTGTGGTATCATCTGCATATCTGAGGTTGTCTGTGTTGCTCCCAGATATTTTGTTTGCAGCATCTGATTTACCGAATGCAGAATTTTGCATTATACATTTAACATATAAATTAAATAAGCAGGGTGACAGTATAGAGTCTTGTCCCACTTCTTCGTCTTAAACCAGTCAGTTCCATATCCGGTTCTAATTGTTGCTTCTTAGTTTGCATACAAATTCCCCCAGAGATAAATAATGATTCCCACTATTTCCATTTCTCTAAGTACTGCTGTTATGGCCCATGCAATCAACCATTCTGGAATAGTCACAATGCAGATTTTTTTCTCTCAGTTATCCAGCAGATGTTGTTTGTTTGATCTCTGGTGAATCTACTTCTGAAAAACAGTTTGTACATCTGGCAGTTCTCAATCTATATATTACTGGAGTCTAGCTTGAAGGATTGTATGCAATACCTTGCTATTGTGTGATACCAATGCACTTGTTCAATACTATGAGCTCTCCTTAACTTTGCCCTTTTTGAGAGTGGAATGTAAACTGCCAATTTTAATCTAATGGTCACTGCTGTGTTTCCAATTATTGCTGGTAAATACAAGCCATTTTGTTACCATCTTTCATTTTTAGGATTTTAAACAATTTAGCTGGAATTCCATCATTTCCCACAGTCTTGATATTGACCTATTTGACTTCACTCTCCATGGTGTTTGGCTCTTGGTCAGAGAATATATCATTGCATGTATCAGTGATATTAGGGTACTTTTTATATAGCCATCCTGTATATTCCTGCCACATTTTCTTTTCTTCTGCTTCTGTTAGATCATGGCCATTTTTATCTTTTATCCTGCATGTTTTGACCTGGAAGCCCTCATAAAACTGTCCCACTCCCTCATCTTTGGCATTTATTTCTGCAGCATTAATTTAATTCACGGTGATATTAAAAGTTCCACCGTGAAACCTGACTAAGTTCTGATTTTTTACACCCTTTCATTGTCTAAAATGGCTATGCCATTCCTTCTGCACCATTCTTCATCACAATGGAAGATCTGATTATTATCTGATGTTCATTCACATCTTCTCATCTTTAACCACATTGCCTTGATTCATAGTTCTTACATTTCAAGTTCCAGTGGTGGATAAGTCTTGGTAACATTGGACATTCTTTTTAGCATCAAGCATTTCAGCAGATGGACCCAACCCAGTCTGGCTGTGTGAAGGAAACATCATGCCTACTAAATCTAGTAAACTTCTTTGAGAAGGTCAGCAAGGCAATGGATGAGGGTAAAACAGTGCATACCGCCTACCAGGACCTGGCAAAGGCATTCAATATAACCCACTTGGATATTGTTGGCAAACTCACTGAAACAGGCATAAAACCCTACATAACTCACTGGTTTGCCAGTTGGCTCAAAACCCAAAATTCAGAGTTGGTGAGACCACCCCCACAAAGAGTCTGGTCACTAACAGAGTACCTCAGGACTCTGTGCTGCGTCCACTCTTGTTTGGCATCTACTTCTCAGAAGTCAAGGCTAATGTCTGGGGTCTCTAGCATACCAAGTTCACAGATGACTGCAAATCGGGAGCTATTATAGATTCCCCCATGACACTATCATATGGCAAGGGGGCTAAACACAGACAAATGACTAGTGCCAAAGTCACAGATTAAAACTCAATGCCAAGAAATGCATTCTAGTGCCTTTTGGAAACAATGATCAAGGCTAATTACTATATTGATAAGACACCCCTTAAGGGTTGACCCAGTTGTCAGGGATCTGGGAACATATGTAGAGAGTAATCTGGCCTTTAGCCAACATGTGGCAAAGATGGTAAGGAAAACTATTCTATGTTTCCCAACTTATAAGTAACGGCAAGGCATCTGGGTCCAAGGAAGTCATAGTGCCACTTTATTTGCCTCTCATCAGAGCCATTGTTAAGTATAATGCCCCCTTCAGCATGTACCTGACCAGACATATGTAATAATTGTAAAGCCCACAAAGGTTCCTTACAAGAAGAATCCAGAGTATAAAAGCATTGACCTATATGGATCACCTTAAAGCCCTGTCTCTATTCTTGGTCTCCTGAAGGTTAATGAAGGGCATCCTTGGATATTGCATCAGAATCAGTAGATCCAAAGATTAAAATTTTGCTTGTGGCATAAATAGGACATGTTGGAAAGACAGATATGTGTTTCAGAGGTTCTCCATGCCCTGAAACAGAGTCCCCATCGATGTGAAGCAGGATCCATTTCTAACCCTATTTAAGTGTAACTTTGACTTGGGGATGGGAAATCAGAAATTCAGCCTGTGTTTTTACCCCACGTCTCTCATAGACAGAGGCAGACAATAACTATGCCCAAACTGACATACACACCACCAAATAACCTTTAGAAGCTTTCTAACATACCCCCTCCTAATTAACACCCATGATATATAAGGGCACAATTGGTTTGGTTTGTACAGCTAGGCTTATAAAGGCCCTGGTGATCATTGGGCTAGTATATACCTATGACCCTATGATGGATGTCACCTTAACTTTAATTCTTTCATATCATAACTTTTAGCACTATTCATATTTCTCCACTCTTCTTCCTCAGTAGTAGACTGGATACTTTGAGATCTGAGTCATTTGCAACATTTCTTTGGTTGCTTTTGCCCATAGGGCTTTCTTGGAAAAAAGGAAAATTAACAGAATTAATTACTATTACATTCCCCAGTGAACAATATTTTTTTCTGACCCATCTGCCATTTACCACCCATCTTAGGTACCCTAGATGGTATAGCCCATAGTTTAACTGAGATATACAACCCCCTCCATTACAACAAGTAATGGTTCAAAATTAAAGTTACACAGCACCAAATACATACCTCCGTGTCCCATTGCCACAATACTGAACATCTTTCTTTCTTAACTGTCGCCAGGTTTATAATCTTAACTACAACTTATTAATAAATCACATTAAATGTATTAACTATTTTACTAAATGGTAGCAAACCATTGTAACATTAAAATGCATAAAATGAATAAGTAACCAGAAAGTAAGTATGTTTCTTTAAATATCTTTTATTACAAAATTTGCATAGGTCTGCATTCGCCATTAACTAATATGCAGTTCTTTGCACCTCGCTGATCCCAGCATGCATCTTGTTATCCAGCAGTCAACATTTATTTTATTTATGATTTTATTTTACATTTGTTGTCCAGGTAAGTCTAGCTGGGCAAAAAAAGCCCCTTTTGAGCAGAGTTCCAGGGAGGAAAGCTCAAGTACATGCAGTACAAACAAAATGTTTTAACTGGTACAATATATATGTTAGGCAGAATACAGTTAAAATAAATTTTGCAATGTCAAAATATTTAACATTGTAAATACATAATATTACTCTCTATGTTTTCCATTTTGCTGAATTTTATCTAAGCCATCTTTTCATGGCTCTTTTCTGAAGTCGATTTTTTATAAAACTTGCTTTACTCAATTTAATTTCCCGCATATCTAAGAATATACCTTATTCTCTTCTGTCATCTTCTGCAAAGCTTTTTTCCTAGCCACGTCTGTTTACAGCAAAACCGATGGAGAACATTGCCTGATCCGGTCCATTTGGCCTGGTCTATCTCCTAGGTACTGATTTCTGTGATCCCTCTGTAAGTTGCAATTTTCTACACTTTCCCTACAAGGTAAAAGTTTCTATGTTAGTTTAAGGGGCAAAAATAGCTACTGCGACAAGTAGCTGCCTCTTTAGCAGTCAGGGAAGAATGCTGACATCCCGCATAATCCTTCACTACAACGCCATTCTGGTCATCTTCCATTTCTTGACAACCAGGATCGTAGCAGGTTGCCTTGTGACAATACAGCGGTTGCTGTACATAGTAACTCTTTACAAACATACAGGACGCTAGAGGATATAGTCAGTGTTGTTGTATTCTCCGCGTCCTTCTAGTCTGCTCTTCTTCTTTAGCTTCTCCTGCTAGTATTTCTTCTGAAGTCATCCTTGCAGTCTTTGTCTGCAAGCTATCCCCAATAATTTATATGCTTGCTAGTCTTCAAAAAGTGTACTTTATCTTCTAAAGTATTAATCTTTCTACCCTTACATTCCTTCTAAACTTTTCTGGTATTCCATACTTCCACTTCTCACTTTCATCCCCCATTTCTTTCGTATCACCACTTACTTGTTTAAATATTATTTCACAATTTTTCTTACTCCTGTGTGCCTCTTACTACATCCCCTCTTTCACATTTACTTCCTAGTGGCCTTTTTTATACATCCCTTTGTTTCTTTCACTGTTTTGTTCATCTCTTTCCTCTTCCTGTTAAAACTTCCTCATATTTCCATTTCTTCCCCTTCAAAGTCTACCTTTACGTCAGTCTTTCTATTTTGCTAACCATGGCCTCTGTTTAGCATGGCTAATACCTCAATCCAAGTGTAGTCAGTCACCAGTAGTTTTCTGCTGTCCATTAGTTCTGCTGATCTTCTTGGCTGTAGCTCCTGGAAATAGCAGCAAGTCCATTATCGAGTATATCAGCTAGCATGTTGCTGTCATGAGAGGTGTTAAATCAAATTCATCCACCTTCCAATGACTCCAAGTAAGATAAACAATGCTAAATCGTGAGGCATACAAAGTCTCCCAGTGATTTTCTGTAATTTCAAAATCTAAATGACTTTGGTACCCTAGAATAAAGTCTATGTTTAGACAGCATTTGTTACATCTTGTTCTCCTGTATTATCTTCCACTAAGAATGCCTGGCCATATGAATCATAATCCTGGCCCCTTTGAATCACTAAATTCAGGGGTGCCTCATGGTACTGGTTTGCTGGGCTCGAGTCCCACAGTGTAAATAAAAATAAAGAAGTTATATTTTATGTATTTTATTTATTTATTTTTAAAACAAAAGCCAGCTTTCTGTTTCAGTGTTTTTCGGGCTCAGAATTCCATGCATGCACAATGCCAGGAAGTCCAAGGAATTATAATTAAACAAGAAATCACTTTACTCCACTCACAGCATTCTCCGAGATTCATGAAGCTTGCGCCAGGTGCAGGTGTAGCGTAGGTGGTATAACGCCAAATATGGCCGTCGAGCGATTCAGGTACAATCCAGTTCCACGTGCACTATCGGCGTAGGCCAGAACTGCGCAGCCCTCAGCTTAGGTATGCTAATCACCCCATGCGCAGTGCCGCACCATGCAAATGAAGGTAAATAGTGATTCATGAAGTGGTGCAGGCGTAGCGTAAGCCCACGGAAATGTAAACCAAAAAACACGGTTTACATTTTCCCAAACAGAACATCGGAGCTATGGAAGCAGACCAGACTCATGTATTACAAAGTTAACATATGCCAATGGCTAAATACACAGCCAATGGCATAAGAAAAGTTGCACAGCACCTAAAAAAAAATGTAATGACATGTCCACAGTAACGCAAAGTACAACCGCAGGGCATGTGTGCGCAAACTGGAACAGAAAGAAAATATATACAAGTGTCATAAAATCGCAATGTAATACAAATCAGGATTTCACCATAATACACAATGGTATGCATGGTACACCACAACCAAGCTGCAAGGGTTGCTAAGGGTCTGTGACAGTGTTCGGCGCGGTAACTATGAATTAGTAGTCAATGCCATGCAAATGAGCAGGTAATACTGAATCGCAAACGTCCCGCCTGATTAAGGATGTACCATACGGTGCAGTGCTATAACACCGAGGAGTGGCTCAGAGGTATACATGACATCAGCAGTGGGGTGTGCCACTCTAGCTGTAAGCACATTGGAGCAATGCAAATCTGGCCTGGCCGTTGCTAAGCAAACCTGCAGGACAGGGGTGGGGAGGTAGGTATAGAATCGTTTAGCTGAGAGCACATATGGTGCCTGAAAGCACATGTGTACGGGGATGAAAACGTGCCCGAAACCTGGTAAGCAGATGCACGCACCACGAACCATAGCACAAACAGGAAGGTCAGGGGAAGAAAAGAAGGAAATGCCACAGTAGGGTAATTGGAGTACAATTGAACAATTAACACCTATTAACTCACAGTGGGCAATCGACGGCAGCTGACAAGTCTGCTCGCAGAAACCTGCAAAACAGGATAGGGGAGGCATCGGATTGCAAAAAAAGGAGAACTGTCATAGCAGAGCAAAGCAAACCTACAGTAGATCGGCAATAGAAAACATTACACAAGATAAGCCAGGTCTAGGAAAGTACAAATGAAAGCAGGCTGCTGGATGCATGCCAGAAAATGGTAGGTGAAAAGTGAAGAAATGTAAAGGGAACGGCAAGAGGTAATCCACGGCAGCCAAATGTAATTCAACACCAAAGGCACCACAATAGTAGTTCCTGTAGTAAAACACATAAGATACCCTGTAGCTACGATCGTACATACACACCCTATGACATCATCGGTGTTCACAGCACAATAGTATAAAGTGTGAAAGCACCCTACACACACCTGTGTATTCCCAAACACTGCACCATAGGTGTAAACACACGGGGAACTTTTAAAATGTACATGTTGGGAGCTGCCATAGCTGTGATTCATCACCATTTGTTAGAGACTGAGTGTGTTGTGGAGGATGATACTGACAACCACCGCAGGCCTGGAGGAGGAGAAGGGTGTTCAGACCAAGGGTGACCCACCAGGGTCTACATGATCTGGAGATAGTAGAGCTTTACAGGGTGGACAGGGACATCTTACAGCAAATAGTTGAGCTGTGCCGGCCATGCCTGAGAACCAGAAACAACAGAGGGGAACCCATCCCAGTGGGCACGAAGGTATGTGTAAGCTTGTGAATACTAGCCACAGGTACCATTCAAAGGCCAACTGGAGATATAATGGGGATCTTACAGGCATCAGCATCCAGGGTACTACAAAAGTTCCTGGATGCCATGTTACCACATGCCAATGAGCATATATACTTCCCCCGAACTCAGGAGGAGTTGGCCAGCAATATGCGCCACTCCCACCATCTGGCACACTACCCAGAGGTACTGGGTGCGATAGACTGCATGCACATACATATCAAGTCACCACCCAGTGAGCATGGTAGGCACTACATAAACTGCAAGGGATTCCACTCCATCAACTGCCAGGTCTTGTGCAATGCCCAGGGCATTATCATGGATGTGTGTGCTGGCAGATCTAGAAGCTACCATGACTCCCATATCTGGCATGCCCCACAGCTGTATCAGGAATTTGTCAGGGGGGACTTCCCACATGGCCACCTTGTGGGGGATGCTGGCTATGCACTGGAGCCATGGATGATGACTCCCATCACAAATGCACACACACCCATGCAAGAACGCCATAATGAGGCACACACACAAACCAGAATCATCATAGAGCGTGTGTTCGGGATGCTGAAATCACGGTTCTGTTGCTTGGACACATTTGGTGGAGCCTTGCAGTACTCTCCAGGCACGTGTGCCCACATCTTCATAGTATGTGCCATGCTACATAATATGATCCTGCGGAAACAGCTGCAGCAGGGACAAAATGGTGAAGGCCCTTATAGCCCACTGCAATTGCCAAGGCCATCACAAGCACAGAGGGATTCAGACCATGAACACCCTGTGCCAGCCCCAGTAGGCAGACGGAGGCATGCCCAATATGCCTATGCCTTGGCAAACAGGGAACGTATAGCACATACTTTGTCAGTGTAGGCCCCTACGGACTGACACACCTCTCCACCTGCACACACAGTAAAATGGATGGCACACACACACTACCACCTGTAAATTGTAATGTATAGGTGGCCTACTGTGTGAATCCTACATAGACAGCCCTCAAACATTGTACACACAACAGCTATTGGAACAAGGAATGTCAACACCTGAACAGTACATGCACCTATCAGCATATGTTGGTGCTGTGTGTATAGGTTCCTAGGTACATCGGTAGGTACACGTCCGATTGTCAGAGGCCATACACCAAATGAGACAAAGAGTGTCTGCTGTCACCACAACATTGAGTAACCAACTGTCGCTCAGTGGAGCAGAGGCAATCACGGGATCACATGTGTGTAAGCACTGTTCTCCACACACTCTGCATGGATTCCCTGCTGCGTTAATGAGGGGCTCCACATAATGTAATCATGGATGTTGTGCCAAGGCATGGGGTGTACCCATGACAGGTATTCATCACCCCAGCATGCTCCACCTACGGTCGTTTGAAGGTGTAGCACATTATCGTGTGTGGCTCACTGTGATATACATACCCAATGCTGGAGCACATCCAGTAAACATCACATGGACATACCATTAATTGGACTCATCCATATGTAAACTAACTGAGTTACCCATGTGAGTGCAGTATGGAGTAACAGCTGTAGTATACTCCACATACAAAATGCCATAACACGTGTACAAATCCCAGATGGCCAAGTGGTAAATGCAGTGCCCGTCATGCATGTTCCCGGTCCCACGTCCTGCAAGGGATGTAACGTAATCCTGAAGGCACGAATAATGCATGTCAGATGCAGGTCATCAGATCATGTTTAGCAGACGTTAGTGGGAATATGCGTTGCCCAGTGCTGGTAAGCGTTGTTTATATGACTATATGGATATGCATGAAACAGGGCTAAGCTTCTCTGAATATGGCGCAGATCACAGTCAATGATGTCCAGAACAGGTGAAACCAGCATTATTCACCCCTGTACTAATAGCGCCTGCTCTGAAGGGTAAAATGACCACTGCCAGGAGTAGAACATGCAATCACCTAACACTATGGTAGCCAAGATGTACCTATGGCATGTGTGTAATGTGACAGGTTCAGACACAAATGTGAGGAGTCCAGGAAACAGTACACACCGACAAGTACACAATGAAAGGTGTAGTTTGCCTGTCACTTTCCCTGTCAGAGATATATATATATATATATATATATATATATATATATATATATATATATATATATATATATATATATATATATAGATATATATATAATACAGATAGAAAGGGTGATAGAGAGATATATCTTGATATATACGGATTCACCGATATCTGCAAATATATAGATTGGTCAACGACATTCATAAAACCTTGGAGGTACAAATAAATAGGACACCGCCAACTATGGAATGTGTCACATACCGACACGCGTAACCACGAGGCTGAAAGACCGAAAGAACACAGTACCGGAACACTAGAACCGCAAGTAATATTATCACGATATGAAGGGACATTTAGCTACCGCTGCTGGTGTTGCGGTCCACGTAGGTACTGTGTTCAACTGTGTTTGTGATTGCCGTAGTCTGTGTATGTGTGTGTTGAGGGTGCCGTGTGCATTTCCGTGCGACTGTAATGTGTGTGTGTGTCTGCATCATGTGTCTGTTATTGCCAACTCGGAGGTAGATCATTATGGTAGGTGTGGTTATAGCTAGCCATAGGCATACGGTTATCACCTGTCCCACATTAGGAGGGACAGCCCCTCCCTGGGCAGTTGTGTCCTGACATAAAACATTACAAAGTGCAACTGTCCAAGATTGTAGGACATTATGATGTCCCATATATTATGTAATAGTTGAATTAAATAGTTATGCCTGTATGTAAAAAACGTAAATGTTACATGCAATATGATAAGTAGCCAAAGTCCTACAACAATAAGTATGTATTGAGGATAAAAGTATGTGCTATCCTGTGTACTGACCGTGGATATGTGTTAGCCTGTAAACACTGATGTGTGTCCCGCAAGTGTCCCACAATGACCATTTGAAAAGGTGGCAACCCATGCCAAAGAGGTTCAGTTACCAACACAACTGCAATGACTGCAAATATCTGGGACAGAAATACATGGGACAGCTGTCATTTAGTAACATTCCTTTACATATCGCTGTAATTCCGGAGGTATGGAAGTATCAACCTCACCTGCATACTATATAGAAACCAATTAACAAAGGCCCAATGTATAATCCCATAACAAAAGTCAACTAACTGATAGCTTTTTAATTAGGGAAGGAGCCCACACACATATATGGAATATGTAGAAATGCAAGCCCCACAAACCTGTATATGCTACGTACACCCACCAACATCCCCCACACACGAAACTATAGCAATATAGACTGTAATTACAGCACAAACATCCAGTCAGTCAATTACATCTGCAGAAGCGTTAACATACCTTGTGAGAGACACATTTAAAGGTGCCATGTGAAATCGTAGCCGTTGTATAATGGAACAAATGGCGATGTTACAGGTTTTGTTTGCAATAGTCCCTTATCAGATGGTTGGGATGACAGGTACACTCACATGTACAACCACATACTCTAGCCGTCACACACAATCCATGGGGGACATGAATCCAAACTATACATGTCTCTACACATAGCAGTTGCAATTACACACAACAAAACACAATACAGGCCGTCTCCCCGAAGGTAGGGCAAATGGGCAATGCCCATGTGGAGAATTCAATTATACCCCACTGTTGGCACGTAATTGGTGAATGGAGTAGCTGCACAGCTGATGTGCAAGTAATAAGTCACTCAGGAACACCAATTGGCGGCAGGAAACCACATGTTACAGGTATCGACGTATATAAGAATGACTTGCCAAACATTCAAACCGTATGCTCATACCATAGAACTGTTTAAACAGTGTAAGAGAGATAGTTACGAAAGTCCGGAATTATAACAACGTATGTAGAACACTCGGTATGTAAGTGTATGTATAGCCTGTTTTGTATTAATTATGTTAGTGTATGTATAGCCTGTTTTGTATTAATGAAAAGTGTCCGCAATGCATAAAGTGGGAAAAGGTATTATGTAGTGATGTCTTCTGAGCATAGTAACACTTGTAGAAATTGTGTGTCCTGCAGTGGGCCACAAGGTAAACATCACAGACACCACAAGGGATGCTACATGAGGGCTTTAAACAGAACAATTCCATACCACCCGCCGTCAGTGGTAGGGTATGTCCAACAAGTACGTGCCATAGCAGGGGATAGCATATGTTGATATACTGTCGCAGTAGGGATGTGTATGGGCATATAACGACAATGACATGTCTAAGGTGGTCCCGCTGTGCAAGTATGCTTTGCATTATGGGATACTATGTAAAATATGTGTAATGTACAGTATTGTGGGTAGATATGTCAGATATTCTGCACAGCATAACAGGCATATCAGGCATACCAAAGGTATCGTCTATTGACATGTACAATATATAATAACAGGATACATATGGCTTGCAGGACACGGGACACTGTAATAGCATGACAGCTAATCTAAATGGAAGGGCTACTCAATTAACCATGCACAAAGCACATGTAATAGCTTCACAGGTTCATAGTGGGGTACTATGCAGTCTGGCAAATCTATGTGTAAGCACAACTACAGTGTTCACACCAGCGGCGCCTCTCTAGGGTAGTGTCCTGTCAGTGAACAGCACAGCCATGTGTTACCTGCACCTCTGCACAGTACAGCCACTGCAGTGATCCCTGGTGTACATGTGTCTCCCATCCACCAAGTGAGGTATCACATGAACAGTGCTACTGAGTGTCCCTGCGTGATGTACATAAGAATCATGTTCCAAAGCATGGTGAGTGTCTGGTTTGGGACTGTAACCCTCAAGCACATCCCACTCATCGTTGCGTGTGTGCACATATCCATGAGCATGTTGATCACAGTGGCTTTTGCTTATGTCGCCTATGTGGAGTATATCCATGAATATTGTTGTGGACATGGGCCCTGTCTGTTCAGCAGAGGTGCCCCCTGAGTATGTAGTATGCAAATGTGTACAGACGTGGTGTCCGTAGTTCTGCCGCATACTTCAACCGTCGGAGCTCAATAAACGTCATGGCATGTTAATGTTGTGGTATGTAAAACCGTAGCTGTTGTGTAAGGTACACCCTAAATGGGGTGTTGTACCCTTGAATGTGTGTATACATCTGGAGTTCAGAGGTACAATGGGTGCCTATGTTCCAGCTACAAACCCAGTACAGATAAGTGTGGCCACGTAGAAGGATATATACACCACAGTGGCAATATGGTTATCAAAGGAGTGGGTGCGACATACGTGTGTACTACAATCACGTACAATGTGACATGTATGTAGGGGACTACCACCTATATGATAGTCAGTGGGTGAATGGTGTAATGCAAAGGGGATGTTCATGCACCTTGTGTCATGCAGCTTGAGGCCATGATATTGATATCAGGTATCCGTCACAGTGACACCCTTATGGATGGAGTCAGTATCAGCTGGTGGATCAATCATGGCACTTTGTATGCAGTTGTCTGTAAAGCTAGGCAGGGAAAGTCCCTCTGTGCTAGCCTGTACATCAGGGAAGTATATACCGAACATGAGGGGCCCTATGACTGAGGACTGTGGTATGCCAAGTGTAACTGAAATACAGTAGGTACTATGGTATGCTACCCTCATTGTGTGTGTCCTGTACATGAGCCACTTTGCATAACATCCTGAGACATAGGGGTCGATGTGCAGGTGGATGTGTATGTTGTCAATACCAGAATGGAGAACAGTGCTGAAAGGTAATGAGAGGACAATGTAGGCTGTGTGCACCCCCTTACCATCATCAACTACCCTGGTAACTGTATGAAAGGAGTCCACCAGGTGTAGGAGCCATGCTCTGGCCCTAACAAGTCCAACCTGGGTGGCATCAAAGGACCGGAGCCCACCAATGTCTCTGTGAATGACTTCCATGTTGATGTGCCCCATGGCCTTACAGAACAGTCCAGTCAGGTGTGTAGGACATTAGTCCCCCTAGTGCATTGTGGTGCCACCTGTGTGGAGTGTGATAACTGTTGCTGTGTGCCATTCAGGGGCCACAATGTCTGATACAAGGCTATTGCTGAATATGGCGGCCAAGTGAGGAGACATGTCGTTCAGAGGTTTGTGTAAATCACAGCCTGGGATGTTGGATGGTCACATGGGGCCAGTGTTCCAGGCCATATAGAGTGCAAGTTAGTACTGTGTAGGTGTGACCGCAGGGACACCACAATGTTCCTGCATGGATTGTGGCCCTGTAGGGAGTGAGAGGGTGTAATGTTAGCATTGAACCCATCCGCCAGCATGTTGCCAACATCACCGGGTTCTGTAATGTTCCTGAGTAACTGTTGTGTGTCAGAGCAGATATGGGCATTGCCATTGACTACTGACATACCTCCATAATGCCTTGTGGTACACCTTGGAATGTGTCGCAGTAATGTTTACGTAGCTGGTTTCGGAGTATGTGATGAGGGATCCTGTAGCCCTACTGAGGTTGACCAGCGAGGTACCCCACCCATGGGATTGTACTCCACTTTGCAACAGCCTCCACCTGTTGTTGTAAATTATGTCCATGGAACTGGACCCCCAGAATGGCGTCCATTATCTGGTGGGTACCATCATGGCTCTGTGTGGAATAGCATGATCAATGCAGTCGTGTAAGTGCTAATGAAGTGCACTGGGGTATGTTTCAGCGTTTGTATGTGCATTGTCCAGCTGCACGGGTGTCATGATGTTAACTACTGCTGTCATACGACGTCTGTAGTAGGCGTTGTAGTACTCTTGCACTGTGTATGCCATGAAGGGTGTGGTGCCGGGATGTGGATAACAAGGGTGATTAGCATATGTTCGGAATCCACCAAAGAGGGGATAACGCCAGGTGTGGAACACTAGCCACATGTTGGTAGTGTCCATGTCAAGGATATTGTTGGTCTTGGAGGTGATGTGTATGAGTTGATCCAGCCGAGTAGAGGTTATGAATCCCAGACAGCATTGGCCTAATGTGTCGGTACATGAGTGACTATCCCAGTTAAGTGTGGGGTAGTGTCAGTCTCACATCAGTAGTACCTGTCTGAGCCCTACTGTCCAGTACACCAAGAAATGAGGTCTGGTAACCGTGGGGTATGTTGTTGAATCCGTAGCTTGTTACAATGTATATAGCAGTTCTGGCCACAGTTAGTTGCACGTGGAGCACCTCTGATGCATTGTGCTAAGTAACTAGCCAGGATGTGTGTACAACATAGTGGAATATGGGAACACCTCAGCCGTGGGTGTGCCGGTCCAGGTTACATGACTGAAAGGTATGGTCTGTGTATAACCTGTCATTGCAGGTGTGCTCTGCAGAGCCTAGAGGCAGGTCCCAGTCACTGCAGAGATATTGAAGTGGTCCATTATAAGGAGTGCCTTGCCTGCATGCGTCACAGATGAAGATGTCAAGCATTGCATCACATAACCCCATGTTTTGCTTGCCTGTTCCCATTCTGGTGGTGAATGTTATTGGAAACTGTGCAAGACAGGCAGTATAGAAGCAGCAAGAGCCTTACATGTTATCAGTACTCCCAGGGCTGACAGGTGCAGGTCATCTGTGCCAAAGCATCGTGTTTTGTTGACCATGTCAGTCAAAGCGGACAGATACCAGATGCCTGTGGAATGACAGCAGAAGCATAGGCAACTGTTGAAGTGACACAGTCAGTCATTGTTCAGTGGTATCAGGTCCAGATGAATGCATAATGCTCCCCAGGGCGTGGACCATACCTTCAGGGCTACAAGACTGGTGAGCTATTACATGTCCCTGCACACGTAGTCTGTGAAGTTGCATCTCACGGCAGTCACACTAACATGGAGAATGACAGTCAAATTGTACCTGGCGAGGTGTGGCATGGGTGCATAGGTTATGTTGCAGAACCAGTTACCCGACAGCAAGATGTAAGCGACTATCTCCTTGTGTAGCCTGCTTAGTGGAACATCAGTGTGACCGCCTACAGAGTCACCTATGACAGGTGTGTTGTGTATGTTATAACACCCTATTGGCTGTATGTGATGGGCACACATGAGTCTGTGGGCTATAAGTTATTGTTGTTGTGTTTGGTGATGGGGGCTGCCTTTGGTGCCTACACAGAGTATGGAGAGGTACTACACAAGTTGTACTCCTATGTGTGGCCTGTGGTGGTGGAGATCTTGTGAGACTATGTGATGAGTGGGGTGTGTTGCGAATGTTACACATCCCCACATGATTGTCAGGTGCAGTCAGGGTTGGTGACAGCATTACCCCCAGCAGGGATGCACATGTGCATCTCCCACAGGCAGTAGTGTCGTATGTTGGGAGGTGAGTATTGACTGTGTACATGAGACAATTGCTCTACTGCCACATGTACGACATATTCATCATATAGACAGGCAATAGCACTGGTACATGACAGTTGGACATGCCTGTATATACAACCATGTGTCACAAGATATGTGAGTTACATGTGTACAACAGCTGTTGTACTGTAAGCAAGCTGGAAATGTAAGGACAGACAGTGTACTTGTGAGAAATGATGTGGAATGGGTGCTGTATTAATCAGTAGCTCATGAAGTGCTCACAAGTTCTGAAAAAGTGCTGAGCATGAAAATACACTACAGATAGGGTGTTGGATAATATCAACCCACAAGTGGTGACGACAGTCATAATTGGTGGCACCGCACTATAACCCCGCTGAGTATGGTATGCAAGTCCATGAACCATTATCAATGTAGATGTTAGCAGTACAGATGTACATGACAGTACGGATGTTTGACTACATACACCTTCGTATGTCACAGGAGTGTTCTACCAGTGGCCTGTTGACTGAATCAACACTACAAAAGGTGCCAGAGTGACATGTGTATATCACACCAGTGCCAGCTACAGTAAAACAGGGTTAATGTGTTGTACTCCACCCTCATTGTAGCCCATACCACAAAGACAAATGTGAGGCATCTGTGTATGTAAGGATGTGAATGGCCATGACCTATGAGCAATAGCTGTCTCAGTGTTGTGAACAACATACAGAATGGGCTTTGTGGGTGAGGTGTGTGACATATGTGTACATTCTGATGGATGATATCAGCATTGTCACTGCTAGGTGAATATCCCTGTACCCATTAACTACCACCTAGGCTGCGGTCAATATTATGGACACTGTGTAAGGGATAGTGTTGTGCAGTTCACCTCCCTGAGTTGGTGACATCTCCAGGCCCCTTAGGTAGTCATACGAGGTACCCATGTTATGACAGGGTGCCATCCATGAACATGGAGATCATTGGACAGGCATACACAGCACTCGGGTGACCAATATTAGATCACATATCACTTTTAAGGGCTATTGTCCATGTGTGGATGGGCGATACCAGCCTTCACAATCCTCACCTCCACTATGCAGCATGCTGTCTACCTTGCATAAAGACATGTGCTACACTATGATGTTGGACATGCTACATGTCCATATCCTGATCTGAAAGACATATGTCATGGACAGCCACCGTCCTACTACTAGGATTGCCACATGCTGGACAGATCCCTGTGCCATACATGTGACATACTCCCACCATACCATGCAACCCTGTCCATCAAAGCTGCACATGTCATCTCTGTCATACATGGTGTGATGGCCGCATGGTAGATGTAGTATCAACTGTCTGGATCAGTAATGTGGCACTGATGCACCTCGCGGTGGCAAAATGGCTGTCGGATACAGCTAGGAAACCTTGCCCGTACATGCTATAGTTGATGACCATCCCTGCAAATTACGTCTGACTAGCCATTGTCCCATGGTCACTATCACATGTGCAACACAGGCGATCCATGGCAGGATGTTGAACAGCTGTACAGTGCCGTGTAGATGTATATGGCAAAACACATGCATGTAAAGGTTTCCATGCGTATGTGTACATTGTCACTGCTCAAGTCCATTAAGGCAGTGTATGTGTTGATATGTGACCTATACACAGCATCAAGGTCAACAGCATTACCGTAGCCACATCCAGGCATGTGCTGATAGGTAAGAACACCAGTGCAGGCAAACAGACATGCCCACATCAAGACAGTATTCACATGGAGTATGAACAATGTAATGAGGTGACACACATATATGGTGATGATATCCAATGCATAACGGGTGTTACATGTGTGTGACACAAACATGTCAGCTGTGTCAGTGTCATGATGATTTGCAAAGATAACTGTGCAGATGTACTAGATTTACTAGAAATGTATGTGCAGCAGTATTTCTGTACATCTCTGATACTGTGACCTGTCACCATCATTATGTCTTACAGATAATGCCTCATACACGCCTGCCAGCGTACAGCTGCCAGGAGGATGATGTCCTCATCCCGTACCTCCATGAGAACTATGAGGTGTTGTTCAGCCATGTGCCACAGCATGCCCAGCAGCGTGACAACCTGTGGCAGGAGGGTGAATGATGTGGGTGGCCATAACCGCACCTACCAGCAGGTGCGCAGACACTGCATGGACTTGATATGACATGCAAAACAGCATGCCACTGCAATCGCCAGGGAACAAGGTGGAACAGGTGGTGGGCCACCAACCCAGCCCCCACTCACACACACCGAGGAGCTACTGGCCAGTCTGGGGACACCCTCAGAACAGCATCCACAAACACTAGCTGCCATCGTGGAGGTGGGTGTCTCCCAACCAATGAGCCTGGAGTTGCCTGGTAAGTCTGTACTGCACATATGGCTATTATATCCCATTTAGCTGCATGTGTCACTGTACATTATGTAATGTAACATCATATGCAAGGTATGTTGACACACACGCTGCATACTACAGTATGCTACCCTGTGTATGCACACATGTGCATACTATATACTATTGTACAGGCAAATGTGTTAACATGCACAGTGCATCCTGTGGCTGTCATACAGTCATGGATAATGTTCAAACTGCTGTGTCACCCCTATACAGGTACCTCTGGTGTGCCGCACAGACAGCAGTCCATTGCAGGTGAGACTGTCATCAGTATCAGGCATGTTAAAGCATAGATCAATTCGCCATGTGGCCAGTTAACACTTGTACACTTGATGTTCGGTCCAGTCACGATATACAGGTTGCATCACCCATCATTCACACTGGCCACCCATGTGCAATATATACAAATGAAATGATACACTGACATGAAACCACAGTATTTGTCATTGCTACATGTGTGGACAGCTGTGCATACAATGGTGGAGGTGTTGTACAATGTAGGCATATGTACTATACATTGGAACAACACGTGTGGTACACAAACAGTACCACACAGTGAGCTGTGATATGGGCATCCCACAGGAGTCACCACTGTGTTATATGTCCCTGCAATGGGTGCACACATTGTGATGTGCCATCTGACACGTCCCAGATACGTAGTGTTCTGGCTGCAATATTGTCACACTATCCCATAACCCATACCCCACATACCAAACATACAACCCGTTGTCTGCATAGCCCTGTGGATGGTGACATATCTGACATCTATGGGTGTATGTCATATGGGACAACACAGATGTGAGATAGACGGCCATCACACACATTTGGCCAACACATGTGCACACATGGCCATGGGGGATGGCCAGAGACATGTAGCCACACAGTAGATGTGATATGTATACACCCTGTTGCACATTGTCCACAGTTGATGTGGTACACTCAGCATCATGGGTCACAATCCACAGTTATGTCATGGGTATGCATGCAGTTATTGCTATGCAATGTGTACATATTATGCACTGTATAGAAATATAGATGCCTCATGATGCCATGCAATACCACAGTGTCTGTACTTCACACTGTATAGCAATGTAGATGGCTCACACTACCCTTCCATGCTCATGCACATTTGCTAAACATGCATTCTATCTGTAGGGCATACAGACAACACTGCAATGTGATGCCCATTATGACACTGTAGATGTGTCAGGACACCATTGTGTCAGACATGTATACATGTTAATGCACACGTCAGCAGATTACATGTCAAGGTCACATCAGCCATGTGTACAGTTTTGCTGTTCTGGTCCACATGGTGTATCACGGCGATGCATGCATACATACTACCATGATTGTGTGAACTGCATGGCTACTGATATGACACCTGCTTGCTGTAGTGTGCACGCCAGGGAGGTATGCCTACTAACACTATTAATGTCTGAGCTGCATGCCGTCTGCTGTATCACAGGCATGCTGCATGCCGTCTGTCAAATCACATGCATGGTGTGTCTGTGTGTGTCTTTGTGTGTCTGTGTGTGTGTCTGTGTGTGAATCTGTGTGTGCATCTGTGTGTGTGTCTATTGTAATTTAGAGTCTTTCTTTGCATTCACAGGTGATGTAGGTGCGTTACCCTCCTGCTGTCCATCTGATGTTAATGTCCCCACAGATACTAGCAGTGATGAACTTATGCATGAGGTACAGGCAGGGTTATCAGGGGCTGAATCTGTGCCAATGGTTGTCATCCCAGCTATGTCCCCCTCTTCCCCGCACACAGTTCTGCTGCCAGCACATACCGCATCACCAGTGGCCATAGAGGAAGGACAGTCAGCGTCTGTTAGCGTGGAACAGGAACGTGTGGTGGCTACAGAAGGTGTGTCTCCACACCATGGTGTCAGTGTAATGACTGCAGATGTGCCACACAGGCATGTGGCTGGTGCTGCTCCTAGGAGGACCTCTGGCAGACACGCACCTGCAGGACAGAGCGCAGCAGCTGGTATCACCAGACGCATGTTCCAGACTGTAATGGTGGCACAGGCACATGCTGAATGGCAGAACAGAGAGGCTGCAGAGGGCTGCTATCTGTACCCTAAATGACAACATCCAGGCATTGGCAAATGCTCAATAGCAGATTGCTGATGTTCTGGACAGGTGATTGGGTGACATGGTCAGAATCCTTGACCGTGGCATGGCAATCCACGAGCATGAGCTGTCTGTGCTGGAACATCTGGTAGGAGTGAGGCATTGGCCACATGGACGTAGGCCAGCTACACCACCTAGTGCAGGTCAGCATGAGCGTGCCACCTCACATGCCCGCTCCCATAGTGCTGGTAGCAGTAGCAGTGCAGCTGGTGCTGCACTGTCCACACCAGGACACAGCAGGCCATGTGGACATGGCCCTGGATGTTCCCAGTGAGGACACGGTTCCAGTGGACATGTGTCATCAGACAGTAGCCAATCTGTACCTCCGCCTGGTAGTGCCCGTGCAACCCCTGGCAGGCACAGATCACGTGGCCGTGGCTGGACACAGTGAGCTGTACAACCTGGTCTGTACAATCTGGAGCTGTCAATAATACCCCTGTGTAGGCCTCACAAAAGGCAGAACTGTGTGCACACATACACGCACACAGCAAACACATTTGTAGGGCACCACAACACCCACATGCATATTGAACAGACATGTCCAATCATATCACCGGCCCTTACCCACACACATGATGTCATCCATTGGTGCAGCCTATGCCCCTAGCAAACATTATCACCCTGTGCATATGATGAAGCCTGTGCTGCATCCCTGTCATCCATACCATCGGTGCAGGGACATGCTCAAATGGTCTGATGCACAGGGTGAACAGAATAATGAGAGAAGTGTATATTACATTAGTTGTGTAAGAATAGTGAGAAAAGTGCATATTACATTAGTTGTATAAGAATAGTGAGAGAAGTGTATATTACATTAGTTGTGTACTGTTAACACGCACCAGACATACCATGTAGTACAGGTTTAGCATGCATTGTTATATGTTCACAGTATGTGTCTCGGTAACAACAATAACAGCATGTTGGTAATGATGACCTGGTTCCCTCCTTATGGTCTACTTGAATGTGCCTACAGGTAGCAGTGTTTGCAGTCTCCCATGTGTAACTGTGGAGTACTCACAGGCACATATGGCAATATCAGCATGCTATACGTAGCCTCGACCTGACTGTTGGAAAGGCTAACATACCACAGATGTCCACACATATACTGATCCAAAAGCATGTGGGCAGTTTAATAGGCTACAGTGGCTAGAGACGTGACATCCATACCAGGTCACATCACAGGTATGTTGACATGGTGCAGGGGTTGTACACAGCGGTCCGGCCGATGATAACGTTAGAGGCCACTTGATAGCATGAGGCCTCACTGTGTAGCAGTAATACCCTGTCACATTACAGGAATATGCCTACACTCACGGGGTCAACAACACTATAACGCACACCCTATAGTGTTGAGGTGAGGACCCCTGCCTATGTGGTCATCACCCTCACAGTACTGTACACCCACACGATGCAACACAGGAAAGAACATGTACAGGTAGCCAGTACGGCTGAGACCGATGGCATCAACAGGGTAGTAGACTGCATCACCATGAGGGGTTAGGGATCCTGTGTGTTCTGTATAGTAGCATACACCCTCACTCCATGCACCAGACAGCCATACATACACACCCACACACACTGTGGAGACCACAAATGTCATACACATATGGATAGCTGATGTGTGTGATACACACACCACCCCTGCCTAGATCATGCTTTCCACACTGCAGTATGTACAGATCTCTACAACAGTGTACAGGGATGTGTAACAATTGGGATATATTCCCCACCATATGTAGCATATATGGTCACACAAGCAAACACACATGGCGGTACTGTGAAGGATACACCTGCTATATGATGATACGTCTGACAGACATGCAGCAGTATTGGCCGCATTATGTGTACCAACGCTACATCTGGCAATTGTGCTGCTATATGCACACGGGAGGATGTAAGTGTTACAGGTGTCAAGTGACATACAGTCAGTAACACCTGACCGCTGTGTAGGTTTTATGTCTTCACCGTCAAGTAACAGTAACATAGCGTACTGTTTACAGATGTTATGGTAGGATGGCATGTGACACACCTGTGAGCCATCCCCAGCAAGCATCCATCTGCACAGGTGGATCACCACTTTATGTGCACACATCCATCCATACCTAATGTACATCCTACCGTACTGTCAATATGTCACCATATACAGGTGTCAATGATGGGGCTGCATTGCAACTGCATGTTGTAGTTAGGCACAGATGAGTTACATACATCTGCTACTGCACATGCATGGTAGCTGCATGCACACAACAAATTGTACATGTGTGTTGGTCCTACATGCCTGTCATGTAGCCATGTTTGTATGCATTGTGATTGGTGGACATGTGTGATGACATACATAACACATGGACTGTTGCATGATATGATGGGTGTCATGGGTAACTAGTACAGAGGGAATGTGTCCTCAGTCAACATTGCTACCTCATGTACTGTTAGCATTCAACAGCCATGGACCCACCTTCCATTTACGTGCGTGTGATTGCTGTAGCCACTTGTCTGCACGGAGGACAGCAAAAGCTATGCTATGTACATATGTGTTGTGTGTGTGGTCCATGCACATATCCTCTGTGATTACATGTATGTCATATCCAAACATGTGTGTTCTTTGGTGTACAGCGACAGTCATCTGTCACAGCTGTGTAAGACCCAGGGCCCCTGGTTTGTGTAGAGCCGACCTGGTTATTACAGTGGTATCATTGCAATGCATAACACACGATGGAACCCTGTCGGTACATGTGTAGTCTGCACAGTTGCTGTAGACCTATGTACAGTCCACTGGTCATGAGTCACACGGTGTTGTGTTAATGTATGGCTGTGTATTGCTGGTCCAACGACATGGTGATGTCTGAGGGTTACATTGTAGACTGCGGTGTGTACCTCTGTGATCTGCACCTGAGACATCTGTGATGGCTCCTGAGTGTGTACTGGTCAGTACATGTGAGTGGCCTTCATGTACGTGGGGACAGTAACACCATACTGTGCCCTTCTGTATTTAGAACCCGTGTGCATGCAAGACGGCCCTTTGCAACTGCTAAGTGTGTGAGCATGCCCAGTACGCCGTTGTGTAGATGGACACAGTACATTCCAAACTGCGCCCTTCCGTGTTTAGAATCCGTGTGCATGCAAGACGGCACTTTGCAACAGCTAAGTGTGTGAGCATGCCCGGTATGCCATTGTGTAGATAGACACACAATACATTCCAAACTGCCCCTTCTGTATTTAGAATCCATGTGCATGCAAGACGGCCCTTTGCAACTGCTAAGTGTGTGAGCATGCCCAGTACGCCATTGTGTAGATGGACACACAGTACATTCCAAACTGCGCCCTTCCATGTTTAGAATCTGTGTGCATGCAAGACGGCCCTTTGCAACTGCTAAGTGTGTGAGCATGCCCAGTGCGCTGTTGTGTAGAGGGACACACAGTACATTCCAAACTGCGCCCTTCTGTGTTTGGAATCCGTGTGCATGCAAGATGGCCCTTTGCAACTGCTAAGGGTGTGAGCATGCCCAGTATGGCATTTTGTAGATGGACACACAATACATTCCAAATTGCGCCCTTCCGTGTTTGGAATCTATGTGCATGCAAGACGGCACTTTGCAACTGCTAAGTGTGTAAGCATGCCCAATACGCCGTTGTGTAGATGGACACACAGTACATTCCAAACTGCGCCCTTCCATGCTTAGAATCCATGTGCATGCAAGACGGCACTTTGCAACAGCTAAGTGTGTGAGCATGCCCGGTACGCCATTGTGTAGATAGACACACAATACATTCCAAACTGCCCCTTCTGTATTTAGAATCCATGTGCATGCAAGACGGCCCTTTGCAACTGCTAAGTGTGTGAGCATGCCCAGTACGCCATTGTGTAGATGGACACACAGTACATTCCAAACTGCGCCCTTCCATGTTTAGAATCCGTGTGCATGCAAGACGGCCCTTTGCAACTGCTAAGTGTGTGAGCATGCCCAGTATGATGTTGTGTAGATGGACGCACAGTACATTCCAAACGGACGTGTGATACTAAGCGTGTGGGCATGCCCAGTGACACCTTGTGTCAGTGATGTGCCTCTGTGTATGGGCATGGCCATTGACATCCTGTATAGCGATGGTGGTCATCCAGGCAACAGATGTCCATTTTCAACATCATGATGGATGCCTACATTGAATACACTGGTTGACTGTCTTGAAGGGTGTAGTGTCTGTGGCGCATCCCGTATCTATGTAGTGTTGTTGTAGTGCTCTGTAGATATTTAGTTGGCCCGATCACACCACTGCCGTGTGTTTGTCTATGTCTACCTTGGGACAGTAATATGCTTTCCAACTGCTCACTCTCTATACATTCCCTATCGGCATCCTTGCCTTTGCGGATGATGTCATCCACCTAGAAGTATGCCTCTGGGAGAGCTGTGCTCAGTAATCTCAGTAGCGCGTTCTGTAACTGCGTAATGCTGTAGTGTGATAAGGTAGTTAGGTGTATGTTCAACTCCCAGCCCTGCCAGGTGTGTGCCTCTGTGTATGTGTGCTTCCAGCTGCCTGGGGACAGAGTAATGCTTTTAGACGGCTCACAACACATACATTCCCTATCTGCGTCTTTGCCTTTGCGGATGATGTCACCCACCTAGAAGTATGCCTCTGAGAATGCTGTGTTCAGTAATCTTGGTAGCGCGTTCTGTAACTGCGTGATGCTGTAGTGTGATAAGGTAGTTAGGTGTATGTTCGACTCCCAGCCCTGCCAGGTGTGTGTGTGTGTGTGTGTGTGTGTGTGTGTGTGTGTGTGTTTCCAGCTGCCTGGGGACAGAGTAATGCTTTTAGACTGCTCACGCCACATACATTCCCTATCGGCATCTTTGCCTTTGCGGATGATGTCACCCACTTAGAAGTATGCCTCTTGGAGTGCTGTGTTCAGTAATCTTGGTAGTGCATTCTGTAACTGGGTAATGCTGTAGTGTGATAAGGTAGTTAGGTGTATGTTCAACTCCCAGCCCAGCCAGGTGTGTGTGTGTGTTTCCAGCTGCCTGGGGACAGAGCAATGCTTTTAGACAACTCACACCACATACATTCCCTATTGGTGTCTTTGCCTTTGCGGATGATGTCATCCGCCTAGAAGTATGCCTGTGGGAGTGCGGTAGCGCATTCTGTTACTGCATAATGCTGTAGTGTGGTAGACTAGACAGGTAGATGCTCGATTTCAGGGCATAGCAGGTGTGTGTTTGGCAGTTATACTGTATGTGTTGGTATCTGTGGGTGGCTAGCTGCAGGATGTGTCCAGTTTGTTTTGTTGCTGACCTATTTAATGTCCACAGCCCACATATTCTGCCAAGACACTGGGTTGTCAACACATACAATTGCCAATAGGTCTGGTGAGTAACTGTCAGCAGCCCTACTCTTACCCTTGCTACGGTCTGACCCGTGTGACGCAACATAACACACGTGCCTTGATATTAACAACACTTCATGATGCAGGTGGCACATGTAGTTTCCTTTCCATTCCTGTCTAATGCATTGCTGTCATGTGGTTCGCTGTTGTGATATAAATGCCATATCTACATATGTGTGTACATGTATATGTGTGTATGTATATATATATATATATATATATATATATATATATATATATATATATATATATATATATGTCCATGTATATATGTCTACAAATAATATATGTGATATATGTAGATGTAGAGGTGGACATAGATGTGAACATATGTCTGGGGACATCAGCACTATTGACTATTTGTGCCGGATGATCTGTACGTGATAACCTGGGATCTATGTATATCTGCCATGGAGTGGTGTTAATGCACATCATCTGTGGTGTGCAGGGCCACGGGTTGTAGTTGTGTAGACACTGGTTATTTTGTTGCTGGGAAGACCATGGGATATTGAATATGGTGATGGTAAGGCACCTGTTGCCAGTTGTGTGTGGATCTGAGCGACACTGAGCAGTGGTTAATATGTTGGAGGTTCGATATGGGTCATATAACTATTCATTAAAAGACTATACTATGCAGATGAGGTTGACTATGGTGTATCACATTTATCACCAGGGTGTGCTGCTGATCCCTGGAGTGTATGTGTGTAGTCAGCCAGGTGCAGGTCTCGCATATAGTTGACAGCATGGGAGGGGGGTCAGGCATACTGTACGTACATTGCAGAACTGTGCCTTGGGACTGCTCCTGCCTTAGCAAACCTAAGCTAGGGGTGTGTCTATACCTACCTGGTGACATTGGGAGGGATGACAGCAGTGGTGGGGTAGTCAGGGTGTCCAGGCTGCACAAACAGGTGTTGATCAACACAGTCAGCTGATGACGTGGCCAGCCCGCACATGAACAGTACATTTATGCGAGCAAGCAGCATACACACGTTTCATCCACACTCTACACACGTATACCTACAGGGACATTTCTCGACACGGTCCAACCAAATGACACGGGCTGCAGCAGGCAACATATACCAACATGTGCAGGGGGCTGGGGCAGTGCAGATGTGTATGCTGCCGAACAATCCTTACTGGGGTGACATAAGACTTTATAGACCGAGGGTGACTTACCAGGGGTCTACATGGGCTGGGGATGTTGGAGCACTATGGGGTGGACAGAGACCTCCTACAGCAGCTTGTTGACCTGTGTCTAACACATCACACAGGCCGAGGGGAACACATCACAGTGGATACCATGGGATGTGTTGTTCTAGGTTTACTAGCCACAGGTACCTCACACAGCACAACTGGGGATATCATGGGTATCTCACAGGCATCTGTATCCAGAGTATTGCACCAGTTCACAGATGCCATGTCAACACATGCTAGTGAGCACGTACAGGTCCTCCACATATGTGATTAGTGGACCAGCAATATGAATCTGTCCAACCACATGGATGAGTACCCTGGGGTACTGGGTGCTATAGCCTGCACACATAGCACCACCCGGGGAGCAGGATAGGGCCTACAGTCAGTGCAGGGGCATACCCTCCAACAGCTAGGCCCTATGCAATGGCCAGGGCATGAGAGTGCATGTGTGTGCTGTCTGCCCTGGAAGCTGTGATGTGTCTGATATATGGCGTCTGACACAGCTGTAGCACACCAATGCCTATGTGGACATCCCCTACAGTCTCCTAGTGGGGGATGCTAGGTAAACACTGGTGTACTTATAACACCCATCAGCAATGCACACACACTTGAACACTCACACCATACTGAGGTGGATGCACAGGCAAGACATATACATGCGCATGTGTTTGGGATGCTCGGTTCACAGTTCTGGTATCCAGACACATCTGTTGGGGCTCTGCAGTATTCACAAGCTACATGCATACATGTTGTTATGTTATTTGCTATGCTACACAATGTTATTCTGCAGTAACAGTTGCAGCAGGAACAGCATGGGGCAGGGCCACACAGCCCAACACCACTGCCTAGGCCTGTACAGGCACAGTGTGACTTGGTGAAGGAACTACCTGAGTAGGGCACAGTCGGTGACAGCCTGTGCACAGTACGACCTGCCCTTGGCATAGAGGCAACACAAGGCATATACACTGACACAGTAGGTACCCACGGATTTCCCCTCTCTGAACCGCACACAGTACAATGGATGCCAAACATGACAGTACCTGTGCTCGGCCATGTATGGAAGGTGCACTGTATGCATCCGACATAGGCAGCACTCCAGCACTGTCCTCAAGTCCATAACACAACCAGGGTATGTCTTTTGACCTAACAAGTGGCGGTTGTATTAGAATGTTAGAATGTGTACTTACCCATTGCTCTGGTATGTATGTGAGCATACAAGTGACTGTGATGGCCAAATGTTAGGGCAGCAGACAGTACACATCCATAGTGGCACCATGACCTTTTTTGCACATACGGGGGTCACAATGGTAGCCTGTAGTACACAGGGTGTACTACCCACTGCAGATTATGGGCTGACCATCATGTGCGTCCATACAGCCCACACACATTCCATGCAGCTGGACAGATGTGGACCAATACAGAAAAATGATATACAATGGCCTATGGATATGCCCAATGACTGGCCCCAACCCTGTATGACACACACAGATGACAGCAGGCCAGGCTGTTTGATGTAGGATGTGTAATAGGACATCCAACACCACTGTGCTGGTAATTAATGCTGGGAAATTACGTACCCTTGTATCCCTCCAACCAGCAATTTAGGTAGGTCCACACACTGACATGGAGTACCCGGCAGACCAGTACAGTAGCAGCAGATGTGTACAACTGTTGGCTGTGCCCCCGTCACACCTACACATGTGAGAGTCATGTGCACCACCCACGGTGCTGTGTAGAACTGTGGTTGCATGTCCCCCCAGGCTATACAGACATGTAGCAACTGTCAATGCCACATGACCATTAGCTACCCTGCAGACACAGCATGTCACCTGTCTGTGTAGAACGGAGGGGTCAGCAACACAGTACTAACTATTTGGACATGTGACACATGCAATACAGTTGACCATACTTTGCATGCTTCCACACATGATGGTATTGTCAGTCTACAACATGTGCAACAGTCATACTGGGCATGCTCACACACTGAAACACAGGATGGCCAGGCATGCGCACACCAGTGGTCCGGACATATCTGCCAGTACATTGCTATACTGTTGGATGTCTGCGCTGTATGGTGTGTGCGGTCTATTGTCTGTACATATGCCATGGTCTATTGTTCATTCACATGAGCTATGTGCGCAGGGTACTTCTACCATCACGTGTATAGGGCAGTTCTTTGTTTGCGGACAGGCCGACGCCTTTGGATACAAACCGGGTAAGGCACAGTCCAGCAGGTGGGAGCTGTTGTGTGTGGGTTTGCATGGTGTTAAGCACTGCTGACCTCTGGTCACAGCACCTTATTCACGTTTATACTCCACATTTCTTTGACAGGGCACTACTGGCATACTGGTAGACAAACACGCTTACAGCCGCTCGCTCTCCGACATTTCCGCTTACATTTGTCACTCATGCTGGGTGTGTGCGATCCCTTGTGATGTGTATTACATCAGACTACATGACTACAGTATCGGGTATGTGTAACCATTTTGTGATGGCAGCCGTTCGACTGTACGGACTCAGCGGCCTGTCCAGTGATGTAATCATATTATATGCGTGTTCCTCATATGATCTGCTCCCATCTGCCTGATACATGGGAACCGATACTCTGCAATGCTGACATGTGACTTGAGTTTGTTAACACAGCTGTCTGCCGAGTCATGCTACCGCATACCAACTGCACGTTGACCACCTTTCAGATTGCACGACGGGAGACTGTAGGAGTGACACATTTCTCACTTTGCATGGGACAGTCCCTCATCGCACATCACATGTAACAATACCAGAACTCTAAACCAATTGGGGACACATTTCTGCAGACTCAGGGACAGGTCATGAAAAACAGGGACACTTTTACAAAAGTAGTGCTATTAACTTGACACATTGACAGAATCAGAGCATATGACATAATACACATATTCTGAAGTAACAGTTGTTTATAACTCTTACTTATTGTCATTAGTCAGTAAGTGTAATTCATCACTTTTCCTTCAACTGCCACTACATTTAGGAGGGATTAAGAAGGACACAGTTAGACTTTCAGTCAAACTCAGGGACGTACCTGACATTCAGGGACAGTTGAGTGGTATGGACAATACTCTAGCCATTGCAACTGTCCTGATTAGGGGACCTTCTCATGTTGTAGGTGTCTGTACTGGTTGCTTGTTACAGGTCGTGTATACCTGACGTCGATATGTCATATGTAGTAGCATAAGCAACTATACTGCTGCTAGACTACGCTTTGATTTGCTCCGATATGTATATTTCTGTACTATGCATGGCTGTAAGTATGTTCTGCCCTGGTACATCTGACCATTCTACAGAGGAGGTTCCACTTTGGCCATTCAGACTGGTGGCAGCCCTATAGACTCTATATGTAGAGCTATCACATGTGTTGAGGCAACACATACCCACAGCATACCTCTCAACTGTCCCTGATTTTCAGGGCCGTCCCTGATTTTGAATCAAATTTTAACTCTGTCCCTCTTAATCCCTCCTAAAACTAGTGACTTTTGGAGGAAAGGTGGTGAATTACACTTAATGAATAATGACAATAATTAAGAGTTACAAACTTCTTTTACTTCAGAAAATGTGTATTAATTCATATGCTTTGATTCTGTCAATGTTTACAGTTATTGCTCTAATATTTTAAATGTGTCCATGATTGTCCTTGTGTTTTCTTGACTTGTCCGTGATTCTGTTGAAATTTGTCCCCAAATGGTTGAGAGGTCTGACCCACAGCCAGTAGTACACGGACGACTTCAACAGTTTGCATACATTACGGTTATTCATGTAGCATTATAATTGATAATACTGTTTCCTATTATATGTAGCTTTTACTGATACAACAAATTGATGTCTGACACCACTACACACACTATATAGCCTCAATTCCCGAACTCACAGGCCCAGACCTCTCAACCAATTGGGGACACATTTCAACAGAATCAGGGACAAGTCAGGAAAAAATCAGGGATAATCAGGGACACTTTTAAAATATTAGTGCTATTAACTTGAAACATTGACAGAATCAGAGCATATGAATTAATACACATTTTCTGAAGTAAAAGAAGTTTATAACTCTTAATTATTGTCATTATTCATTAAGTGTAATTCACCACCTTTCCTCCAAAAGTCACTAGTTTTAGGAGGGATTAAGAGGGACAGAGTTAGAATTTGAGTCAAAATCAGGGACGTCCGTGAAAATCAGGGACAGTTGAGAGGTATGCACAGGCCATGTGCCATAACTGTCATTTTGCAAGACACAACTGCCCAGACGGGTGTGTCCCTCACAGGCATATGGGTGTTTAACTTCTTCTATTATGCTATCATCTACCTGAGGTGGTCAGCAACTTATGCACTTTCCATCAGTAGCAGAACTCACATACCAATGGGTGTGAATGAACACTGTATCAGGAACAATGCATAACACCCTGTGGGACACATTTAGACGATTGGTTCTATTAACCAAACACATTCACAGTCACAGAACATATGTATTCATTCACGTTTGTCGAGGTACATGCTGCTTATGACTCATACATGTTGTCATCTGTCATTGCCTGTATTCCGCCACCTGTTCACCTAATATCAGTAGTTCTGGCAGTGTTTATTTGGACTTTGTTACATTCTGATACATAACTATGGATGTCCATGCTAATCTGGTACACGGCACTGTGTAGGTCTCTATGTATTCCCCGATGGTTTACAAACTATCCGGTAGATGTGCTCTTCAGGTTTGGGAGGTGTAGGCATATGCTATGCCCACATAGGAATATTAATGACTTCCACTGGGCGGGCCTACTACATCTCTGCCAACCAGCACCTGCACACTTAAGCCCATTAATGCATACCCATGGTCCACCTACCTGGCACCCCTCTACAGCAGTCATGACAAAAACTTACTGCGAGTGCAGCTGGGGTATGAGCACACCCCTACACATTGCTCACTCTCCCCATCTCGAGACACATGTCATACATTTTGTCAACCCATGTATTATCACACTTGCACAACCTACTTTTCCATGTACACCTACATCCTGCTCATATTAGTGTCAGCAGATTCTTTCAAAACCTGAATTTTTGGGGTCCCGCAAGGGACACCATTATCCATGTTGAAAGTCTAGACCTTGCAGAACTCTCCCACTGGTCCTTTCCTACCGGTGTTTTGGACAGCGGCAGTGTATTGATCTGTATTGCCTGTCTGTATGTCTGTCCGGCCTAGCTGGGTGATGTGGGGGGTACAACGTTTCTTTATTTGACCTCCCAGTCACAAATGCCCAGGCTGTAAATATGTTACCCCTAATTGCTGTGAAGTAACCTATTTATGTGAATGTGTATATCTACACTGACATATAGTTTGTTTTGTGTGTATGTGTATATATCACTACCTGTTGTTTGTGTATATATATCTATCTATATATATCCGTAGTATATCCTTGTGTGTGTGTGTGTGTGTGTGTGTGTGTGTGTGTGTGTGTGTGTGTGTGTGTGTGTGTGTGTATATATATATATATATATATATATATATATATATATATATATATATACATCCATATCCGTATGGATATATATGTGTATGTAAAATATTATAGCTATGTTTACATATACGTTTTTATCTATATATACATCTGTGTGTCCGTTAACCTATACATTTCCCGGACACAGACACTTACACATGCGTATTGGTTTTATCCCTGCTTCAACAGCATACTATTGCCTTAGTCATGCTGACACCAACACTTCACTCCGGTGAACTTGTGCTCAGTATATTGCACGTTATGCAGCAGACAGATCTCGCAAGTTTTTCATGTCTGGGGTGCCGCTGCTAACTGGATTGTGATAGTGTCATTCGAATATAATATAGTAAAGGTAGGTTAACAATAGATGGACGCAGGAAGAAAGGAAGTTTTAAATGCGGTCACTGTAGCCAATGTGAATTTATGATGAATAAAGAGGAGGTTAGCATCCCTAGTAGAAAGACAAAAATTATGAGTAATGATTATTACAATTGTGAAACTAGAGGGGTGATATATCTAGCCCAATGTTTAAAATGCAGTTCATTTTACATAGGTAAAACCGAACGAATTCTTAAGAGGAGGATATATGAACATGCATACGAAATTTCGAAGTGTACAGAGACTAATGCACTATATAAACATCTTAAACAATGTGAAAGTGGAAAATTTCAATTTTTTGTATTAGACCAGGTCAAAAAAGAATTGAGAGGGGGTCTATGGGAAGAATGGTTGTGTTATAGAGAACTATGGTGGCAAATTAAGTTAGATGCCACAAGATTACCAGGGTTAAATGAGCATATTTCCTTGACTCCAATACTAAAAATAAGAGCTGCAGAGATTTGAATCACTGACAATTCTCAGTCAGGCCACTGGATGGCAGCAACAAACATTTTTTACTATGTCTTCTAGGTTAATGCTAGTTGTATAGCAAATTTAAATAGTGAAGTTTTTTTAAAACACATAAACATTTACTTGGAATTGTTGTAAATAACAATTACTAACAACAGAAGTAAAGATTTTTTAACAATTTGTTCATTATGTCTATTAGTTAAACAAGTTTATATATTTTATACTGATATTTCATATGTCATATGAATGTAGTAATTTGATTTGACATTATGAAATGCACTGAACCTGATAGGTTTATTTTAAATGAGAAGAGTATTTAAGGCTTTTTAACATTATTTTTATTGTATCTGATGAAGTCCTGATTGGTGTAAGGACGAAAACGCATGGTAGTGGAAAGAGCGTTTATTCAGTTATTTTTGTTCATCTGCTTTGGTATTTCGCCTGCATCAATAAACCGCTTGGAATTTGGAATTGGAGTCGAGTTTTTATCTTCTCGGACACTTTTGTTAACATTTATCAGTCTAGTAGTGCTTATTTTTTCTTTATTTGGTGTTTCCACATTTCCGTGGCCGAGAGATGGAAGGCGGGACTCCAAAAGAGGATATGGGGGAATCGCGTAGGCTGATAGGTCAGCTTACCCAATTGATTGACTTGCTGACCCCCCTTTGCCACTCCTTACGTGACAACATCCGCGAAGAAGGAGATGAATGTGGTTTTGGTTTAGAAGGAACCGAAAGGTGTATGGGAGCGAAACCAAAGAGAAAACGAAACAACAGTGCAGTATTGCAACGTGAATTAATTAGGAATGAACCGAATGGTGACTCGTTTAATCCGGCTCTTACACCGGAAATTTTGGCTGATAAAGAAACCGACGACGGAACAACAAATAGAGATATTTTTATTGCTACTGCTAGCAAAAAGGATGTAACAAGGACTGATACAGCTAAGACACGTGAAGGTACTGTTAATAATTCCTTACACAAATCTTGGGCAAACAAGGAAACAAAAGACTGGCTTAATAAGCCTTTTCATATTAAGTTTGATAACATTAACAAGTATAATGCTGATGATGGCTGTACATATTCTGCTAAGATAGACAAGCTATCTAAGTTAATGTTCAAATTTAAAAGTTTGGTAATAGAAAATGAATATTTGACAGAGTGCATAAATAGAAAGGTAGTCCCAAAGGGACTCAGGGTTTGGAAGTATCCAAACAATGTTTTGATTGGGTCAAATTTTCATCATGAATTGCTGCAAGTTTTTAACCAGTGTGGTTTGGAAATTCTAAAATTACTGGTTAAAGAAAATAACAGAATACAGGAGACCCTAAAAGTAGAGATAGATAGGTTGGATGTTCGTATTAAAGAGGATGTTATTTTTGAGATTAGGGAAGAGAGGAATAAATATATACAACTCAAAGAAGACATAGATTTTAAATGTGAAGACATTGTGAAAAGGAAAATAAATAAACTTAAGAGAGATGTAGAAGAATATCGAAACAACAGCCATTACCCTAAACCACCCCCTAATAAATCTGACCATTATTACAATGGAGAGGATGATAGAGACATAGGTTATGGGGAAGAAAGACAATGGATGGGTATGGACTATAACTATGCATTTCCACCACTAGAGAATGAAGGTAATAATGGAAATAGGAATTCAAATAGGAATCGAAATTTTCAGAAGAGGGGGGGGGGGAGAAGGGGGAGAGGGAGGTATTGGAACTGATACACCCAACCCCTATGCTGGAAGATACATATACGCACATTCACACTAGTGGAATTAAACATAGTTTAGGTAACTTTTCTATATATAATTTCAGTAACATTGAAATTCATGAACAACATTTTTCTTTACTAAGTAAAGGGTTTAAATTCATTCCATATGTAAAAGGTGATGTGGTCAATTCCATCATTGACATGAAATTATTTTTCAGAAAAGTGAATTTGGAAATAATGTTTTCACAAAATAAAGAAATTTATATACCTCCACAGAACTCGTGTTTGGTACGTAAGAGTACCTACAATCCCCCCCATGCACCCACAAGTCAGGAACCTAGAAGGTATGTTAGAAAAAGAAATCAGACATGTATATGAACAGAAGTTAACTGATTTCAATCTTTCAAAGGAAGAATATTTAACTTTAAACAAACTTAAAGTTAACAATGAAATAAGAATTATGAAGCCTGACAAGGGAGGGGGAGCAGTAATAATGGATAATATAATATATGAGGGTAAAATGAACAGCATGCTTGGAGACACAAACAGATATACAATTGTTTCAAGGAATGAGATAAATGTAGCATACTACAGGATTGATTGCTTACTAAATGACATGTTTTTGGAAGGAAAGTTAGACAAAAAGACTTTGGAATTTTTACAGGTATCTAAACCAAGAATACCTGTTATTTTTGGAATACCTAAAATTCACAAAAACATGGAAGATCCACCACTGAGACCTATTGTTTCAGCTGATGGTTCTAAGACCTTACCATTAGCGAAATTTGTGGACAATAAGGTGAAACATATTTGTAGAGAAAATAAACAAATTCTAAGAGATTCTTGGGATTTACTGAGAAGCTTAACCTCAGATCTGATGAGCGACGATTTGATTTTTATTACTATAGATATTGTTGATTTATTTTCTTGCATCCCTCATACAGAAGGTTTGATTATGTTTGAAGAAATGGTGTACAGAGACAAGAAATTAACACTCACAGAAAAAAAGTATGATAGTAAATTTAGTAGACATGGTCCTAAAATACAATTTTTTTATGTTCAATGGGGAATATTACCAACAATCTCAAGGTATCGCAATGGGGGCGGCTTGTGCACCCACATATGCCAACATTGTGTTGGCAAAATGGGAGGAGGACTTTGTATTGACATCTGAATGCAAAGAATGTTGGTCGTTGTATCGTCGTTTTTTGGACGACATAGTGATTTTCTGGACAGGTGGTATGGATAGATTTCAAGCATTTATGCAATATTTAAATAATACCACCAATTTTTTGAAATTCACTTATGCCACCTCTAGGGAAAGATTGCAGTATTTGGACATAGAGGTTTACAGAACAGAAGTTGACTTTGAAACTAAAATTTATAGAAAGGAATCCTTTTGTAATTCTTTTCTCCATTTTACTAGTGCACATCCCCCTCACTGTAAAAAGAATATTGTCAAAGGACAATTCGTGAGGGGAAGTCGAATGACTAGTCTTGATAATGACTTTATTCATGAGTGTAATTTACTAGAGAAAATGTTTGGAGAAAAAGGGTACCCTAAGGATTTTATTAATGAGATCAGAAGTGAGGTTGAATATGGTAGGACATCCAAGTTTGAACCTATTAAAGGGAAGCAAATAATAGAAAATGAACCACAAATTACGCAGAGAGAAATTGGAAATAGAGATACTTATGAGAAATCGCTAATTATGGAATACAATATGTCAAATATTAGAATGACAAAAATATTTCAGACAGAATGGGTTAGATTTTCTACATTAACTGACATAGAAAATATTAAAAAATCTATTCCCAAAGTGGTTTATAAAAACTCATGGAATATCAAAAGAATCTTAGAATCTCATTCCAATACAAATATAAATAGTAAAGGTAGGTTAACAATAGATGGACGCAGGAAGAAAGGAAGTTTTAAATGCGGTCACTGTAACCAATGTGAATTTATGATGAATAAAGAGGAGGTTAGCATCCCTAGTAGAAACACAAAAATTATGAGTAATGATTATTACAATTGTGAAACTAGAGGGGTGCTATATCTAGCCCAATGTTTAAAATGCAGTTCATTTTACATAGGTAAAACCTAACGAGTTCTTAGGAGGAGGGTATATGAACATGCATATGAAATTTCGAAGTGTACAGAGACTAATGCACTATATAAACATCTTAAACAATGTGAAAGTGGAAAATTTCAATTTTTTGTATTAGAACAGGTCAAAAAAGAATTGAGAGGGGGTCTATGGGAAGAATGGTTGTGTTATAGAGAACTATGGTGGCAAATTAAGTTAGATGCCACAAGATTACCAGGGTTAAATGAGCATATTTCCTTGACTCCAATACTAAAAATAAGAGCTGCAGAGATTTGAATTACTGACAATTCTCAGTCAGGCCACTAGATGGCAGCAACAAACATTTTTTACTATGTCTTCTAGGTTAATGCTAGTTGTATAGCAAATTTAAATAGTGACGGTTTTTTTAAAACACATAAACATTTACTTGGAATTGTTGTAAATAACAATTACTAACAACAGAAGTAAAGATTTTTTAACAATTTGTTCATTATGTTTATTAGTTAAACAAGTTTATATATTTTATACTGATATTTCATATGTCATATGAATGTAGTAATTTGATTTGACATTATGAAATGCACTGAACCTGATAGGTTTATTTTAAATGAGAAGAGTATTTAAGGCTTTTAACATTGTTTTTATTGTATCTGATGAAGTCCTGATTGGTGTAAGGACGAAAACGCATGGTAGTGGAAAGAGCGTTTATTCAGTTATTTTTGTTCATCTGCTTTGGTATTTCGCCTGCATCAATAAACCGCTTGGAATTTGGAATTGGAGTCGAGTTTTTATCTTCTCGGACACTTTTGTCAACATTTATCAGTCTAGCAGTGCTTATTTTTTCTTTATATAGTGTCATTCGACCTATTCCTCATATGCGCAGCCTATTATTCCTGCTACTGTGTTTGTTTCTGTACACATTCATATTATTACTGTTGATAGGATGTGTGTTTGTGTTACTGTGACTGTACGTCGACAAATTGTTGTCTTCATGTAGTTGTGTCTTTCTGCTTTTCTCGGTTTGGGGTTGTCACAGCAGAACTTCATTCTGCTCATGGGTGGCGTATAGGTTTTACGTGCCGGGCTGCCAGACCTGACACACAACGTCCGACAATGATACGCCCATTCACGCATGTCTCCACACAAACGGCGCTCTATCTGGGAATCACAACTACCTACTAGGTGACCTCCACGGGCCGCTCCATTGCACCCGGCGCAACATACCCTATCACTCCTGTGTCCATACTCGCATATCCATGGTTTCTGCTGCACACCCGTGTTGAGTTTCCCCGCATAACTGACATTATACACCTGATATCGCAGCCATGACACACCTTTACACATTGCCCTCTCATGAGCATTGGGGCCCTACACACATTTTGTACCACCTCGTGTATTCACAGGCTCACCATCCATTCATATTTGCACATACGTGCCTTTCCTGGTGTTATGGATTACAAATGATTTGCGGGTTACAAATGTAGGTGGTCGCAACATGTCCTACATTCCGTCTGTTTACAATGTTGACGTAGCACTTCAATGATGTTATGGCCACTGGTATAGCCCTGCCTCTGGTGTGGAGAGCAGTGCTCTACCCACACTTGTGCAGCTTTATGTGACATACGCTGTGAGCACTTCATAATTCCTAACTTGCTCTAGATTCCCTTCACAACCCTTAGGTTTGCTTTTGTCTTTCAGCGTTCCTAACATATATATATATATATATATATATATATATATATATATATGTGTGTGTGTGTGTGTGTGTGTATATTTATAGATAGATACCTAGCTATATAATTGCATATTTCTGTTATGTCTGTGGATATTTATCTATACACACATCTATCTAACTATATTTATGAAAGTTACAGCTGTAGAAGACAGCATACATTTGCTATGCTAATAGCTGCATACACCCGCGCAGGCCCACTTGCATCTACTTATTCTGAGTTACATATGTTTACAGGCATGTCTTTAGGATTACATGTGCCTTATTCCTTATGACAGTACCACTTTGATGGAATCCGGTTAACGGACCCATGCGAACGCAGTGAACTTTACATGTAAAATGTTGGCTTTACAGCACAGAGGCATTCATTACACAATATGTGCTATAGTCGTACTTGCATCAGGAATGCCTTTACATTGGGCGGATGCTGTAACCACTACACTACTGGTGTTCTGGCTCATTTATATGTATACCCATGGTTCATAGCTACTCTGACATATGCCTCACCGCTTCCCTTACACAGCAGGCATCCATTCTCCTGCTGGGAAAACTGCAGTACTACAATTAGGACATTCCCTGTTTTCTACTGCTCTGGACCCATGCTGCGAGTCAACTCACTCCAAGGATATTCATAACTCCTATGCTTATAGTCCTCGCACATACACTTGTTTGATTGTCAGGGTTTTCATGTGCTGGTCCGGGTTTAGGCTCAGCTGACTGGTGACTAGCACTGCCCTGGCGCTGTTCAAAGATCAGACGTAGCACATGGACAGAGGTAGTCCAGAGTTTAACATTCTACCTGTGTTTACAGATGTAGGTGTTTGGGCACCTCTGACTATATTATTGGGTTGGCACTACATAATTTAGGGTGGGGAGTGGTTCCACTACATAATCCAGGTTGGGGGGGGGTGGTTTCCCTTCCCATTTGACTATTTGATTCATTTATACATACAATGAATATTATTCTGAACATCTGTTATGAAATCACTATAGGTATGCAATAGTCTTGTCAACAGCTGGGACAGTTGTTTGGTGTACTTCTGTGTACAGACCTCTCTGATACTCGGGGACTTGTCTACAGTGACAGGGACAAGGCTATGACAACTCAGGGACAATAACGGACACTTCTACCATATTAGTACTATTAACTTGGAACATGTTGGCAGATTTGTAATTCTACTAATTGTCTGCAGTTAAATGCATCTAGTACTCTTCATTGTTGTAAGTAGTCATTCTCATTCAACACCTTTCCCCCAAAGGTCACTGGCTTTGTGAGTTTTTAGGGGTCTGGCCAGTTATTGTGCGAATGCTCTGACCATTGGTATCGTTGACATTATCATAATGTTATCATAGGGTTGTGCTGTATTCGGGTGACTAGGGTTGGCACTTTTTCAAATGGCCAAGATGGGACATTTTTGGAACACACCAGGTTTTACAAACCGACACATACCCACTGTCAGTACAACAGATAGAACTTTACTTATTTGCCTACATAAAAGCCTATTGTTGTAGCGGTTTATTTGCTTATTCTGTTTCTTATAACATGTAGGTATTGTAGATACTGCAATAATTATTTTCTGCTACTATTACATAACATATGGGACATAATTATGTCCTACAATCCCAGGACATTTGCCATTTGAAATGTCTTTTGTCAGGACACAACTGTCCAACGATGGACTATCCCTCGCAAAGCGTGACAGATGAGAACCCTACTGCGGACACCAGATTGTTTGGGCCAACACACAGCCACGGTCACTGCAGGTTTAGAACAGTCATTTGTTTCCTAGCTGTAAGCCTTATACCTTTGGCACTTTTGTTGTTTCCTGTTTCTTGTACGAATTACGTTTATTCTATCCTGACGTGACCGCTTTAGGAAACTGTTACATGCAGTATGGTGCATAGTTATTCCCTACGTTCACAAGACATTTGGCATTGTACCATTGTTGGTCAGGTCACACCTACACACATATTAATTGTCCCTCACACAGTGGATCAGGGGTATCCTGTTTACATCAGTGCCTTCATCACCCTTATACCATGTGCCACTATGTGAATATGTGCAATATATTCTCCCGCCTATTTGTATCGGGACACGTGCATCACGGGCAGGTGTTTGATCCTGGGTAGTAGGTTATGCATGACCATTTAGGGCTGGACAGTGTCGTGCACCTCTAATGCACATTCCAACTTGTGTCCAGATATTTACAGGACTGGACTTCGTGTCTTCCATTATAATGTTTACACAGGTTACATATTCCATGAGGGATATCCCAAAAATTGGACCGGTCTAAAACAAGATGAATACCGAACATTTTTCTGGTGTTACGAAAATGTGCTGGGGGTTTTACATGCAAGGGATACATAGTGTGCAATCCTGCAACTGTCTAGGGTGACACTACCTACTACGTATGCGTGGTGGTCACTATGTGTAGCTGTGGCTGCACCAAACCAGTAGGCCAAGTATGGCTGGATTTGGTGGACGTTCAGGTAAGGGAGCGGGTTGTGTGATGTGGAGGGGATGCTGGGTAGTCCATTATGCATCCAGGTGTGTTGCATTTGTTATGGCCAGTTCCATCAGGACCAATCTGTGGGTATGTGCCGGTGACATATCTATACATTTGTATCGCACATTTCAATATTCATATGTTTGTGGGATTGTGTTCTACAGTATGGCCTGTCTGGTTGTATTGCAGCTGTTTATACATGTGTTTGTGTTTCTTTCTTTTTTTCTTTTTGTGTTTCTTTCAGCTTCACCTGCTGCTCCCTCATACACCTTCGGTTCACCTATTCTGCATACGACACAGTATTGCCTTGGAGGATTGTACCATTACCCATCCCCCCACACACACAGATTCCTCACACCCCATACATCACTGCTTTGGTTGTTGGCCCATGACACGGCCAGAGTAACACATTGAATACCCTACGTGTCAGGTACCTGTATGGTTGTGTGGACTACCCTGCCATGTTTGCTTTCCACATGCTATACCTCACGCACATAGGTACACGCCCATACTTAACTTTCATTACATGGTTGGTATACCCGGGTACTACCTGTTCAACTGTGACACATCCTGACAAGTTCGGCTTGTACTGCTGATTTGCGGATTTTGGCAGACTGTTCTACTCATTGGTAGAATGCCACCTTTTTGTATGTCCAGGATGGAATATATTCCATACACATATCCAACTGTACTGGACAAGACCTCCCCACAGTCGATGGCATGGATAATACTGTTCCTTTCAGCCTACATGTTTCCTTATTGTTGTAGCTGTTTATATGCTCCTTCTGTTTCGTTTACATGCTTATTCTATTTCCTATCACATTTGGTATGTGAAATATGGACATACCTTTTGTATGTGACTATTACATGTCTTGTGGGATATGATTCGGACATACGGTCGCCAGATATGTACATTTATCGTGTATTTTGTTATGGACACATCTGCCCAGCTGTGCACCCTCCCTCACATTATGGGTCAGCTGGTGACCCTCACCATTGGGCTGGATGTACCTACTGGCGACTCGCTAACATATGATGCATTTCACTTCCACTTGGTATAGCTATCTACACTGCGTTGGACTACGGCCACACGGTCTTCCATGTCATTTGTTCGCGGGATAGGGACCCGTTATTCCCTACCATGCATTTGTGTTTGCTTCTTCATTTTGTGTTCGCAGGAACTTTCTTGCATGCTTTGCATACGTTTCAGTATCCACGGACACTGACAGATGTGGTTACTATCTTGCATCTTGTTATATGCAAGCATTTTAGATTGCACGTCGACAGCTGGCATTTCCACGCCTCCGTGCGGCACTTCGACATGCCCTATGCACTCGCACTCCTTTCCTGTGCATGTGGCTGTGGCGGCAACTCGTCTTCATTAATATGCATTTGGCGCTACTGCGCCATCTTCATGCCGCACTGTCGGCGCAAGCCTACCGCCGTCCTTGCACCAAGCTTCATGAATCCCGGGGATTGGTTATTTATCAAAACAGCATGATATTAAACCTGCTCGAAATGGAGAATAAGGTGATACATTTTATTACAGGTCTACATGATGTTTTGAAAACAATGGACATACCATTAAAAAAAAAAAAAAAAAAAAAACAGGCTCACTGGAGCATGAAGGAACTGCTTCAATTGACTCATAATGGCTCAAGTGACCCTTGCAGTCTAAAACTGAAAGTGAATGAAGAATGCAATAGATGCCTGCAGATGTAAGGGCTCAAGAGCATTTTTTAAATATTTTTAATAGCACTATATATGTCACAACCAAAAACTATGCAGGAAGAGAAGTATTGTTTAATTTATTTAATTGTCTCTGTGTCTGTCTGTGCGTCTATGTGTATGTGACTTAGAGGCTCTCAACTATCTCTGATTTTACAGAATGTCCCAGATTTTGCAGCAACTAGTTATATGTTTATTCATTTATTTGATCACAAATGTCTTAGGTGTGTGTGTGAGTGTGAGTGTGTGTGCGTGTGTGTGTGTGTGTGTGTGTGTGTGTGTGTGTGTGTGTGTGTGTGTGTGTGTGTGTGTGTGTGTGTGTGTGTGTGTATGTATGTGTGTGTGTGTGTGTGTGTGTGTGTGTGTGTGTGTGTGTGTGTGTGTGTGCGTGTGTGCGCACGTGCATACGTGTATGTGTGCATGTGTGTGTGTGTGTGTGTGTGTGTATGTGTGTGTGTGTGTGTGTGTGTGTGTGTGTGTGTGTGTGTGTGTGTGTGTGTGTGTGTGTGTGCACCCAGTCAAAAAGCTGAAGTGTGCACAGGCATGCAATGTGTTGTAACTGATGTCCATGTGTGTTTGTGTATGCATGTGCGTGTCTATGTGTGTGTGTGCATGTGTGTGTGGTAACAGGTTGCACCATGTGGTACTGAAAGCAGAGACTAGAAATACACTCATTTGATCCTATATAAACATCTGTAGGGTACGTGGCCATACAGTTTTCTGCATGTCATGTCTGTATGTGAACAAGTGATTGTGTGAGCGTGAGGGTGAGTGTGAGCATGTGTGTGTGTGTGTGTGTGTGTGTGCGCAGAGGGTTTAGTGTATGGCACACTTTATGGTTCTGACAGCAGGAAGTTAAAATATACATGGCCTTCACTTAAGTATTCATTTGTTTAATCCCAATTAGAGATCTGGGGTCAAATTTCCAAAGAATTTGCTATATCTTCTTGTGGCAAGTGTGTGCTTGTATGCGTGTGTGTAAGGGGATTAAATAACTTATTCTTGCCAATTGATAGTATTTTTATTTGATTACAATCTGATATCTGAGGTGTACATAGTCAACACATTTGGCCTTAATTCCTGGGTACAGGAGCAATTTGTGCGTGCAAATAACTGACCCTACTGTCATTTGCTCAAGTTAAGCAGTCATTATCCTAACTTTGCAAAACTAGTGTGCATTTGTGTGATATCAAATGGAATGCCTTAATATGTTTTTTTTTTAACACAATCAGACATTAATAAAGTGGCTGTACTTAATGTGATTTGTCTGTGATGAAAGTGACTGCATTTGTGGGAGGGTTTGCAGTGTATATAAAATATCAAGTTAGCCATAATTTTCACTTTCCAACCCAGTCAGACTTTGACAATGTACAAAATAAGTAGCTGTCTATAGCAGTCTGGCCAGGATGTACGTGTTAGCAACCAATGAATGGCAGAGTGGCACAGCAAGTAATACTGCAGTCTCATAGCTCTTGATTCTCTAGTCATGTGTTTGGCTGTGATTGATTATCTGCAAAATTAGGATATATATTCCCTGTCTCTGTGTAGGTTTTATAAAGCTGCTCTCTGGTTTCTCCCCCAGACCTTCCACTGTATATTATATGCCTGTGATGTGACCATTTCTACCTTTACTTTCATTCCAATCTATCAGCAGAGGAATTCACAAAAGATAACTATCTTTTTTTGGGGGTAGGAGGTCGGGAGGCAGGCACTCTTCCCAAATCGGATTTATATATTCATGCAAAGACTAGTCTTTTCAGTTTATTGGGAACTACTATTTTGTTAGCTTTGAACATTAAGCTTTAGACCCAATTTAATTTTACCTTGAAAAAAGTAAGACTGAATTTCTCTTCTTGCTTGTGTTTTTTGTTCAGGCTATCATTGGATCAATATGTTACAAAAAAGGCACCAGAGTGCACTTCAGAGCACCTAGAACCTTGTGACTTCTAGGGGCCTAGTGGTCCCCAGGTCCCAGACTTGATTCACTTACTTCCTCTACACGTATTACACAGGGGCGGCTTGTGGCATCGGACTACCGGACTGCAGCCCCCTCAGCTAAAAAGTAAAGTGTTTAAGTGATTTAAAAAATGTAAAAAAAAAAAAAATACCTTTTTTTTTGTACTTTAAACAAACTTCGAGTCCGTGACTCGGAAGTACGCGCATGCGCATTGCGCACTTTAACTGCCTCGGGCTGCAGCGGTTTTAAACAGCTTTTTTTTTGTTTGTTTTCATTGCAGCCCGGAGGAGTAATGAAGGCATCATTCTGATGCCCAGAAGTCTATGCGGTTCCAAACCCACTGTTTTGACTTATGGCAAAGAGGAATAGATTGGCAGTCTGCTTCTAAGGGATGGGTCATGCTGTGATTGGAAGTCAGTTGGCTTTCTGTAAAGAAATGCCATGATGGTCTTCCTGTAGATAAAGGTTAATAAGTCTACATATAATATTTATGGTTGTTTGCATTTTGCTGGTATAGTGAAGTTGTACAGGAAGAAAACTGTGGTGCATATTCTAGTTTATGAAGAAAGAAAGTAATACACTTAATCACTACGTACAAGATTTTTTGTATTAGTTATACAACATATATACAACTTCATTTAAAAAGTTAGTACAGACAGAAAGGAATGTATAGAATGTCCTGTAAGTCAAAAGAAGCTAAAGGTGAAAAGAGAGAGAACAGAAGCAGCAGTCCTGCATATACAACCATGAGTGGCTTGAATAGTTTCAGTTCTTCACAGCTTACTTACTCTCTCTACTCTGATGCTGTCAATTATAAAAGTTCTAATGCTGGCTGGAATCATTCAGTGCCTTGTGCACAACGAATAACTGCAGACAGGTCAGTCAATGATTTCCTTGGTCTGTGCTGTGCTGCTCTAGGTTTCACGTGCAAATTTAGGTCAAGGCCAGCAATGTCAACTTAACTGTAGTACAAATATGAAAGCAACTGTTTTAGTTTTCCAGAACAAAGAACAGTAAAGAATATTGATTTCTTTTTAAATGATTGGAGACTCCCATTTTAAATAGCTACCACAGCAGTAATAGCTTTGCAATGCTTGTTGCTGGCTGGGGATTTAGTAAAGGGAAGCAAGCAAGCAAGTGCTATTTAATGTTTGTGTTTAGCAGCCTGACAAATTTCTCTGAAAGAGTTTTCTTTAATTTTTTAACATATTTAAAAAGGTACAACCACTACATTATTCAGTACTACTAATGGAATATATAGGAATCTTCAGCTATTCATTCACGTCACAGTGTAAATGAGGTAAGGGTAACCGTAACACATGTAGCAGTACTTCCAGGCTTAGATGCGACATTTCTCATGTATCATTGCCTCTGTCCTCATATGAGAGTGTTGCTGTTTTGTTAAAATTATCAGCTGTATACATTATAATACTGAATCTCCTGTGGCTTGTATTTCAAAACTATATATAAATTGCATCCATCAGCAATTTCTATGACTAACACTGCACTAGAGGTGGCTACACATGGGTAAGAATTTGTAAACCTAGACTGCATGCTTTAACCTCTAGCTGATTTCTTTCAAGTTTTATCCAGAGGGAGAATTGTTTTCTACTGAACCAATCTGTAAAGTCTCCCTATTAGAGTTTGGAGGCCTGCTAATGTGATTTTTGATAACTATGGGTTATAAGTTGCAACTGAGTCTGTCAAAGTAGGGGGATACACTGAGATGCCTCAACCACAACCTTATATTGAATTCTCCTTCAGGCACACTGTCGGTGCCACTGTTCTGAGTATTGAATCTATGGTCTGCAGTCGTTAGGATTTCAACAGGCATCTGCCTCTCTAGTTTCCACACAGCCTTCAATATTGATTTATGAAATTGCTTGTTTTTTCCTTTAGGTCAACTTTTATGACAACCTCTGATTAGTTTTTACTTTTGATATATGTTTATTTTTAATCAAAACTATATAACCATTCCATATTTTTTTTTCTTTCCCAAGCTGAATTACTTTACAGTTTTATGCTCACCCTAGTGATTTTCATCCCTTTTTTTTGTGCACACACAACCAGTATTTTTAACTGCTGAAAACTTCTGCTGTGAAATGCCCAAAAAGTATTGAGAATTCCTGTCTCAAGCATTTTTGAAGACATGGCCTTTTAGTTATATATATGATTGCCAGGTCACCAGCTAGGACCTGCACTGGCTCTGTCTTTAATGCACAGAAGGAGCACTTGACATAAAGGACTGCCGTAAGTGTCAGTGTTTCAGTCTGAACACCAAAGGAGAAGGCATGAGAAGTTAGATGGCCACCATGGCAATCTCTAGCAAACTGTAGTGATAATTAATGCATTCACTTAGTCAGTCAAGCTTTTGTTTAAGCAAGACACCTTTTATTTATTTTTTTTAATTATATAAAGATCTGCTGGAAAGTTATCTGCTCAGATTTTTTCTTTGCATAAAGCCGGTGCTATTTTACAAGTTGGAAATTAAGCAACAGTGATGAGCATTTCTGCAACATTCTGAGGTTCACTGAATGACAGGTGTTTTGAGTTTCAGATTCATACCCTACAGAAAATTCATACTGATGCAAGACCTACTGAACTTTCTAAGTTTGTAAGAGCAGCATTTAAAAATTGTCTGTATTTTTGGGCCTTTGTCCTACTTTTATTTATGGCTTTATCCAGATTTCTTGCTCTGAGGTTGAGAGTATATGAAATGTGTCAGGGCCATCGCCATCAGCCAGGCACTTTTCAAATTGTGACATACTTGTTGTACCCCACTCCCCCATGTAGTGACTTTAGATGTGTCCAGGCAAGGAGCACTTAGAGTATCCAAGGTAGACACAAGTACAGTCATGGCTTTTAATCTGTCCTTTAATTTGCAGAATGTTCTGGTTTGCTGTCATATTTTTATACAGTTGATTTTGTGTATTTAGAAAATGCATTTTGTTGGCTGCTTGTTTTTTTTATACTTTATTTTGACTGGCATTCCAGTAATGTATTTAAAAAGTAATTTATTTTTTCATGCCTCACAACCTGTGTTTCCATCTAGATATTAAGTAAGTTGTCATGTAGCCAATGCATTTAAATATTTTTTTCTTCTACACTTCATTTTGTCTTGATTGGACTCTTGTAATGACTGTTTGGCACCCAGGGCAGCATATTTAAAGTTCCAGTTGTTGTGGTTTTGAGCATAGCTCCACCCCTTTCTATTTGGCCACACTCCTTCCTATTGGCCACACCCATTCAACTGTCTCCTGCAGCCCCCCTTTAATTTGAAGTCACCAGCTGCCACTGGTATTACAGCAGAGTTTTTTCAAGACAGGTTGTGCTAACACAGCAGAAGAAAAAGCTAAAAAAAGACAAAGTGTGAAAATCAAGAAGGAAGTAATCTGTGTGAAGGGTGTGAGGCAAGGATGGAGGGAAATATTGGAGGGGCACTGAGGAGGTACAGGGATACCAGTATTTAACTGGGAGTTCCCATAGGGTAATTTGTCTTGGGGTTCATTTCACTTGTTGACTGCAGTCAGACATCTAAGGTGTGCATACATTCAATAAAGTTGCAAGTATGAGTGGGTACTGTGGCAGTCCATGGATGAAAATGATTGACACCATCTGTTGTTTGATCACTGGTAATGATCATTGACCTGCCATAGTAGAGTCCCATCCCATTCTAATTAGATCCCCCTATTCATTTGCTTCATGCATCCCTCTCTTGCTTTGAAGGCAGCAGCTACTACTGACCAAACTCTATCCTTAGTTCAAGAGGTAGATCATGTCAGCTCCTATCACTCCATTTCTGAACTAGAAATTATACATATAAACAGCTACAGTATACTTTTGCCCAATTCTGTAACCTAGATATACTATGTATTATTGAAATATGGTTACAATTTCATATCAAGAGCAGCAAAGTTAAATTTGTAGGTTACAATATTTTCATGTGGTTTGAGACTCATAAAAGAGCAGATGACATTGTCATTCTAGCAATAAACTGCCTGAACTGCCCTTTGCTTGTTAGCAATTCCCTTATAACAAAGAAAGGGACATTGTCATAGCAAATGCCCTATTGATCCTCACATGTATATCAAACTGATTGCTGTCTGCATCTCTTCTCAAAGCAGCACTAGTTTTATTTGACAATAGCCCCCTCCCAAGACAGTTGAAAATATTAAATATGAGCTTGTTTCTCAATCGCTATTAGCTATGACATGTCTAACTCACTAGCAGATCAAATATAGCTTGTGAGATAAGCCTGTTCATGAACTAATATATCCCCATTAATAAGAGAACAGGTAAAGAGGCCATTATCAACTGGTTTCCCACGTCACACTCTTGTAGTATGAAGGATACAGGGCTCTTGCTTGATGCTATAAGCAACCATTATGCCATCTCTGCTATCTGGTCACAAAACCAAACTGTGCCCACATGATATATCAGAACAAGTAGCCTACAACACCTAGACTGGGAAGGAATTAACTCTATTGTACAATGCATCAGCTGGAAGACGTACGGCAACCTTTCAGCTATTAGTGATACTATAAATAATGTCCTGGAGAGCCTAAATTTTACGTCTATTAGGGTTAGGCATGCATCTCATAGGTCCATACTTAAGTACTTGGCTAGCTGGCTTATAGACCATTTTAAGCCTAACTAATTTCCCCTGTGGTGCTTGAATTAACCTATCCCATTTGCTGTTAGAATGGCCCTAGCCATCTCATGGTCAATACTTATCCATTACCCCTAGTGAGAGTAATTGGGATCATACCATAGATAACTTGAGGGGACCCATGCACAGGATAAAGTATTTAGGAACTGCCTCTATCCATTAGTAGCAATACAGGGGGCAGTCCTGGGTAAACTTTCTATTATCCATCCATAGAGCCATTTCACACTAGACTATGGATAGGGATGAGCTTTGTTTAACGTAGATGGGGGGTATGTTCCAGAAGAGTGGTATCCTCTGCAAGATATGTTCATCTATACCATTCTGTTGATGTAGCAGAGGAAGTTTAGGACCCTGAACTAAGTATTTCCAATGCCATTTGACTTGCTGATGTGCTGTAAGTCCATATGTATTGGGTCATAGCATGCCTTATATGCCAGACACAGGTCCCCTCATAGCAATCTGTAGGATACCAAGTATAGTGACAGGGCTTTGAGCCTTTGTAAGACATATTGTTTAGGCTTTGTATCTTTTTAGTAAGGTAGATTATACTCAAAGATTGGTCCAATGAGGGATAAGTAAAAGGGAAAAATGATGGGCCTAGATCTAGACACAGTTCCTTTGTTTATAAGCTTCACAATAAAGAAGGAATTTCTTACAACAGTGAACTCATGCTGGTCAAAAGTTCCCAAATCCTGAACAACTGGGTTAACTGTTAGGGCCTTATTGTCAATGCAGTAGTTCCTCAGGATAGTTGACTTCCCACAGGATATAATTTTTTTTTTCATTTAGTTTGTCCATGATTTGGCCCCCAGTTATTTATTTGGGACAAACCTTCCTGCAAGGTGAATAAGTCATTTGGGGATTAAATGACTACTCCTAGCTTGCAATCTTCTGCAAACTTAATTAGCCAGAGCCCTTTGGTATTGGCTTTTGCTTCAGAAAAGTATATGCTAAACAAGAGAGGTCCCAGCGCTGAACAGCAGGGACTCCACTGGTGGCTGGTCTCTTTGTGGTGGTAGCTACCCCTATTTTGATCTTCTGCATCCCATCAGTGAGCCAGTTGGCAATCCATTGGGTGACATAGGGGTATATTCCCAGCTTATTTAGCTTTTCTACTATCCCTGAATGGGGGACTGTTTCAAAAGCTTAGGCTACATTCAGGTATGTCATGTGTACAGTTTTATCTTCCTCAGTTGGTTTGATGACCTATTCAAAAATGTACCCCAGGTTGAGTAAACATGACCTGTCCTTGACAATTACAAACTGAGATGTGTTCAGTGCTTGGAGATTTCCTATGTCCTTATTGATTAGTTCCATGATAAATCTTTCTATGGCTTTGCATATGAGGCTGGTCAGACTTATAGGTCTATATTTCAAGCATGGCTGCCCAAATACATAAAGAATGATCTACAGGGACAGAATGTGTGCCTTATATAAACTGACCAAGTTGCCCACCCTATTTCATCAGAACAGGACAGACAAGAAAAAGTGAAAAAATGGCTTTCAAGCAACACAATCATAGTTATTTCTCTGCAGGGCAGTCAGGTGTCATTAAAGGATTTCTGAAAGGTGTTTGATTAAATATTAAATTGTGGTAAGCACTTCACCCTTTCAACAACCGCTGACAAATCTGATGCTGTCATCTTTGGGAACTGTTTCAGGTCTGGTGTACCTCCCCCACAATTCAGTCTAACACTGATTCCTCTGAGGTAGGACACACTGAATCCGATTTCATCCTTAACGAAACAAGATTTTGTGATGAGGAAATCTGAATGGACCTGATTAGAAAGCTCATATCTAATCCCTTCCAGATTGATCAGACTCATAATGTATTCATCCTGCTCAGTTTCCTTATCAACAGAAGTATAAATGAACATGGTGTTGTTCAGATCTGGAAGGAAGTTTTTCTGATTCGTTTGCATAAAGGTGAGTCATCAGTCAAAATAAACAGCCTCAGATCCATCACTATACTAAGCAGTCAGGCTAAAATCTTGGAACAAGTGGTTTGTTTTCAGTATTACCAATTTGTTGAGTTCAGCAGTACGCTCCATAAATCTCAGATTTAGAAAAAGATTCTCGGTCAGCTCTGCTCTGCTATCTGACTCTGAGCATATCCATAAAGGTATTTAGAAGGATAAAGTTCTACCTGCCTTGTTTCACTGCTTATCCAAGGCTTTTGATGGTGTCCGCTACAAATGCTCCTAACTAGACTTAAATAGTAAGGCCCTCGGATGTTTCTCCAGTAGACTGGATAGATAAAAGCACAAAGATATGTGGATATAAACCTATTCCTTTTGACATGTTGCCAGCTAAGTAATACCACAGGGGCCAGTACTGAATCTGTTGCTGTTTAGGTCATGTGTCAACTCTTTGTTCAACCACTGTCTTGAGCAATCTGTAGATCAGAACACTGGTGACATTTCACATCGGTACAGAAACAGGACTGTTTTCATACCTCAGGACACTGTACAGAAATAAGACTGTTTTCATACCACAGGACAAGTTTCAAGTAGGATTCTACTGTCTAAAGACTCTTTTCTCCTATTAAGCTCCAGCATAGGAAAATCAATCCTCTTCTGTAGTAACTATTATCTTTACCCCCATTTAACAGGTCTGTCAATACCATCAATAACTGAGCTCTTACCAAATGCACGGACAGCTGAAAATACCCTGTTGTCCTGCTTAGTTATTCCCTGCCCCTAGAGTTGCATCTACACTATACCATCAAACTGTTCAATCAATCGCTGGAATGCTTGTACCTTTTCAAGGCCTACCTTTCACCCATCACTAGAAACATTCATCTATTCTAGTCTATTCTCCAAACTTTTCCATACAAATTTAATTCTGGCCTTATTCAGACAATACCTCAAAAATGGAAAATGTTTATAATAAGTACACCAGATATGATGTCTTAGCCCCTGTCTAGAGAACCCATCACTGTGACCTATGCAAGGGATTAAACTGAATGTCAGTCTCACGCAGACTAAATTCCCTCTTACTGCTTTTCTGCTATCATTTTTCCAACCACCTAAGCCATCCTATCAGCACGCCTTCACTGATAAGTCTGCGGCAGCTCGAAGCATGTGCCTTTCATATGCACAACTGAAAAAAAGACACGAAAGTTCACAAACGAAATGTGTAACTTTATTGTTGGTATCTGGGACAATCTTCTCAATTACATTGAATGTGGTAATAAAATGGCTGACTTCAAGAAGACGTTTTTACTGCACTTAACCTCTCTTAGTAAATACTTGTGTTACAAAGATGCCACCTTACCTCCCTAGCACAAAGCTCTTTATTGCACTGTTCCCATTGCCCTCATGTTTTTCTATCCAATTTATTCTCTTCTTGTGCTCTTTCTTCTTCCCCGTTTTCTATTCTTCCTGACAGAATACTTTACTGCTATTGTTAATGTCATGGATATCCCCATTGCTTTAAATAAACTGGACCTACCCTAACCATTGTAATGTTCATTTTCTCTTGTCATAACTTCTGTTCTTACTGTTGTCCTGTTGCTTATTCACATTTTTATCACAGAATGACGTTTACTGCCAATTCTTTTTTACTTCTCCCATCTACTGGTCACATAAAATACCGACACTTTCTCTATTACTTTGTATTGAGCGGATTCATGTTATGTAGCTTTTGTCTGAATCTGTATTACTTGTAAGTGCTTTTTGTTATCTAATACAATGATCTATAAGTCTTATTGTTTGTATACCATTATGTTGACACTTTTTGGAACTTTGCTCCACAGGCCTTCACTACAAATGGTTGTTACCCAGCTGGAGAAAAAATATAACAAAAATAAATAAAAAAATAGATTATACTCTGTTGATCCAGGCAGTGCCTGATGGATTCCTGATCTTCCCCTTGTACTACCACTAGTGTAAATGAAGGTATATCACCTCTTAATTGTCTAGATTTTAGCAGAATGTCTAGATTTTTGGATCATATTTTTGGTCTTTTCCTCATAAAATGTGTGGTTTTGTGGAAAATAACTGAGAATTGAAGCCACTAAATAAAGACAAACATTTCAGTTTGAGACTTCATATCCTTCAAAAAAATCATGCTAACACAAATCCTGCTAGACTAGAAACTTTCTAAGTTTATAAGAGCAATATTTAAAATCTGTCCCTATTTTTGGCCTTTGTCCCCACATTATTTTAGGCTTTGTCTAGATTTGTTGTGGTAAGAGGTTGAGAAATAAATGATTTATGTACATTTGCTGCTTTCAGAACATGGCTTGATTCCTAAATGTAAAAGTATAGGATTGAGATTAAAAGTACATCATAAAATTATGGTCTACAGTAATCTTTTGTGAGTGACCGCAGTCTATGGCGATCTTCTATGATGCTAGCTGTTGATAATGGGGTGCAGGGCCCCCCTTACTCCTTACATCAAAGAAAAATGGCAGCTGTACTTAATAGGAATTTTGTATTTGTTTCTGCCTGTGTCTGGCTCTACAGCTTCTAAAAACTCAACACATGCATACACAGTCAAAAATGGTACAGACACACCATGCTGATTGCAAAATACACATTAATTAAGTACATAAGCAGCATATTCTGGATGGCACAGTGGGGCAGAGGTAGCATTGTCACCTCATATCAAGAGGTTCTCCAGTTCGATTCTCGGCTGGAGTGCCTTCTGTGCGGAGTCTGCATGTCCTCCCTGTGTTTGTGTGGGTTTCCTCTGGTTGCTCCGGTTTCCTCCCACATTTCAAAGGCACACATCTGGAGCATTTCTCCCAGGGCCTCAGCTGAAAATTGGCCTTGTTCCAAGTCGGACTTTCCTGGTAAACAAATGATAAATAAAATAATAATATTCATGAATCTTGCTCACATACCACACTTAGGAGGACATACCTGAGAGATGTGGTGGAAGGGGATCTCCATGGACAATGAGCACTGTACTTTACAGAAGATTAAACAGAGCCTGGGAAAATGAGAATTATAATACACGGGATGTTAGACTGGGTACTTTTAAATAATGAGCATCATACTGAATTTACAAGATGTGGGGAATTACTCTATATGGGATGTGGGGGAGGGTGCCCTGAACAATAAACATTGCACTATATGGGATGTGAGGGGGTGTCCTGGACCACACCTCTCAACCTCTTAAAACAAGAAATCTGGACAAAGTCAAAAATGATGAAAAACACAAAAAAGGTGATACTGTTAAATAAATCACGCTAGTCTCTACAAAAATAAAGTAATTTATTCCGTTCTGGAACGGAATAAATTACTTTCTTTTTGTAGAGACTAGCGTGATTTGTTTAACAGTATCACCTTTTTTGTGTTTTTCTAAGTTTGTGTTTTGCGTTTTGGTTTAAAAGTCAAAAATGATGATGGGGCAAAGGTCCAAAAATAGGGACAAATTTTAAATATTGCTCTTATAAATTTAGAAAGTTGTTAGAGTAAAAGGTTTTGTGTTACTATGCATCTGCTGAAAGATATGAAGTCTGAAACTCAAATAAATGTCATTATTTGGTGAATTCAATCCTCACTGATTTGTCAGCAAACCACAAATTTTATGAGGAACAGACCAAAAATGTGAGGCAGAAATCTGGACATTCTGTGAAAATCTGGACAGTTGAGAGGTATGCCCTGGACTGTAAGTATTACATTATATGAAGTGGGAGAGATGCCCTGAACAATAAAGACTGCACTATATGAAATGTGTTGGGGGGTGTCCTGGACAATAAACATTACTCTATATGAGATGTGGGGGGGTGCCCTGTACAATAAACATTACACTACATGGAATGTGGGGGTGCCCTGGACAAAAAAAAAATACACCATATGGAATGTGTGTGTTGGGGGGGGGGCTGTCTTGGACAACAGACATTACACTATATGGGTTGTGGGAGGGGTGCTTTCGACAATGAGAATTGCTCTATTATATATGGGATGTGAGCAGGTGACTTGGATAATGAACATTACACTATATGGGCTGTGAAAATGTGCCCTAGACAATGAGCATTATACTATATGGGATGTCAGATGGGTGCCATGGATAATAATCATTACAATACATGGGATGTGGGAGAGGCACCCTGGACAATGAGCATTACACTATATCAGGTGTCGTAGGGGTGCTCTGGACAATGATAATTACACTATATATGGGATGTGAGAAGTTGCCCTGGATAATGAACATTATACTATATGGGATGTGAAGAGATGCCCTGGATAATGAACATTACATTATATGGGATGTGAGAGGGGTGTCCTGGATAATGAACATTATACCATAAGAGATAGGTGAGGGAGTGTCCCATGGACAGTCAGTATTATACTATATGGGATACATGATATGAGGGGATTTCTCCTGAGCAATGAGCTTTAAATTATATGGGATGTGGCAGAGGTATGCCCGGACAGCCAGCTTTATGCTATATGGGATGTGTGAGGGATGCTCCTGGACAATGAGCATTACACTCTATGGTACATGAGAGGAGTGTCCCTGGATATTCAGAATGTCTATAAGGGATGTGAGAGTATTGCTCCTGAACAATGTGCATTATACTATATGGGATATAGGAGTGGTGTCTACAAACAGTCAGTCTTACACTGTATGGAATGTGGGAGGTGTGCTCCTGGACAATCAACATCGTACTATATGGGATGTGATGGGGTGCTCCTGGAAAATTAAGATTGTATTGGATGTGAGAGGATTGGTCTTGAATAATTAGCTTTATACTATATGGAATATCGGAGTATTGCTCCTAAGCAATGTGCATTACACTATATGGGATGTGAGATGGATGTGCCTGGACAGGCAGCGTTACACTATACGGGATGTGAGAGGATTACTCCTGAACAATACACATTATACTAAATGGAATGTGAGAGAGATGCTCCTAGACAATTGACATTGTACTATATGGGATGTGAGAGGAGTGTTCTGGACAATGAGCATTACAATCTGTGGCATGTGAGAAGAATGGCCTTGTACATTCAGCATTACACTGGACATTCAGCATTACACTGTATGGAATGTGGGAGGATTGCTTCTGAACAATTAATATTACATTATATGGGATGTGGGTGGGCTTTGCCTGGACAATAATCAGTACATTTACAGATCTCATACTAACGAGTCTCCTAAGAACACTTCTTTCCTCTCTCCATGGAGCTATTTTGTTTTTCTATAAAGTTCACAGATGCAGGTAAATGCACAGCCTCTGGCACTGCACACTACAACATTGTGCAACTTCACGTCTAACCCCTCAGTCGGGCAGTTCTTTTCTTTGTCATTTGGCCATTTAATACCTAAAACAGTAACACCATCCAAGTGTTTTTCTGTCCTCCAAATTATGATCAAAAACACACATCAGTATGGTTGTTACTACCTAGGAAAGGAATATAACATAAAAAACCTCCAGAAATGCTAGGAGTTCAATATGGCCACCCACAGATGCAGAAACACGAAGCTCTTGAACCACTTTGTTTCTCAGAAAAAGGTGATGGCAAGCAAGGAGATCAGCAGGACAGACCAAGTACAGACTCTAAGGGACAAGGGAGGAGGACCAGTGAGAAATATACCTGTAGAAGGATCAAGGAGAGAAAGCAAGGGAAATGTACTCTGGGTGAGACCATGGGGATTTACAGAGGGGGGAAATTTATCCAGGATGAGACCATGGGGATCTACAGAGGGGGAATGTATCCATAGGTTCATATGTTCATAGGTTCATACTAGGCTATCTGCTCTGGGGCAATTATAAGCCTAGCCCGATTCTGTATGGCTTACGCCACCCCTTGATTTGAGTATACTGTGCCCTTTTTAAGGTTTAGTTTACTGTGCCTCTGTCTAATAGTGACATGGGAATAATCCCTGGGACAAACCTACGATCCAGGGTGAGATCATGGGGATCTACAGAGGGGGGAATATATCTGGAGACAAACCAAGGGGAATGACCAAAGGGAGCTCTATCTGGGAAGAAACAAATAGGAAACATATCTACAAATGGATCTAGGAGAGAGATCAAAGAGAAGTATATCCAGAAAGGATGAAATAAATAGGTACAAAGGGGAGCTGTATATAGGGACAGACCAAGAAGAGCTAAGAAAGGGAAAGTATATCTAGGGGAGACCAAAAGGAAAGAACAAAGAGTATTATATCCAAGGGCGCCCGCAGGCAGGTGCAAGGGGGTGCACTTGCACCCCCCTGGAAATGGCTGTCCGTGAGATTAATTATCTATTAATTAAAAAAAAAATTGCATCCAGTCCCGTCTGTTATTATCTTCTGCATCTGTTCCAGTGACGTTGCCTGGGGGGGGCAAGAGGGGCAGTCCTCCCTGGATGGCACTTTTGGGAATGTGACATTTACTTTAGTTTAAATTTAAAAAAATGTTTTTTAATGGTCATTCTTCTTTAAGAATGGTCCCAAGCATCACCGTTCTTCCGGTCCAGTTGCACAGACGTGTTATTCTTCCTGTCCTCCCGTGCAATTTTAAGTATTGTACAGCGGTTTTCTTGCCAACGAGTGTTCATTTCATTCACAGGAAGTGTGTGTGTGAATTTCAATCATTTTCTTCTTCACCTGTTCCCAAGTAAGTGCATGTTTTATTATCAAAACTTGTATAATTGGAATTTCTGAATATTTGCCTTTATATTTTCATTTTGCATGAAATGTTCTTAAGAAATTGCTTTGTGCATTAGAAATTCTTGAGTTCGCAAATGTGGTAAAAGTAAGCTGGGAATTATTGATCTGTGGTGTATATCTTAATAAATTCTGTTGTGAAAAATTAGTAGCAATAATATTAAAACAGAAACATATATTTTTTATTCTGTAAAGGCATTGCTAGGTTGTAGTAACATTAATGGCTGTTATGTCATTTCTATGGGAAGTTAAGAGAGTCATTCTGTGTGTGTTTTCAGTTTTTTTTGGGGGGGGGTCACCTTAAAATTGTGTCGTTAATATGCTGCATAAGAACAAAAAAACTAAATGGTTTAGCAGCATCATTAACACATTTTCATATACATTTTATACATGTGCCAGACTACTGAATTATGGTGAAGTTTACAAATTGGATGCAGTAATGTTCTGGAATTCAAATAGTTTTAACAGCTTGAATGCATCTATTTTAATAATTACTAAACAAAAGTCCAATGACCAACAGTTGGGTGTGATGTTTATGTATAATCTACTATATGTGTGATTGTTGACTAATGTCATTTGCATTCTGGGTATATTCAGTTACAGCAGAAATGTCATGTCTGGCTATGACTTATTAAAATTCAGTGTCCTTTTGCTTTTGGCATGGTGTGCCATGCTAACCTTATGAAGTTGTTATGCCAGTAGCCAGTATACTGGCTTTAACTGTTTACATCGCCTTTTGACTGACTGGCTGCTTATATGTCTGTGCTTGATTGTTGTTAGTTTTTAGCAAATCTGCATACTAAGCAGGGAGATGGATACATACCTCATTAGTTAATGATCTTTGTGATGGTAGACATGTTGAAGGCATGCTACACTTTTTTGCTTAATTTCTCTGCCATGCTATCTCATAGCTACATATATCAGTATTGTTGTTGACTTAGTGGTGCCATTTGCAGCAGCCATACTTGAAATTCTTGGTAGAGTTGACCATTTTTCTCTCCAGATTATTCTCCATGCTTAAAATGTCTTCAAAAATACTCAGATTTCATGCTTTTATTCATTTGGTGTTTACTAAACAAAGCAGAAATGCATGCAAACTCCACCCCAACACAACCCAAATGACACACAGCCCACAAACTCAGTGTGCCACTCAGCCACTGCCCATAAGGCTTAACGTACCCAACACTCTAGTCATAGGTGACTCTATAGTCAGGCACACTGATGTTCCACTCACCAGGCTAAACAAGGAGAAAGTTACTGTCAGCTGCCTGTCAGGTGCCATGATCCGCCACGTAATGCACGCACTCATGTCACTCCACAACAAGTACAAATATGACACTGTCATTGTCCATGTTGGTGTGAATGACCTGAGACGTATCTCCCTGGACTACATGAAAAGAGATGTGGAGGAGCTCTCCGATCTTGTAGCCCAGGCAGGTATGATCCTAGCCCTGAGTAGCATCCTGCCATCACCCAGAATGATACCACAGTATCATTGACAAAATGATTGACTTCAACAACTGGCTAAGCTTCTGGTGTCATTCTAAGGGGATCCAGTATTTGCCTGCCTGGGACGACATGATTGACAGACCACAATGCTTTGCCAGAGATGACCTGCACCTGTCGCCCTTGGGATTCCAGATACTGGCTAAGGCTCTTGCCACCCCTATAGTGCCTTTTTTAGGCAAGGTTCAAATGACAAATTCACCACCATAACAGATACAAGCAAGCAAAATCTGAGGGTAATGCTACTCGATGCTAGAAGTCTAAACCTCAAAATGCACTCACTCGAAGCACTCCTTAAAATGGAGGACATCAACATCTGTGCAGTGACAGAGACCAGGTTCAAAGCTCCAGAGAGCACCCCTACATTACCAGGCTATAATTCATTCATGGTAAATGGGAAGAAATTACCAAGTAATGGGATACTGGAATGGCTGGGGGAGCTGTGTATGGGAAAGGAAACTTCATGTTATATAACAGTCTGAACATTTTTATAATGGCTTCCATAGTAAAATGTATCAAATCACACCCTCTAAAATCATCCGTTTCTGTGAGCAGTAAGGCAGCATGACAGTTTTTTTTACCTAAGCATTTCTTTATTTCATTTTGTTGACTGGCTGGATATCATTAAGCCTAAGGCATTTTCACAGGGGATAATCAAGGTGCATTTAAAAACAATGGACAAATTGCATTCACTGTTATACAAAGAATAAGAATGAAAAAGATAGTGCTGTATATTCTGGAATTCTGATGAGTGCTGCAATGCATTTTAATATTTGATGATAATGAATTCAGTACTGGACTTGCTTGGCTCGGCATATCACTTGGTTGTCTGCTTTTCCTCCCCTTATTTTGAGAGTTATTTTCATACATTTTCTTTGTAACATACAACAATATGTAAGAGAATACATATTAAAAAGTGTATTTTTGATGGGATGTAACCTCATTTGAACAATTTTGAAATCATTTTGTAGATGCAACTTTTTCTGGGCTTAGGGGATTTCATTCTTCCTGTTAAATTAATATTCATATTTCTTTAATATTTAAAGTTAATAACTAGAAAAGATTGTGCAAGGCACCATAGGCAATTTATGCTTCAAGGGCAGTAGGCCTTGAATTTGTAGATCATCATCATCATCTTTCGGCTGTTCCCATTAGGGGTCACCACAGCGGATCATCTCTTTCCATTTCTTCCTATCTTCTGCATCTTGCTCTGTCACACCAACCACCTGCATGTCCTCTCTCACCACATCCACAAACCTTATCTTAGGCTTTCCTCTTTTCCTCTTACCTGGCGGCTCCATCCTTAGCATCTTTTTCCCAATATACCCAGCATCCCTCCTCAGCACATGTCCAAACCAACGCAATCTCACCTCTATTGCTTTGTCTGCAAACTGTCCAACCTGAGCTGACCCTCTAATATACTGATTCCTAATCCTGTCCATCCTACTCACACTGAGTGCAAATCTTAACATCTTTAACTCTGACACATCCAGCTCGTGACTCCTGCCTTTTTGTCAATGCCACTGTCTCCAACCCATATAACATAGCTGGTCTCACTACCCTCTTGTAGACCTTCCCTTTTACTCTTACTGGTACCCGTCTGTCACAAATCACTCCTGACACTCTTCTCCACCCATTCCAGCATGCCTGTACTCTCTTCTTCACCTCTCTTCCACACTCACCATTACTCTGTACTGTTGATCCCAAGTACTTAAACTCGTCCACCTTTACCAACTCTACTCCCTGCATCCTCACCATTCCTCCACCCTCCCTCTCATTTACACACATATATTCTGTCTTAGCCCTGCTGACCTTCATTCCTGTCCTCTCTAAAGCATATCTCCACCTCTCCAATGTCTCCTAAACCTGGTCTCACTACATATCACAATGTCAACGGCAAACATCATAGTCCATGGGGGCTCATGTCTGATCTCATCTGTCAACCTGTCCAACACCACTGCAAATAAGAAAGGGCTCAGAGCTAATCCTTGATGTAATCCCACCTCCACCTTAAATGGATCTGTCACACCCATGGCAGTCCTCACCACTGTCACACTACCCTTGTACATATCCTTTACCACTCTTACATACTTCTCTGCCACTCCCGACTTCCTCATACAATGCCACAACTCCTCTCTAGGCACCCTATCATATGCTTTCTCCAAGTCCACAAAGACACAATGCAACTCCTTCTGACCTACTCTGTATTTCTCCAACAACACTCTCAGAGCAAACATTGCATCTGTAGTGCTCTTTCCTGGCATGAAACCATACTGCTGATCACTAATCATCACCTCCCTTCTTAACCTAGCTTCTACTACTCTTTCCCATAGCTTCAAGCTGTGACTGATCAGTTTTATCCCTCTGTAGTTACTGCAGCTCTGCACATCACCCTTATTCTTAAAGATAGGTACCAAAACACTGTTTCTCCACTCCTCAGGCATCCTCTGACTTTCCAAAATTTCATTAAACAATCTATTTAAAAAATCCACTGCCATTTCTCCTAAGCACCTCCATGCTTCCACTGGTATGTCATCTGGTCCAACAGCCTTTCCATTCTTCATCCTCTTCATAGCTGTCCTTACTTCCTCCTTGCTAATCTGTTTCACTTCCTGATTCACTATCCCCACATCATCCAACTTTCTCTCTCTCTCATTCTCTTCATTCATCAGCCTCTCAAAGTACTCTTTCCATCTACTCAACACACTCTCCTCTCTTGTGAGTACGTTTCCCTCACTATCCTTTATCACCCTTACTTGCTGCATATCTTTCCCAGCTTTGTCCCTCTGTCTAGCCAATTGGTACAGGTCCTTTTCTCCCTCTTTAGTGTCCAATCTGTCATACAACTCTCCATACGCCTTATCCTTAGCCTTCGCCACCTCTCTCTTTGCCATGCGCCTCATCTCCTTATACTCATGTATACTTTCTTCATCTCTTTGACAATCCCAGTTCTTCTTCACCAGCCTCTTCCTCTGTGTACTCAACTGTACTTCCTCATTCCACCACCAGGTTTCCTTGAAAACACTGAAATATAAAGTTGTTTTCTAGCAATAACCTCTTCAGTAGTTTCAGATATCTTTAATATGTAATTATTCAGATTACTTTTACTTCTGCAGAGATTGTGCAAATAGACTGATATTGGTGGATTGTAATGACAGAAGTTCAAGTGGCTTTTTATGGTTGAAGTTTTCTGAACTGGGCAGTTTGCCATTATTAGTCCATATGTTTTGTTTCATTGCTTACTAGAAAAATGTTCAAAACTAAATTTATAGCATACTCTAACAAGTGGTGCTATTATACGCGGGATATAATTCAATTATATATTATAATTAATACAGTCAGAAACATGAATCAAAGAACTTTTGCATGGTCCAAAAAATGTGTGCAAGGGCCTATGATTTGAAAACAGCCCAAAGGTAAACTTAACCTGCCACTGGCCAGATGCATTTTATTTGAATGCGGGTTTCAGTGTTGTTTCAGTGAATGTGGGTTTCAAAGGTAGAGAAATGTTAATGCTAAGTCTCTTTTCATTGTAAGACACTTGCTTTGTTTAGTAAATGTCTATCAGTGCTTGTACTATAAAATTTGAAATAAAAGTTGTAAATGAAATCCAAATATCTGTAATCATTGTAGAAGTAAAGCATAAAACAGTATGCACACTGAGAGATTTGAACAGTGTCTATGGCAAATGGGGAGAAATAGCCAAGTAATGGGACACTGCAATGGCTGCATGGGCGGAGGGGTGGGGTGGGGGTGTGGCTGTGTGGGCGGGGTCAGCAGAGGGTGGGGCTGCATGGGCGGGGCTTGGGTTTGCACCCCCCCCCCTGCAAAAAATCCTGTGGGCTCCCTTGATTATATCTATGGTGGTACCAAAAGGAAACATATCTGTATACAAATCAAGTGGAAGGTCTAAGAATGGAGACAAAATGGGTCACTGTATCTAGGAATGGATCAAGGAGAAATATATGAACTAGAAGCTGTTACTATTAAAGGCTGAAAGGGTTATATAAGGAAGGAAATGGTACTGGTGTTTTAGTCATCACAAAGCAGAGCTGTTTAGAGCAATGCAAAGATGTTGAGACAAAAGCCAATACAATTTGAGGATACACAGTTTGGAAAGCAGGCTCAGGAAACATAGACATATACTTCAGAATGAAAAGTTAAATGGTAAGTTGACATCTGGAATACTGCACACAGTGTTCATAGGTATACAAACAGAAGTAGTCAATGGAAACAGCCAGAGGTGACAGTGTTGAATTATGAGACAAAATTCATTGTATTTAGTATGTACACATAAAATGAGAGGGCAAAAACAGGTTGAGATGATATGGCCGCACCACATAGTCAAAGAACAGAAAAGGGTCAGAGTTCAGGAGAAGTGAAAGTGAAGAAGTGCAACAGGTAGAAGTAGCAGATGGACAGTACAAGGTTCACAGTGTACCTGAGGAATTATTACTTGATAGATAAAGTGGTGGTGTTGTGGACTGCACTGCTAGAAGCGGTGGCAGGACATAGTGCAAGAGAGGGACTGAAGAGTGTCGTCATCAAATAGAAGGGAGTTTATGGCAAGCCAATGGGGAGCAGCAGCTGTGTAAGAGGCTGGCATGCTGTACTTTACATGTTTTCTTTCAGCATATACATATGTTCATATTTATGTAAACAACCACAAAGCCTGTAACTCATATCATAAGCAGTTCCTTCAAGAATGTCTCCATTCTGTTAATGTAGCAAGAAGCAAAGTAATCATAGGTTCATAGGTTCATAGGTTTATACTAGGCTATCTGCCCTAAGGCATTTATAAGCCTAGCCCAAAGTTTTGTGGCTTACGCCACCCCTTATATGAAAAAATACTGTACCCATTAGTTTGTTGTGCCTCTGTCCAGCAGTGACACAGAGATGATTCCCGGGGTAAACCTACGATCTCCCATCCACAGGTCAAGATTTCTCTTGAACAGAGCCAGCGAGGTGCTCTGCCTCACATGGACCGGGATTTTATTCCACAGCATAGGGAGACTCTGAGTGATAAATCTATCCCTCCAGCACATCCTATTTATATCCGTGCTAAGGTTTAAGTCGCTTGCTCTAGTGGTTTTGGTGGATTTGGATTTTTTGAGGTGGAGCATGTCCATTAATTCCGGGTTGGACATGGCCTTGTATGTCAGGCACATGTCACCTCTGAGAAGACGGTATGCGACTGAATAGAGCTGGAGTTTCTTCAATCTGGCAGCATATGACAGATTTTGGAGTCCCTTTATCCTTTTGGTGAGGAACTTTCGGGGTCTCTCCAATTGCTTCACATGTCGGGTGAGATACATCCCGAATGGGGCATTGTACTCGATCATTGGTCTGATAAGTGAAGAGTACAGG
>NC_056737.1:1324802142-1325037142 GCF_019279795.1 Protopterus annectens | reverse complement strand
AGTGCCTTCTGTGTGGAGTCTGCATGTCCTCCCCGCGGTTGGGTAGCATTCGAAAGACATGCGTGTGTAAATGGGCATGCTTTCGTTGAAGGTTGGGCATCGAGCTGGCACCTCGGTGTTTCGTAAAAATCTACTGCCAATCATTAGCGGACCAGAGTTCCGCTGTGGTGACCCCTTACCGGGAAAAGCCGAAAGACAAACAACAACAACAACTTTTCAGCTTCTTTGGCAATCTTCTATCATACATTACCCCTGACACTCTATACCGGTTGGTTGTAACCCCTTTGATTCTAGATTTGACCTCCTCATTCAAGCTTCCTTTCTCCTCAACCACCCCTCCAAGATGCTTGAAGCTGTTAACCTGTTCCATTATCTGCCTTTCTATCTCAATTTTCACCTCTTCTGATTTCCGATTTGCTGCCATTACAATTTCTTATCTGCACTGTTTTATTCCATGTGCCTTCAGTTTTGTATTCCATTCCTCTATCCATTGCTAAAGTTCTTGCTCAGAGTGCACCAGTAATGCAACATTGTCTGCATACAGCAACTTTGTTGATCTGTCCTCTCTGACCTGTTTGCTTATCAGTATGAACAACAGTGGACTCATAGCTGAGCCGTGATGCACACCCACTTCCACTGGGAGCCCCTCTGTGAGTCAGAATTTATTTATTTATTTATTTTACATTTGTTGACCAGGCTAGTCTAACTGGATATATGTCCATTTTCAGTAGAGGCCCGGGGAGAAAAGCTCCAAGCATGAACAGTGACAAAGTTAACAATATATAAAATACATTGAAAATCATAATGCAGAGGTAGCATTGGTCAAAAGAAAAATTATAATAATAAAATTTTAAAGAATAAAAGTTATACTAAAAATTATACTAAAAAATTGTACTAAATACAATAGTAGGTATGAGCAATACCAAATAAGAGAGAAAAGCCCTCATATTTTATTCTCTTTCTATGAAGAAAAGAGTAGTAACTAGATTTGGGGGCAAAGGTTAGAGGAGTAGGGATAGGGGTAAGAGCAGGAAGGGGAAAAATATATCAGTCTGGGTTAGCACAAGGACAAAGCCAAGGAGTTTTAAGATATTATTTAAGATGTTTTTTAAATAGAGAAGTGGAGCCAAGGGTTGATAATTCAGAAGGAAGCTGATTCCAGTTTTTACCTGCTGTGTTTGTGAAGAGAGAGTCACCAGCTTTGTTGCTGGATTTAATCAAGGAAACTAGGAGCTTATTAGCAGAGCGTAGTGTAGTCATATTTTTGTATGGTATAATCATATTAGTGAGGATAGGGGTGTTGTTGGGGTGGTATAGGATCTTTTGAGTGATAAGTAATTGTTGACAGAGTATATGGTTCTGCAGTTCTAGCCATTCAAGTTTTTTGAGGTTGAGGCAGTGGTGAGTTTTAAAGGGGAAGCATGTGATGAATCTAGCTATGTTATTATAACAGTGGAAAGTTTGGAGAGGTTGTTTTTGGATAGGTTAGTATATATAGCAGAGGCATAGAAAAGGGTAGAAATGAGGTGGGTCTGGGCAATAGTTTTCCTGGCAGAAGGGGTAAGGAAGGGTTTAATTCTATAGAGGGTACCAAGTTTTTTGTTAACTGATTTTATGGTGGAGTTGATGTGGTCATCATAGTTGAGACGATTATCAATTGTTACACCTAGTAGGCGGGTTGTAGTATCTGGGGTTATGTTGGTAGCATTGTTAGAGGTTATAGAGAAGAATGCATTAGGTGATTTAAGAGTTGGAGAAAATAGCAGTAGTTTTTTTGGGGGGGAGTTTAGGAGGAGGTAGTGTTGCATGAACCAGTTTTCAACATTCTGAAAAACAGTTTGGGTGAGGGACTGGAGAGAGGCTATATTCTTAGCTGTACAGATTAAGGAGGAGTCATCTGCATATTGAATGCAGGTGGCTTGAGGTATGTTCATGTGCAGATCATTAATAAATAAGGAAAAAAGAAGGGTACCTAAGATAGAGCCTTGGGGTACCCCAATATTTACTGGAAGTAATGTAGACAGATTGTTATCCCAAAGTACTGCTTGCTGTCTATTTTCCAGATACAACCTAAACCATTTTAATGCTTGTGGATCGAGAGAATGGGCCTTTAGTTTATCTAGAAGTAGGTTATGGTTAACCATATCAAAGGCTTTTGATAGGTCAATAAAAAGTGCAGAGGAAAACGAGTTATTGTTATGATTTTTATTTATAGAGTCGGTGAAGGATAGTAGGGCAGTTGTGCTATGGAATGGTCTGAAGCCATGTTGGCAGTTAGCTAGTAGGTTATATTGCAGTAGGTGGTTAAGTAATTGTTTGTGAATACATGTTTCCATTATCTTAGCTAATGGGGAGAGTAAGGCAATAGGTCGATAGTTAGAAAGCTCAATAGAAGATCCACCTTTATGTAAAGGGATGATGTGGGATACTTTCCATATGGTAGGGATTTTGCCTTCTGAGATAGTTCTGCTAATAAGGAGAGAGATGGGATAGCCTATGGCTTTTGCAACAATTTGTAGGTATTCAGATGGGAGACAGTCAGCAGAAGGGGTGCAAGGTTTCAGTTTTTCAAGTAGCTTACAGATGAAAGATGTAGGTACAGGTTGTATTTGAAAGGTAGGAGATGAAGTCATGGAGGGGTTTAGTGGGGAAGCAGTAAAAGGTGGTAAAGAGTTGGCTAGTGTTTGAATGGCTTCTGTAAAGTAGTTATTAAAGGCTTTGGGGATCTGGTTGAAGTTATTATGATTAAAACCTGCTGGGGCATGAGTCATTGGGTCCTTGTACATAGCCTGCACTAATTCTACAAATATTTCTGGGATTTTGAACCACGGCAGGACTGCTCAAATCATATTTTTGGGAACGTGTCATATGCTTTTTCCAAGTCTGGATAAATCCAAGCTTTTTGTCAACTCTATCTCTCACTGCAAACATTGGGTCAATTGCGCTGCACCCTGATCTGAATTCGAACCACTCATCTCTCATCTTACATTTTACTATTGTGTGAATTCATTTATCAATTTCCCTCTCCAGAACTTTCCTGCAGTGTAACAGGAGTTTGATACCGCTATTCTGCACCATTTATTCTTGTACACTGCCATTAGTGTGCTTAGCCTTCAGTCATCTGGGATACACCTTTCTCTCCATACTACTATGAGAACTCTTAGGAGCACTTTCTGCCCTATAACTCACCCTTCTTATGTTTTCTTCTTCTAGGGAGGGCTCCTCTTCAGCTTCTGTGGGGCTTTCTTCATTCAGAAGCTGCTGGAAGTTCTCTCTTCCATCTGCTTTCATGTCCTGTGGACTGGTGAACAGGTTGTTGTTGGTATCCATTATGAAGTGTCTGACTGTCTTCATTACCTATCTGTATTTGCCTTGCAACCTGATAAAGTTTCTTTGTGCCATCTACCATGTCACTTTCCAGAAGCTAGTAGAGTACCTCTGATCTTTGCTACTGCAACTCCCCTCTTAGTCTGTCTGTTAGCCGACTAGTATTCCTTCTTAGCTTGGTCCATGTTTTCTCTCTCTCACTTTTTCCTTCACTTCTTCTTTCTTTTGATGACTTCAATGGCTTCTGCATTCCACCACCTCCTTTCCTTATGTACATTTCTGGGTTTGTTTTGGACTTAGTATAGGTTGCATACTGGATTTTTTTGAGACTTCGAGGGATACCATGAATTTCTCTTTTTGAAGATGGCTGCAGTCATTCCCTTGCACAAAGGTGGTCCAACCACTGATCCAGATAACTACAGGCCCATAAATCTGACCAGCCTCATATGTAAGGCCATGGAAAGAATCATCATGGACGTGATGAATGAGGACATAAGTAACCTGCAAACCCTGGACCCATCACAGTTTGGATTTGTTAAAGGAAGGTCATGTCTATTAAATCTGGTGGACTTTTATGAGAGAGTCATCAAAGCAATGGATGAAGGTAAGACTGTGCACACAACTTACCTTGACCTGGCCAAGGCTTTTGATACAATACCCCACTCAGGCATTATAAACATGCTCGCTAATTTAGGTATAAGCCCTTTTATCACCCACTGGATAGCCAGCTGGCTCACTGATAGGACCCAGGAGGTCAAAATATGTGAGGCCACCTCCATCAAGAGGCCAGTCACTAGTGGAGTTCACCAGGCCCACTCCTTTTTAGCATCTATTTGTCTGAAATGGAAAAAATGCTGAAGATTTACGGCTGAATAAACCTGCAGATGATTGCAAGCTGGGGGTTATCACTGGCTCCTCTGCAGACACTAGCATTCATCAAGAAGGCCTACTTTTGACTAACAAATGGTGCCAAAGTTATGGTCTTAAACTCAATGCTATGAAATGCATAACTGTACCCTTTGGTAAGTCAACCATCCCAGCTATTTACCATGTTTATAATATACCCCTAAGAGTCAACCCAGTGGTCAGGGATTTGAGTACACACATAGACAGTAGCCTTACCTTTAACCACCACATGGCCACATTGGTGAGGAAATCCTTTTATGTTGTGCAACTTATAAGTAAGGGCATGGCACCTAAGTCCAAGCAGGTCATTATTCAAGTATCATCTGTCCTTATCAGACCAATCACAGAGTACTTCCTTCAGTATGTACCTGACCAGGCATATGCAGCAACTAGAGTGACCTCAGAGGTTCCTTACAAAAAGACTACAAGGCCTTACAAACGTGCCTTATGCAGAGTGCCTTAAAGCCCCTTCCCTCTACTCAGTCTCCTCTAGATTGCTGAGGGGTGATCTATGCCTGATTTACGAGGCATCTGCAAACCCCACACTTATGAATCTCCTGCATATTCATAAGTCAAGCAGTACCAGAAATGCAAGGTCTAGGGACCTGAATTTTGTCTGTGACTTGAAATTAACATGCTGGAGAGACAGAGATGTGTCCCAGAGACTTCCCTTCCTGTGGAACAGGCTTCCCATGAAGCTGAACTCCTCTATTACTCAATTTAAGTGTGACCTAGACCAGTGGATGGGGAATAGGAACTTTACACCAGGCTTGGCACCCATGTCCCTTATGAACAAAGGTTGCTTATAAATGTTTGGCCCTCAATGTCCTATTTGAATACAGGACATCATTATTCTTTTGGGAAAACTTGGCTAGACTTAGAAAGGCCCCATGGGTCATTAGCCTAGTGAAAATCTATGAGTTCAGGGCATAATATAATAAAAGAATGACTTCCTTGTTTCAAAAGAGATGCCTTTGACAATTTAGTTCAAACATGTAGATGTCAAAAATACCACTAACCACTTCAGCAAACACCTTCACAAACTCTCCAAACTGTCACACAGACATGCATGTATATTATCACAGATTCTCCATTGTGGTGATATACACCCCAATCCTGGCCCACATACTGCACAACATACCAACATGCCTACCATTCCACCCCTTCCTCACATTAAAACTTCAGACCTTCTGATTCTTAATGCATCCAAAAACAACTTCTTAATCACCTGTTGAATAACAATCTACTTGCTGACTGTCAACATGGCTTCAGACCTTTCCACAGCACCACTTCAGCCCTCCTTTCCTTTACTGATTGTATCAACAAAAATCAAAATAATAATATCCTCACTTCTGCCCTCTTTATTGACCTATCCAAAGCCTTCGATATGGTCAATCACCAGATACTGTTAAATTTACTTAAAACATTCTCACTAGACTCGAGCTATAATGTGGTTCCACTCCTATCTGCATAACAGACAACAGGCTGTGCTCTGGCACAATAACTTATCCAACCACCTGCCCATTACTCTCGGTGTCCCACAAGGTTCAGTACTTGGCCCCCTTCTGTTTTCTATTTTTATTAATGATCTTCATACCAGTATTCCCTCTGCAACCTGTATACAATATGCTGATGATTCTACTTTGATTTGTTCTGCTTCATCCCCCTCCGAACTGCACTCTATCACCCAACAGACTTTCCAAACCATTGAAACATGGTTCCTAAAATGATGCTTAATCCTAAACCCCAAGAAAACCAAACTGTTACTGTTCTCCCCCCCCCCCCCGAAAATCCTCTCCTCTCAACTTCTCTGTCTTGTCTAGTAATGGCACTAACATATCGCCTGACCTCACTACTAGGCTTCTCGGAGTAGAGATAGACAACAACCTATGCTTTGGCTATCACATTAACAACACTATATGATTAGTTAACAGAAAACTAGGCAATTGTATAGAATTAAACCATTCCTTACTCCACTTACCAGAACTTCCATTGCCCATTCCCATCTGATTTCTTCCCTCCTTTATGCCTCCCCTATTTACACATACCTGTCCAAAACTACCCTCAGCAAACTGGCTGTTGCCTATAACAGTATTGCCAGATTTGCCTTTGGCTCTACTTTTAGAACTCACCACTGCATAAACTTAAAGCAATTAGGATGGCTTGAGTTGCAAAATCTAATCTTATATCACCAGCTCTCCTTAGCCCATAAAATCCTCTACAAACCTACTAACACCCCCCCTATACTCACCTCCCTTATCACTCCTTACTGCAACCTCAAAAGCCTACATTCTTCTAACAAACTTCTTATATCAACTTGCAAATCCAATAACTTGGCAGGTAAATCCTTGTTCTCAAACACAATAGGTAAAGCCTGGAACTCTCTTCCTGACAATCTCACTGCTATCTCTTCTCTTCCCTGTTTCAAATCCCAGCTCAGAACTCACCTCAAAACTCACTGGCTCTGCCCCTGCACTTTCAATGTGCTACTAGTACTTTCAATTCTCCTTCATACAAATCTTACACTAAATATTTTCTACTGTCATGCGTAATTTGTATACCCTTAGTCTGTAATTAATTTCTAATTGTTGCTTCTGCAAGAACATGCTAATGCTAATACTATTATATATTTTTTTCAATGAACTAAATTTGTAAATTCTGATATTAATGTCTGTATTTGGAACTTTTTTCCCCGGGCCTCTGCTGAAAATGGACATATATCCAGCTGGACCAGCCCGGTAAACAAATGCAAAATAAATAAAAATAAAATTAATATGAACCTTAGAAGCCTAGTTAACAAAATTGCAGACTTCCATGCAGTCATTGCACAACACTCATCAGACATTCTTATAGCAACAGAAACTTGGCTTAAATCCCATATAAGAGACCCAGACATACTCCCACAAGGTTATTGCATATACAGGTTAGACAGGATCAGGAAAAAGGGAGGCAGGGTTGCAGTCTTCTACAAGATAACCTAAACATAGACTACCTACCCATCAAATACCCTTATGATAACAACTTTGAAGTCCTAGTAACATGGCTCAGAATCAACCCAAAGAAAAATATTACCATAATAGCTACTTACATACCTCCCAACAATACTCCCACTGTCACTGAGGAACTCATAGCCTGGACAGCCTCAACCTACACCCATGAAACCATTATCACAGGTGACTTCAACTTAAACTAGAACACTTGCACTGGTGATAACCCCTCCACCTTCATAAATCTACATTGTTTCCCCCAAACAATCAAGTTTCCCACTCGAATAGATAAACATAGCAAAATGGAATCTATCTTAAACTGGCCACTTATTAACAGTACCACTGACAACTATCTCTCTGGATGCCTTCCAAATAATTTAAGTGATCATAGACCTACCTACTTATTCCATCATCAGCTCAACCCACCCAGAACCATAGTTTACAAAGTCATATGAAATACCAAAAACTTCTCCAACAAAACACTCTTAGACATGATCAATAAATGTAGCTGGACACCACTCCATCATCTCCAACTCAACCAGGCCATGACATACTTCAATGACACATCTCTAGCTATTCTAAATGGCTTAGCACCAACTTGTACATATTGTGTTATAAGAGATTGCTGTGGATATCAAAATAAACTATTAGACTTCAAAAACTAAGGGACAAAATCCTGGTTTCAATGCCAGAAAACAAAATACAATAAAACTCTGTTTGCATACCAGCAGCTCCACAATCAAACAACAAAAAAAACCTCAAGCTAGACAAAAAAACATATTATACATCTATGCAAATCAAATATGAAAACAATCCCAAAAAAGTTCTGGCAGGCAATTAACTCGCTCCTCCACCCAGATAAAGCCACAACCCCAGAGCCAACAATCAATAACCAAAGTGTGAGAATTGCCTCACAAATCAACAGCAACTTTATAAACAACATCCTCTCTTTAGTTACAGGGAACAATTCCAACCTGTCTCTTCCACGTAATGTGGAAACTAACAACAACTCTTTTGACCTCAGACCTGTCCCAATTAACACCATAAGAACAATGCTGAAAAAAATGAAACCTTCTCCCTTAGCAGCTGGCCAACCCCCAATGCGTACTTCAACCTTTCAGACAATGCCATAGCTCTGCCTATCTCCATTCTGGTAAATAAGTTTATAGCAGAACAATATATCCCAAAATTATGGAAATTTCCTATATTATCCCTCTACATAAAGGAGGAACATCAACAGAATTAAATAATTACAGACCCATAGCCATCCTTTCCCCCTGTGTCAAAATTCTGGAAAAATGTATACACACTCATTTACTACAATACCTGCTATCTCACTATATCTCCCCTCCCAACACGGTTTCAGACCAAAACACAGCACCACCATACCCTAATTAATTTCACTAACACCATAAACCAACTCAGAAATTCAAACCAGCAAGTGGCATCAATCTTCCTAGACATGTCAAAAGCATTTGACACTGTCGCCCATCAGAAACTCCTTAATATTCTTGTCTCACTAAACCTATCAAAGACTTCACTCTCCTGGTTCCTAATCTATCTATCTGACAGACAACAAGCTGTACAATGGAAATTCGAACTCTCACCACTTCTGCCTGTCTCAGTCAGAGTCTCCTAAGGATCCATACTAGGGCCCCTTCTTTTCACCATCTTCTTTAATAATCTAGCCTCATCCACAACACATACTAAAGTAGTTCAGTACGTGGACAATTCAACTTTTATCTGCTCAGTAGATACCTTACCAGACCTCCAAATAGTTGCCCAACAAACTTTTAATGACATAAAAACACATCTAAGTAAATCACAACTAATCCTCAACCCCAAAAAGACACAGTTAATGCTATTTATGAGTAGCAAACAATCACTGACCAGCCCTCCTTTTACCATTCTCTTAGCAAACAACACAGTCATCCAACCAGTTAAGCATATAAAACTGCTTGGCATGACAATCGACAACAAACTCAAATCTGACCAACACATAGCCATCACAATTAAGAAAGTTCACGTCAGACTTGGCTCACTCTACAGAAGTAAGCCATTCCTCACTGGAATGGCATTTGCACTTGTTTCCCACCTTTCCTGTAACTAGTCCAGTCCAGATAAATATTTGCTGTATCCAGGATTGTTTGTAAGCTTCTGAGCCCTCCAAGCCTTTCTGTGTTCAAGGGAAGCCTTCTAGCTTATCACTGGGACTGGTAAGTACTAGGTAGCCTATCTACCACAGGAGGAGTGGTTTCTGGCCCAGAAATTGTAGTGTATTAGCTGTTTGGGTAGTTTTTCCATCTCTTTCAACTTTCTGGTTTAAAAGCCCACATTTGCATGTGTTTCCCCCTTTCCTTTAACTAGTCTAGTCCAGATACAGATTTGCTGTATGCAGGACTGTTTGTAAGCTTCTGAGTCCCCCAAGCCTTTTTGTGTTGGAGGGAAGCCTTTCTGGTTTAAAAGCCTGTGTTTGTGCGGGTTTGCACTTGTTAAGCTCCATGCAGCAGCACTGAACTGAAGTAAACTGTTACTAGTGTCAGAAAGTCTGCTCTTCAGTTTTTCCCTTAGATCTTGCTAGTTCTTTCTCTCTTGCACTTCAAATAGCCTAATCACTTTGCACTTAAACAGGTTTTTGTAGCCATTATTGTAGCACACCTAAGTGCCATCAGCACGAGCTGTTCTTCACAGAAATAGCTCCAGTACTTAGTAGTTATGACCACCCCTCCTGGCATGATTAAAGGACAGTTCCCTGTGCATTCTCCTATAAACCTGGTGCACTTGGGCATTCTGTGGCAGTGTAGCAACTGCCTCATGTACACAGACAACCCTCTCCTCTTACCTCCCAACATGCAGTCTTGTGATAGATGCACTTATATCACCAAATTGGAAGCTTTGCACTCTCCAGCTAAGACCGGACTTAGATGGTCAAGATGAGAAGGTCAACACCTGCACCACACCACGTGGAACACATAGCCCTTCAGAACACCCACTATCACAGTGCTCACATAAAAACACAAACCACACACACACCTTCACAGAGGCATTCAATAGTAATTTACCCAAACAGCAGAGACCTCAAAGACAGAAACGCACTTGACCACCACAACACAGCATAAACCACAGGACACATAGCTCACCTCCACAGTGTGCCCCCTCAACATAAGACCCTAAGGCTAAACACTTTCCCCAATACACTAATCATAGGTGACTCAATTGTGAGGCACATAGATGTCCCACTAACTAGGTTGAATAAGGAGAAGGTAACAGTCATCTGTCTATCAGGTGCCAGAATCCAACACATAACACACGCACTCAGGTCACTCCACAACAAGTACAAGTATAACTCTGTCATTGTCCATGTGGGTGTGAATGACCTGAGACCCACCTCCCTGGACTACATGAAAAGAGACATGGTGGAGCTCTCGGATTATGTGGCCCAGGCAGGTATGACACTAGCCCTGAGCAGTATTCCACCATTACCCAGAAAGATACTGCAGTACAAACAAAAAAGTATTGACTTCAACAATTGGCTAAGTTTCTGGTGTCATTCGAAGGGGATCCAGTATCTGTCTGCTTGGGATAACATGACTGACAGACCTTGATGCTTTGCCAGAGATAGTCTGCATCTGTCACCCCTGGGTTTCTGGGTACTGGCTAAGGTTCTTTCCACTCCTATAGTGCCTTTTTTAGGTGGTGTTCCAAAGACCAAATTACCACTGTAACAGCTATAAATAAATGCAATTTGAGGGTCATGCTGCTCAGTGCTAGAAGTCTAAATCTCAATATGCACTCACTCGAAGCACTTCTCAAAATGGAGAACATTGACATTTGTGCTGTAACAGAGACCTGGTTTAAAGCATCAGAAAGCACCCCTGCACTACCAGGCTATAACTCATTCCACACCTTTCGGCCCCAAAACATGGACCAAACCTCCACAGGTGGTGGTGTCTCCATATTCATATAGGATATGTACACCTCCAGACTAGTAGCCCAGCATAACGCATCTGAGATACTTCAGGTACAACTAACATTGGGTAAGACGGCGATCCAGGTCATAGCCTGCTATAGGTACCCAATCATGTCCCCAGACTCTCACTTCACATTCCTAAGCACCCTGGAATCTATCAAGGTCCAACCCAACACTCTCTTACTAGGAGACTTCAACTATCCCTCCATCAACTTGAAAAACTACTCAAGCACCAATATACTGGCCTAATGCTTCTTGGAATACATCAGTTCTAATGCCCTGGACCAGCTCATTCTGGCCCCCACTAGATGAAACAACATCCTTGACCTGGTTATTACTAACATGGGCGACCGTTGCTCTACACCATTAGTCAATCCCTCCCTGGTCAGATCCGACCATAAACTAATCACCATAGAAATCCACATCTCACCCACAACCCCCACAAAGGTAACCACCTTGAAAAACTTCTCCAAAGCTGTCTTTGGACTCCTAAAAACAGAGGTGGCTAACTTCAGGGCACCCATGCCAATGGAAAATAGCTGTATGACTGCTGAATCATACACCAATGCACTGTACAAACGTACATAAATGCATGGAACTAGCCATACCCAACAGAACCAAGATGCTCCCCTGCAAAAAAAGTAACCCAATCTCGTAGTGCCCTGCCATTAATAAACTCTACAACAGAAGGAAGAAACTGTTGCAGAAAAAGGTGAAGAACCAAGACTGGAAAAACTCCATTATTAGCCTCAACAAAAAGTTGAGATCCCCTCATCAAATACCAAATAAAATCCACACGGCTTCAAAGTAAACACCAGTAAACCAAAAAAGAAGCCTCCATGGTGAAACAATAAAGCCCCAAACAGCCTGGAATCCTTCTCAAAGCTTTTATTAGGCACACAAAATCCATCATAAATGTTCACAGTACATTTTCGTTTAGAACATACTTCATCAGATATGGGCTGGCATTTATCTAAACCTCATATATAGCTGACACAAAGACTGCAATGTAATAATTAACCAAGCACATTATAAATCAAATTAAAACATATTAATTGCTTACTAGTTCGTAAAACACAAACAAGCCACTAGTTTAAAACCTGTTGTAATTATAAAAATCCATTATAATTTTAATTTTAATAACCACTTAATGTTAAAAAATGTTATGTTTATTTATTCAACTGTCATATAAAATCCATCCCTTTAATAAAAAATAATTAATAGTGTTAATACCTAGTTTCATATTCTTTAAAACTGACTTGTCTATTTCTTTACCACAGAGCTTTCTCTAGTGTTTTTTTATAAAATAAAAACATTTGTAATGATTAAAAAATGCCTGTAAACAAACTCTCTACCATAAAAATAATTCATGTAAATTAAAACACACTAAAAAGATGTTAAAAGCATCTTAAAAAATTCTTTAAATCACACATTAATCCACAAGTTTCATGGAAGGAACGTGTTTTTTTAAAAACACACTCAAAGTAAACATAAGAACAATAAAACATAAAATAGTAATACGTTCCCCAAATTAATCAATCCTAAAAAAATCCATTTAACAGTGTTTGGTGCAAATAAAATGCTTAATAAATATGTACTTCCTCCACTCTATTTTTGAACGTATTATTCTATGTGCTTAAATTACTGTATTATAACTTAGCTGCTCTAAGTTTGAGTAGGGGTATTATAGATATGTATTCATTTAAGCCTGGGAATTTATTGGCCTCAAGGGGGATCTGCCACCACATTTCTCTACATTCAATACATTCTTCCCAAAGACCACCTCAACTATCTTTTTTGATCCTTTCCAATACAAAAAATAAATAAAAGGCATCTGTACATGTTTGCTTGTGTTTATATAGGGCGTTAGTTTCTTTCTTTCTTTGTAAATCATACATGTGCTCATAAATTTTCCTTCTTAGTCTACGCCCTGTCTTTCCTATGTAAAATGCCTCATGACAAGTCAGTTTTAAAGAATATGAAACTAGGTATTAACACGATTAATTATTTTTTACTAAAGGGATGGATTTTAGGTGACAGTTGAATAAATAAACATAACATTTTTTAACATTAAGTGGTTATTAAAATTAAAATTATAATGGATTTTTATAATTACAACAGGTTTAAAACTTGTGGCTTGTTAGTGTTTTACGAACTAGTAAGCAATTAATATATTTTAATTTGATTTATAATGTGATTGGTTAATTATTACGTTGCAGTCTTTGTGTCAGCTATATATGAGGTTTAGATAAATGCCAGCCCACATCTGATGAAGTATGTTCTAAATGAAAACGTACTGTGAATGTTTATGGTGGATTTTGTGTGGCTAATAAAAGCTTTGAGAAGGATTCCAGGCTGTTTGGGGCTTTATTGTTTCACTGTGTGGAGGCTTCTTTTTTGGTTTATCCCTCATCAGATCCTCTAAAGCCAGCTATGAAAGCAGAATTGTGGCAGACACTAAAAACAATCACAAAGCCTTCTATAGTTATATCAAGAACCTCCACAGCAATACCCAAATTTGCTCTGAGTTACTGCACAATGATACCTCCTATACTGAGCCAACAGATATTGCCAACATACTGGCCGACAGATTAAGTGCCATCTTTACCCCTCCCCCCCCAAAGGACCAATAACAATACTAGAAGAGTGCCAGGTACCCAGCATTACTGCAGCACAGGTTAAAGCTGCATTGTCCAAGGCCAAGAATACAGCTTCCATGGGACCCGATAATATCCCTGGCTGTGTTCTATATGAACTACAAAGTGAACTGGCACCACATCTGTGTGCCCCATTCATTCACAGCCTCATCTCAGACTTTGTCCCTACTGAATGGTGCACTGCTACAGTCATCCCTCTCCATAAAGGGGGAGCAACTACAGACCCTGGGAAGTATTGCCCCATCAGCCTGACATGTCTGATATGTAAAGCTATGGAGCACATTATCATGGACCTGATTAACAAAGATATAGGAAATCTCCAAACACTAGACCCCACGCAATTTGGCTTTGTGAAAGGGAGATAATGCCTGCTCAACCTGGTTGACTTCTTTGAGTCACTCACCAGGGCTGTGGATGAAGGTAAGGCAGTGCATACAGTCTACCTCAATCTGGCCAAGATCTTTGATACCATTCCTCACTCAGGAATTATTGATAAACTCACCAAACTAGGCATCAACCCCTATATCACCAGGTGGGTTGCAAATTGGCTCACAGATAGAACACACAGTGTGAAAGTAGTGGACTCCAAGTCAGACTGCTGATGAGTCATGAGTGGCGTCTCACAGGGATCATTCCTGGGTTCTCTCCTGTTCGGCATCTATTTCTCAGAAGTCCAGGCCAACACAAAGGAACTCTAGCTGACCAAGTTTGCAGATGACTGCAAACAGGGAGCCATTATTAACTCCCCAAGTGATGCAGACATGCTACAGAAAGGCCTCACTGAGACCAATGACTGGTGCTAAACTATGGCCTTAATCTTAATGCCAAAAAATGCGTCGTCATCCCCTTTGGTAAAAACTCAGTTCCCACTAATTACCACATTGATGGGAGCCCACTGAACACTGAAGGTGTTATAAGAGATCTGGGGACGCAAGTTGACAGCAACCTCTCCTTCGACCACCACATTGCCACTGTGGTCAGAAAGTCCTTCTATGTGGCACATCTCATTACCAAGGGTTTTGCATCCAGGAAGAAAGAGGTCATCATCTCCCTCTACTCTTCCCTTATTAGACCAATCATCAAGTATAATGCCCCATTTGTCGTGTACCTTATTAGGCACCTGCAACAGCTGGAGAGGCCACAGAAGTACCTCACGAAGAGTATCCTAGACGTTAAACACATGTCCTACATGGACAGACTTAAAAGATTCCAGCTATTCTCTGTCTTATATTGCCTACTTAGAGGCAATCTCTGCTTGACTTACAAAGCCATGTCTGACCCAGCTCTGTTAGAAATGCTACATCTAAAGAAATCCCAGTCCCGCACCACATGCTCCAGAAACCTCAACCTCATTACCACAATCAACAGAACATGCTGGAGGGACAAGTTCCTCACCCAGAGACTACCCATACTCTGGAATAGACTTCCCATGCATGTCAAGCAGAGCACCTCACTGTCCCTCTTCAAGAGAAATCTTGATGAGTGGATGGGTAATAGAAAGTTCACCCCGGAGATCACTCCAGTGGCTCAACTTGATAGAGGCACTGGGAACTAATGTCAGGCAGCACGACGCCAGGGCACTTCTATGGGCTAGGCTTGAAAAGGCTCCAGGGCCATTAGTCTAGTCCACACCTATGACCCTATGAATACCAGACTAGCTATATCCAGAACCTTCCTCCTCCTCTCTATGCTCATATATGCTTTCCCCCTCTTTACCAACTTAAAAAGATCAGACTTAACAAAACTGGAAACTTGCTACAACAAAATAGCTCACTTCGCAGCCAACCTTCCCCACCAAATCCACCATTGTATTGCTCTACAGAAATTAAATTGGCTTGAGCTACCTAACATTCTTCATCTCTACCAACTTAAATTCACAGACAATATCATCTACCATCCTGACAGTTGCCCATCCCTCAAGGAACTTGTTGTTCCCTTCTCATGCCCATGAAGTCTAAGATCTGCAGACAGAAACTTTTTCACAGCAAATAAAGCTAACAATACTCACGGTGAAGCCCTATTCACAAATCAAATAGCCATATTATGGAATTCTCTACCTGACATCCTCCAAACACACCTGAATCTAGCAATTTCAAACAACTACTATTTGAACATCTATCCAAAAACTGGCATTGCTGCCGCACCAAACCTGACTGAGAAGATATTGATAACTCACTCAACACACTGTCTACTCCTTACCTCATTTTCTCCTTCTCCTCAATGTTATTACTACTCAAAAAAAAAAAAAAAAATATATATATATATATATATATATATATGGGTTTATGTCATTTGATCGACAGTTCATTTGATCTACAGTTTATTTGGTCGACAGTTCATTTGATCGACAAGCATTTTAGGTGGGGAGCTTCGCCCCCCACACCCCCCAATGTGGGGGGCTGTGCCCCCCACACACCCCCTAACTATATATATCAACTCCAGGGTCGCACAGCATTGGGGAAGGGGGCAAATGCTTGTCGATCAAATGAACTGTTGACCAAATAAACTGTCGATCAAATGAACTGTTGATCAAATGACATGAACCCATATATATATATATATATATATATATATATATATATATATATATATATGGATCTACTTCACTTCACCAAAATCCCATTTCACTGAAACCAAATCACCTAAAGTTCATTTCACTGAAAAGTCATTTCACTGAATCTCATTTCACTGAATTGTCAGCTATAGACTTGATGTGACAATGTGTAGAGTACTGTGAGGCAAGTAAAGGGTATATGCCCTCATCCCCACTGTAGTACGACCTGGAGTTAGTATATATAGTTAGGGGTGGGGGCTACAGCCCCCGCCACATTGGGGGGTTGGTTTTATGTTGTCTGGTTTCTGTTAACATGATAAATAAGTAGTTTTTAAGTTGTGGAAGGAGGCAGGCTTTACTTTTGTGAGTGTGTTTGTCTTTGGTTCGCTATTTAGTCTTGTGAAATGTAGCTTTGTAAACACTGTCTCCCATTTGTGTAACCTTTTCAAAAAACTTCCAAGTTTTAGCAGGCATGACCTACCCTTCAAAAAGCCAAACTGCTGTGGGTTAAGCCTAATCAGATTTTTGTTGTCATAATTTATGAGGTGTTCCATGGCTTTACAGATATGACTCATAAGGCTGATAGAGCTGCAGTTTCCAGGGTCAATGGTTGGTCCACCATGTGGGCAGCATTGCTACCATAGTGCTCCAAGATTTAGGGATATACTCTGTAGATAGGCTTAGATTAAACAGTTTAAGGAGAGCATTGATGAATATATTTTGATGCTATTTATTAGGTAGTGTCACATTATTAGCAGTTCCCATGAAAGTAGTGTTTTTGGTGTTTGAGAGCAACTTAAGGACATGGTCCATGGTGATGGTAGGGAGGAAGTGACTCATAGATGACTGAGGTTGGGATTTCAGTTTTAGGGAAGATGTTGGCTAATATCTTTCAGGTTTGAATGGGAGGCACCATTATAAAAACATCTGCAGCAGTGTTGTGAATTATTCTTTAATTTTCTAAATTCACTCAACAGGTACTTTTAGTTGTCCTTGTGATGACCTTCCACCTCTGAGCCAGTAATCAAGAACCTTCAATCCTCACCAATGGCACCAGAGGGGGGCGTTCACTGGGAGGATAACAGGTACACACATAGTATTTCCAGATGGAGAGCTCAGCATCAAGTGCAATTTCCCTTAAGAACACACAGAGCTCACAGTCAGTCTGGGGCTGGTTTCTCCTTCTTCCTCCAGATCCTCCAGTAAGACTCCACACTGGCACAGATATACAGCTGAGTCCTTAGCCAGTGGTCTAAGCCAAGTCCCACAACACTCTCTTTGTTCAACCCATGCTTCGTGTCCCTGCCCAAGTAGCTGACACACATGCACTTTGCGATTTGATTTGCACACACACACACACACACACACACACACACACACACACACACACACACACACACACACACACACACAGACACAAACACACACGCATGTGCACACACATACACAAACACATGTGCACATACACACTTGCACGCACGCGCACACATACGCACATGTGGGAACGGCTGGCACAGGTTTACTAGCTATGCCTCCTTTTGCACAGACTATTAGGTGGTTATCACTGCCACCTGAAGCCCTCGCCAGCTACTTTAAGGCCCTTACAAGGGAACCCAATATACTGAGTGAAATTAATATTAATACAAATGGTAGTTTGACCAAGAGCAAGGCTATTAGGAGTGTCCCACACAGTGTCACCAAATAAATATGCAAGTACTCTCAAAACTTAAATATCTCTACAAAGATCAGCCACAATGAAAGGTTTAAATATATTTAATAATAAATAATAAAAGAACAAGACAATACTAAGTATATATTCACAGTGACATCAGAGTTCAGAATCACAGGAAATATTTAAAATAACTTTGGTGGACAGGCTCAGACAAATAAAGAAAAACAATATCTAAACTACGCTTCACTATATTCCTGACTGAATCTAAAAAATCACTATTCCCTACTTACTTAATAGAGCAAGGCAGATGATGTGGTCAATGGTCTTTCTTGTTGTCAGGCCCAGTACAGAATACAGAATCCTCTGTCTCATTAAGACACTTGTCAAAATAATATCTAAAATATTACCTCTGAGATAGGCTTGCAGAAGTACATCACTTCTGGTCTTCTGATGTCTAGTTCCAGTGCAAACCCCCACTGCTGTAAGCTGGCAGGACTTAGCACCTACCTATAAAAATACACACACACAAGCGCTTTTGTTCAGATCTGTGGTAGGTGTTGGAAGTCATAAAACAATTTCATACCTCCATACTTCCAGAGTAGTAATTAGTTCCCCCCAAAGACAATAGAGAAAGCTTCCTAGTACAGACTTTGTGTCTCTGGCTGCATTGAAACCTGTGAGATAGCATCTTCATGGCCTAGCCTATAAAGTGATTTAATTTCAGATATATTTTAAAGTTTGCATAAACATGCTGGAGGGATAGGTTCCTGACCCAGAGACTCCCCAGACTCTGGAATAGATTGCCCATACATGTCAAGTAGAGTGCCTCTTTGGCCCTCTTCAAAAGGAACCTTGACGATCGGATGGGAGAAAGGAAATTCACCCCGGGGATCACGTCAGTCTCCCTGCTAGACAGGGGTCCAGGGAAGTAAATAGTGTGGGAAGAAATAGCCAGGGAATTGTTATGGCTAGGCTTGTATAGGCTCTAGGGCTGATAGCCTAGTATCAACCTATGAACCTATTAACCTCCTGATTTCCAGTTTCCTCTATTAAAACATATACATTTAAACAGTTACAATAGTGCATGTACATTTCTGTTCTCTCCAGTAGGGCACACTGTGGATACATTTCAAAAACTAGCACTTTACCAATACCTTTTCAACACAAACACCTGTACAAATCAGTTTGATATGCACATGGCATACAGTTCTAATACATTTGTAACACAAGCATCTTGTATAAATCAGTTTGATATTCACAAATGACATATAATTATTTACAAAATTCCAGCTAGCTCTTCTGGCAGTACCTCCTTTCATTACAGTCCTTTACCTCCATTGCTAGCCTAATTTCATTGGATGCTTTTCTGATTTTATGGCTGTATTCAATTTCTTAGTGAGGTTTTTATATTATCTTTATGCAGACAGGTTCTGATCCTACATGGCAATTTGAGCCATTTCTTCCTACTGTTATACAGCTTGTTTAAATCAGTTGACCACAAGGGTGGTTTGTTTTTGAATGTGCGACTAGTTTTAGATCTAGTAAATTCATTTGTCTAAAAGGGCATATAGATCCTTAGTGTAGGTGGCTGCATATTCTTAGTCAACTGTGAAAATTTTGTGGGTCAGTTTAGAAATTCCCCCTTATAATTGTAAAGAGTTTGCCCTACTGAAGTCTCTAAAGAGGATTGTGTTGGTTACTAGTGGAGTGAATGCTTTGAGGTAAAGGTAACCAGTAGGTGGTCTAACTTAACTATTTATTTATTTATTTAACATTTGTTTACCAGGAAACTAATAAGGGACTGACCAGTGGGTATGAACAGGCTGGACCTACATTGTGTGAATCAGGTCAAGAATGTTCCTGCCTCTGGTTGGACTGAGGACAAGCTGATCCAGAGAATTTTCATGTTTGCTTTTTTAAAGTGTTATTTTATTATTATTATTATTATTATTATTATTGCTATTATCTTGAAGTTTTTATAACTTTAAAAACTCTGAAAGCATAATAACTGAAAAACATTATCCAAAGACCACAAAATCTAAAGACAATATCAAACTGCCAAAATATTATGGAACACAGGCATGTGGGTTTTAAAAACATGTAAGGGTTTTAGATTTCTGGACTGTGAGGGTTTGTCAATTGATCTCCAAAATCCAATGTAGCATGCACATTGAGCTGTTATATAAGTAAATCAGGTGTAGGGGGATGACTTATCTCATGTGAAAGACGCAGGGCCTGTTCACTCCCCTGCAAAAATATTTAATGTACAGTGTTTTTGTTACTGAATGACTGGTTTAGTTGTTTTAGTTTAGTCATTATTGTTTATGTACATTTGTTTGGGAGATATTTTGGAATTCAGTGTTCTGAGCATAAGATATATTAACACAAATCCTATAGATATGGATAAACATACACACACACACACACACACACACACACACACACACACACACACACACACCCCACACATATATTATATATATTATATATATATATATATATATATATATATATATATATATATATATATATATATATATATATATATATATATGTGTGTGTATTTACATAGATATATAGATTTTATATATATATATATATATATATATATATATATATATATAGCTAGAGTTTATATATACATAGATAGATATATGATATAGATATAGATATATATTAAATAATACATATATTTATAGAGAGAGAGATACAATTAGACAGATAGATAGATAGATAGATAGATAGATAGATAGATAGATAGATAGATAGATAAAGATATAACCAGTAGCATACTGTGGTGGTTCTCAATGACCCAAACATTTATAAAAAGATGTTTAGCAAATGTGAATAGTAGCCTTATTCTATATTGCTCATCTCATAAGTAGGGGCATTGCCTCCGTAAAAAAGAAGTTATAACCTCACTGCAGTCTTCCTTCATCAGGCCAATAACTGAGTACAACACCCCTTTTGGCATGTAGCTTTCCAAGAACCTGCAGCAATTGGAGAAACCACAAAGGTTCCTCACAAGGAAAATTCAAGATCTTCAGCATCTGTCCTATGGGGTTTGTCTGAAATCACTATCACTTTATTCTGTTTCATACAGACTACTCAGTGGTGATCTCTGCCTCACATACAAGGCAATCTCCGACTCTGCTTTAGTGGAAATGCTGCATATCCATAAGTCAAATCGTACACAGGTTACTCGCTCTGAAGACCTTTACCTGGTATGTGACATTAATAAAACCTGCTGGAGGGGCAGATTTGCCTCCCAGAGGTTACCACACCTTTGGAACAGAGCGCCTCACTGGCCCTCTTCAAACGCAATCTGGATGATTGGATGGGTGACCGTAACTTCACCCCTGGGGTTCCACTTGTGTCCCTCTTGGACAGGGGCAATAGGTGTTGATCGTGGAAATAAGGGTAAGAACTTGGCTAGGCTTGTAATAGCCGTAGGGCCATCAGCCTAGTAACTTCCTGTGATCCTATGACCCTATAAAGAGCTTATTGTAAATAAATGATATCTATAGCAGTGTTTTTATATATATATATATATATATATATATATATATATAGCTCATTGTAAATAAAGTGATGTTTCTTTACATGAATACTGTTTTTGTTAAGAATGTACCCTTTTCTTTAAGAACAGAAAGATACTGGACTATATTAGTAAGTGCAGGTTTGGTTATTGCCTGAATGTAATACAAGGGTTGGGAAAAGTTCAATCAGAGAGCATTAGCCTGTTGTGAAAAGGGACCTGGTGTCCAGAAAAGCAGCTATGGGAATCAGGCTCAACCACAAAGAAGGAAGACCTAAAAGAAGACGCTGGAATTAATTCCTGGCAGAGGAAGCCAGGCATACAACAGAGATTATAAAGAATGAGTTAAAGCTACTTATGGTGTTTTTTAGCTAAATCACAAGATTTTAAACCTGCCTTTTATTTTTATTTGTATATAATAAACTGCATTCTTGTATGTCAAGTGTCTCAGCTGCATTAATCTTCAACATTTCTGGACTGTAGTAGAAATTTTGGCATAAGTAATTCCTGAGACTATGCTGTTTACTGCCAACATGAGGGCAGCTTCCCCACAGAGAGAAAGTGACTTGTGGGGCTTGCTGGGATTTTTTTTTTCTTTTTGAGCACAACTATTATTTTTCATTCTGACCAGAACTTTTGACTAAATATGTTGAGCAGAATGGCGTTGCCCCATAACATTCAGTTCTAAATTATTTCTGTTGTTGTTATTTCATCAAAGCAAAAACAGACTGTTAGGCAGTTTATGTGCTGCATTTCCTTGGTACAGTTTTTGTCTTTATCAGTGCTGTTTTCCTTGGAGGGGTTGAAAAACTAAGATTTTTTTTTTTTTTTTGCAGTCTTAGTTGTTCAGCTTTGGTGCTGAAGGCTGTGGATTCCATTCCCACACCAGGTAGTTGGATTCATTTTCCAATACTGACACTGCAGTGCAGCATAAGGAGGGGGCTGCATTCATGGGTGTGCCATCCTTTAAATGAGACTGTAAACTGAGTCTCCATATGCCGGATTTGGTGGTAACTTATCAAAAAGTTAGGAGAAGTTCAGCAGTGTCCTGGTCAAATTTCTCTTAGTCGGTAAGAATACTGCCTTAGGTCTCCTCTAAAAAGAGGCCATTGGTCTAGTAGGGCAAACCAGGCAGCAGCAAGTATAAATAGACAGATAATAATGATTGACGCTATATCTCAGTTATTTGACTATATCTTTGTACTCTATTTTAATGCAACAGAATCATTGAGTGGTTATGGTTATTGTATCTCAATGGATCTGCCACTGTAAAGTGATTTGGAGGCTTTCTCCCAGACTTTGCTTCAAGCCCCCTTTATGAGACTCATGCTAGGCATAAGGAACTCGTTTTATTGACTTTCATGAAAATAAAATGGCAGTAGTGTGAGTCACAGGTATCTTGCACAGCTTCTGGAACCTATTTTATTTTATTTTCACTTTTTTGCTCAACTTACTCTGGTTTGCACTCTTAGAATAGCTCTTACCTCTTTAACAGTAGCTGAACTGCATGTTTTAATGCCTCCAATTTTTAGCCCAGGTGCTGACAGACCCTCTCCTCCCACTATTTTCCTGTGGTGTCAAAACTGTTATCGTAATCTAGGGGCTGTTAACTGACCACTCTTGCTTCTACTTCTAATTCAAGGAACATTTAACAGACATTTAAACTACTTATTCACCAGTGCTGAAGTGGTAAGATATATACGTTCTGTTGAATGGTGGGAAAATGTGCCATATTTGTTTTAAAAATGTTTTCCTTACTACTCAGCAAAGAAGAAGAAAATAAGTCTGACTTTCTGTTCTTCAGTTTGGGTTAAGGATATTTTTTCACTTTTTACTGAGGCACAAATGTCTTTGTGCATGACATTTTCCCACCTCGGTTATATTTATTTTATTTTACAGTTGTTGACCGGGATAGTCCAACTGGATATATGTCCATTTTCAGCAGAGGCCCAGAGAAAAAAGCTCCAGATAACACAGACAGAACATAACAGATATGAGTCAAACATAATTACAAAGCCCTCTAGTAGGTACTCACAATATACACAGTGTGTAATAGTATACAAAAACAACAGGTTGCAGCAAGCTATTATGAGTAATATTAATTTAAATAAGGCGTTGAATAAGTAGTGGTTAATCAGGGGTAGTACAGGGACAAAGCCAGTGCTCATTAAAATACAGTTTGTGGCCTTTTTTTGAAGAGACTTAAAGAAGGTTCGAGGGTAAGGTTAGATGAAAATGAATTCCAAGTTTTCCCAACAATGTTGGCAAACAGGGAGTTGCCGGCTGAGTTAATGGCTTTGTGGGTTTGGACCAAAAGTTTATTGGATGATCATAGTTGCCTTAAATTACTGTATGGCTTTATGATATCAGGCTAGTTAGGCTGATGGGCCTATAACTGCCTAGGTCAGTGGATGCTCCACCTTTGTGTAGAGGGATGACAGTGGTTGTCCTCCATTCATCTGGAAATAGTGGCTTTATGATATTTATGGTATTTATTTATATTTTCTTACTGGGGTAGTACAGTGATGAATAGTGACCAATTTCAGGCTCAGCTTTGGTGAAATCCCTGACAGGACCAAATCATCTTCCTCAAGGAAGAGTAAACTTGTCTGGTGGACAGCAGCAATAAACAAACTCTATAATAAAAGGAAATAAATTGCTGTCCAGGACCAAGAAAGAGCAGGTGTCAAGTTGGAAGCAATCTCTCCTTTGTCTGAACAAGCAAATAAGGTCACTGGTGGCATCCTATAAGGCTAAATTCAAGTCCAAATTGGCCACATCCACTAAGGACAATCACAAGGCCTTCTTCACATATGGTCACAATCTCAGAGGTATCACCCAAATCTGCTCTGAAGTGGTGGTCAGTAACAACACATACACAAATGCCATAGATATAATCAACCTGCTGGCAAACAGATTCAGTGAAAACTTCACCCCCATCAGTAAACCAGGACATCCCCAGCACCTGCACCCCTCCCCTCATCACCAGGGAGCAGGTCCTTAATGCCCTCTCAAAGGCAAAAAACACAGTCTCCATGGGACCCAATAACATCCCTGGCTGTATCCTACATGAACTCAGGCATGAACTCTCAGCTCCATTAGACACCCTATTCAACCAAAGACTGAGCACTGGCTTCATCCCAGCTGAATGGAGGACAGCCACTGTCATCCCTCTACACACTGACCCAGACAATTATAGGCCCATCAGCCTAACTAGCCTGATCTGCAAGGCCATGAAATGCATCATCATGGACCTAATAAACAAGGATATTGGCAACCTCCAAACGCTTGACCCCACCCAGTTTGTTTTTGTCAAAGGGAGATCATGCCTGTGAAACTTGGTTGACTTCTTCGAAACAGTCACGAAAGCCATAGACGAGGGAAAGATGGTGCACAATGCCTACCTTGACCTAGCCAAAGCCTTTGATACTATTCCTCACTCAGGCATAATAGATAAATTCTCCCAGATAGACATCAACCCATATGTTACCAGATGGGTAGCTAACTGGCTCACTGATAGAACCCACTCAGCCAAAGTAGGGGAAGCCAACTCTAGTAGTAGGCCCATAATGAGCAGTGTACCCCAAGGATCGGTCTTGGGGTCTCTACTGTTTGGGGTATACTTTTCTGAGGTGCAAGCCTAAATGAGTAGTCTGTGGCTGGCCAAGTTTGCAGATGACTGCAAGCTGGGTGCTGTCTTAAATTACCCCAGCGATGTGAACATCCTCCAAGACGGCCTTACCCAAACTAATGGCTGGTGCCAGAAGCATGGCCTCAAACCGAATGCCAAGAAATGTATCATTATCCTCTTTGGGCAAAATGGGATTCCCACTAATTATCACGTTAATAACAACATACTAATCACTCAGTCAGTCATGAGAGACTTAGGCACCCAGGTTGATAACAACCTGACTTTTGACCATCACATTGCTTCCATTGTACGGAAGGCTTTCTACATGGACCACCTTATAAATAGGAATATTTCATCCAGGAACAAGGAGGTCATAACATCCCTGTACTCCTCCCTTATCAGACCCATTATTGAGTACTTTGCCAAGCACATGCAGCAGTTGGAGAGACCACAGAGGTTCCTGACCAGGAAAATCCAAAGTGTCAAACACCTATCCTATACAAATAGGCTAAAATCCCTGTCCCTCTACTCAGTCTCATACAGACTGCTCAGAGGTAACCTGTGTCTGGCATACAAGGCCATCTCAGATCCAGCCTTGATGGAGTTGCTGCATATCTGTAAGACAAACTGCACTTGCGCAACCCACACACAAGGCCTTAACCTGGTCTGTTACATTCATAGAACTTGTTGGTGGGATAGATTTGTGTCCCAAAGACTCCCCCATGTGGAATAGACTCTCTCTCTCTCTCTCTCCATGTCAAGCAGAGTACCTCTCTAGCCCTGTTTTAGAGGAACCTTGATGACTGGATGGGAAACAGAAAATACACCCCTGGGATTCTACCTATGTCCCTGCTGGACATGGGAAACAGGTGCTGACTTTGAGAGAACATGGGCAAAATTCTTGGCTAGACTTATAAGGGCTTCTGGGCCAATAGTCTAGTATCATCCTATGAACCTATGAAATACAAATCATTTCACAAACAAAAATACAGAAATGTAAGCAATGGCAGCAAAAACAGTTCAGACTAATTACACAGAACAAAAAAAGTGTATGTACATTACAGTGAATAAGCACAGTGCAATGTACAATCAAGAAGAGTGTAATGTACAATATGTACATTGGTTTATAAAGTGGGACAATTGTCAATGAATCCTGAGAGAGGAAAACAGATTTGGAAAGGGGAAAGGTTAGGTGATATGTCCTGTGTTGAATCAGGAGCATTTGGCTTGGATGAAGAAGTGCTTTTTGAGTTGATTTCTGAATTTGGAATACGTGCTGATTTCCTTAATGTCAATTGGGCGAGCTTACCAAAGAGAAGGGGTCTAAGTGGAGAAGGCATGTCCAGTGCTGTGGAGCTTAAACTGGCAGCCACACACTTGACTTGTTACAATGCAGTATACCAACACTTCATCCAAACCATAATCATTCAGTATGGCAAATTAGTATTTTTCTGTGTTGTGAACATTGCCAAGATTTGGAAGATTATGGCATTCACATCTGTTTATGTAGAAAAAATGGTCTTTCATTTTTAACAGTGTATTATGGGTGAGCTGTTACTATGTATCATCTATGCCACATTTTATTTGACATAGTGTTTTTTCTTTCTTTTATTTTTTTGGGTTTTTTTACATGCCATATGTACTCCACCACCTAGTTACTGTGCCCAGGTAAGAAAATGACCCTGGAGCTGCCAGTACTTCTAGACCACTACAGTGCATCACTGTTAGTGCTTTGAAACTAACTTGTTTGAGTATATCCCTCATTCTGAATATATGCTGCCAATACCACTGTCACATGCTGGCAACAACAAAAGAAAATGGCAAACAACAAACTGCACCTGAGTATTTATGACTGTTAGTAGAAGCTATTAGTCTAAATAAATCTTTCAGCACAGAACAAGTCCTCTTCTCTCTGTACGAACAAGCACAAATATGAAGGAAACCCTAACCCTGTTTGCATGCTCACACATGAAGCCCGTCATGAGCTGCTGTTCATGTAGAACTATTAGAAATGACCTGTCCATGTAAAAGGATGTTCATAACATAGCTAGGGCACCTTGAGGAGGCTAAAGACTAAACATATAAGCACTGACAGAAAAATAAATTGCAGAATAAGTTGCATTTTCTAAACAAAGCAATAGCACCAATTAGTCAGTACAGACATGGCAAGTTGTCAGTTACAGTCTCAGGGTTCATTTTATAGGTTCATAGGTAGGTACTATGCTATAGGCCATAGGGCCTATATAAGCCTAGCAAAATGGTACCCTGGCTTTTGCCACCTAAGAAAATTATTTTCCTGTGCCCCTGTCAAGCAGAACCACAGAAGTGATCCCCAGGGTGAATTTCCTATCTCCCATCCATTCATCAAGATTTTTCTTGAAGAGTGCTAATGAGGAGCTTTGTTTGATATAGATAGGTAGTTTGTTCCAGAGTATGGGAAGTCTCTGGGACAGGACTCTATCCCTCCAGCATGTTCTGTTTATTGTGGTGACAAGGTTTAGGTCCCTAGAGTGTGTAGCTCGAAGGGATTGGGATTTCTTTAAGTGGAGCATGTCCAACAGCTCTGGGTTTGACATAGCTTTGTATGTAGGCAGAGATCGCCTCTGAGCAGGCGATATGCAACAGAGTAAAGCTGGAGTTTTTTGAGACGGTCTGCGTAGGGCATCTGTTTGAGGCCAGTAATCCTCTTTGTGAGGTATTTCTGTGGCCTTTCCAGTTGTTGTAGATGTCTTGTGAGGTACATACCAAAAGGAGCGTTGTACTCTATAATGGGTCTAATGAGTGATGAGTAGAGGGGAACAATGACCTCTTTTTTCCTGAATGAGAAACCTTTTGTGATGAGGTGTGCCATGTAGAAGGATTTCCTGACTACTGTGGCAATGTGATTATCAAAGGAGAGACTACTGTCCACCTTTGTCCCAAGGTCTCTTATCACACTTTCGGTGTTAAGTAGACTACCGCCTATGTGGTAGTTCATGGGTACAAAGTTTTTACCAAAAGGGATGACAATGCACTTTTTGGCATTGAGCTTGAGGCCATGGCTTTGACACCAGGCATCTGTCTTAGTGAGGCCCTTTTGTAGGATGCCCACATCGTTAGGAGTTTTGATTATGGCTCCTAGTTTGCAGTCATCTGTGAACTTTGTTAGCCAAAGACCATCTGTGTTAGCCTGTACTTCAGAGAAGTAGATACCAAACAGGAGAGGACCAAGGACTGAACCCTGTGGTACTCCACTTGTCACTGGTCTGAAGTTGGATTTAGAGTCTGCTACTTTTACAGTGTGGGTTCTGTCAGTGAGCCAGTTGGCAACCCATCTTGTGACATAGGGATTTATACCTAGTTTAGTGAGTTTATCTATAATTCCAGAGTGGGGGAATGGCGTCAAAAGCCTTGGCAAGATCTAGATAGGCTGTGTGGACCACCTTACCCTCATCTACGGCTTTGGTGACCGCTTCAAAGAAGTCTATCAGGTTTAGGAGACATGATCTGCCTTTTACAAACCCGAACTGGGTAGGGTCCAGAGTTTGGAGATTACCAATGTCATTGTTTATAAGTTCCATGATGATACATTCCATAGCCTTGCAGACCAGGCTCATCAGGCTAATGGGGCAGTAGTTCCCGGGTTCCGTGGAGGCTCCCCCTTTGTGGAGTGGGATAACCATTGCTGTGCGCCATTCAGTGGGCACAAAGCCTGATGAGGCTATGACTGAACATGGTACTTAGGTGGGGTGCCAGTTCATTCTGTAGTTCATGTAGAACGCAGCCTGGGATGTTGTCAGGTCCCATGGATGCTGTGTTCTTGGCTTTGGAGAGTGTGTTCTTTATAGGTTCATAGGTTCATAGGTTGGTACTAGGCTATCAGCCCTAAGGCCTATACAAGCCTAGCCATAACAATTCCCTGGCTATTTCTTCCCACATGATTTACTTTCCTGGACCCCTGTCTAGCAGGGCGACTGACGTGATCCCTGGGGTAAATTTCCTTTCTCCCATCCAATCGTCAAGGTTCCTCTTGAAGAGGTCCAAAGAGGCACTCTGCTTGACATGTATGGGCAATCTATTCCAGAGTCTGGGGAGTCTCTGGGTCAGGAACCTATCCCTCCAGCATGTTTTGTTTATTGTGATGACAAGGTTTAGATCCCTGGAGAGTGTAGCTCTGAGGGATTGGGATTTCTTTAAGTGTAGCATGTCCAACAGCTCTGGGTTTGACATGGCCTTGTATGTTAAGCAGAGATCGCCTCTGAGTAGACGATATGCGACAGAGTATAGCTGGAGTTTTTTAAGGCGGTCAGTGTAGGGCATCTGCTTTAGGCCTGTGATTCTTTTAGTGAGGTATTTCTGAGGCCTTTCCAGTTGTTGCAGATGTCTTGAGAGGTACATACCAAATGAGGCATTGTATTCTATAATGGGTCTAATGAGGGATGAGTACAGTGGGACAATGACTTCCTTTTTTCTGGATGAAAAGCCCTTCGTGATGAGGTGTGCCACATAGAAGGATTTCCTGACTGTTGTGGCGATGTGGTTATCGAAGGTGAGACCACTGTCCACCTGTCTCCCTAAGTCTCTTATCGCACTTTCTGTGTTTAGTGTACTGCCACCTATATGGTAATTCATGGATACATGTTTTTTCCCAAAGGGGATAACAATACATTTCTTGGCATTTTACCTGTGTAGCCGTGATTACAGGAACTTTGCATTCTTCTGGTATAGAGATGGGCCCTTTAGGGGGTGAGGGAGGGGTAAAGTTAGCACTGAACCTATCTGCAAGGATGTTGGCAATATCAGTTGGTTCTGTATATTTAGTGCCATTGTGCTGTAACTCAGAGCAGATTCTTGACATAGCTATAGAATGTTTTGTGGTTGTCTTTAGAATCAGTGGCAATTTTGTTTTCGTAACTAGCTTTGGAGGATTTTATGAGGGATCTCAGCTTCTTACTGAGGCTGACCACGGAGTTCCTCCAATCATGGGATTTTACTCTTTTTTGCAACAGTTTCTTTCTTTTGTTGTAGAGTTTGTTTATGGCAGGGGACCACCAGATTGGCTTCCTTTTTTTGGAGGATAGCATCTTGGTTCTGTTAGGGATTGCACAATCCATGCATTCATGTAAGTGCTTATAAAGTGCATTTGTATAGGATTTAGCAGTCGTACCTCTATTGTCCATCAGACTGCAGTGGTGGTGGTGCTGCGGTAGCATTGTCGCCTCACAGTTAGACGTTGCCCGTTCGATTCTCAGTTGGAGCGTCTTCTGTGTGGCGACATGCGTGAATGGGCGTTCCTTCATTGAAGGTTGTGCGTTAGGCCCGGCAAGCCAGCACGTAAAACTCGACTGCCAATCATTAGCAGACCGGAGTTCCGCTGTGGTGACCCCCAACCAGGAAAAGCTGAAAGACACAAACAAATCTCTATTGTCCGTCAGCATGGGTGTCGTGAAGTTTACCACTTCTGTCTTAAGAAGAGTGAAGTTGGCTTTGGAGAAATTTTTTACGGTGGTTTCCCTAATTGGGGGTGGGATGTGGATGTCTAGGGTGATTAGCTTGTGGTCGGATCTGACCAACGAGGAATTGAACTCTGGTGTGGAACACCGGTTGCCCATGTTGGTAATGACCAGGTCTAGGATATTGCTGCCCCTTTTGGGGGTGTGGGTAAGTTGATCCAAGGCGTTGGAATTTATGAATTCCAGAAAATGAATATAGAAAAAGAATATAGCATTATATATGCTGTAATTCTGTCTCACATAGTTCCAGAGTTTACTGTACAAGCTACTGTATTTTGTATATAAAACATAGCCTTTACTGTTCCTTCCAGGTTATATTGTTCCTTGCCAAGTATCATTTTCATGAGTTTTAAAGTGCTGTACCCTTTCAACAATTGCACTGTTAAAACAGAATTGTATCAGCAGTGAAACTATCTCTCATATACTTGAATGTTTTCTGTGATGTCCAGCTACTTGCAGTAAAGGGAAAAAATGTGTTTTTTTTTATTTTTTATTTTTTTTATAATGCTTTTCCATTTTTCTGAGTCTATATGAAGATCGAGGTAGTATTTAGAGATTGGAGGTCTGGAGCCAGAGCCCACATGTTGGGAGGTACAAAGAGGGTATCTATAAAAATAATGTGCTTCAGTTGTGTGCAGTGTTGACTTAAGTGACTTTTTGAATTTGTAATATTCTACATTCCATTTGTTTTATTTGCAACATTTCCAGTCCCAAATCTGTGGGGCTTTCTATTCTGTTATGAACACTGCTACCATTCTAAAACCTTGTATCACATGATAATATTAATGCTGACAGTAAGCTGTAATAATGTGTAATAAACATGTTATGCAGACCTTATTAGTTCTACACAGTCCACTTATTAGGCAAGCTATATCCTACATTATCATAATTAACTGCTTTCTGCAGATGAAAGTTAAGCTGCTAGCAGTTGTACAAACAGAATGGTACATCATTGCATGGATCCAACAAACAGGAACGTTAAGTTTAAGCCTCTTATAGGTATTCTGAAGTGCTCCTCAAGCTTTTCTCTCAAATGACCAGAATTTTGGAGAACATCCCTGATTTTGCCTCATATTTTTACCGTCTCCCATATTTTTTTTTAATTTAATTTTAAATCTCTGAGGATTACAGTCAGTCAATAATGACAGATATTAGAGTTTCATACTTTTTATTGTTCAGAAAATTAATCTTAATCCAAAATCTATTTGTTCTATTAAGGTTTTAAGTGAATTAGAGTAATCACTGACCCTGATTTGAGGCCTTTACCCCCTCTCATTATGTTTATCTTTGCTCAGAATTCTTGTGCAAAGAAACTGAGAGGTATGCCCCATTCTGCTTGATGTCTCATCCAACTATTTTAATACAGCATCAGCCATTCCCATCTATTACCTTTATATCAGCAACTGCCAGGTCCTTCCTACTAACCCCTCCCTAATATGCATATTATCTCTCTCTCAAGTGACAGTTGTCCCTTTCCACCTTGTTAGATCTCTAACACATTTCACATGTACACAAAAACATCTAAAAGATTTATTTATTTTTTTGTATTTGACATTTGTTTACTGGGGTAGTCCGACTGGACAGCAGGTACCCTTTTTCAGCGGAGGCCCAGGGAGAAAAGTTCCACAAATATAGAATAGTAACATATTAACAATATTAACTATATTTAGTAGTGAAAGTTCAGTTTACAGAGTTTGAAAAATAAACAGCACAGTTAACACAGACAGTTAATATTCTAGTAACCAAAGTTAGACAGCGTTGTGCAGTTAATACAGTCAGTAAATAACATAATACAAAAAGTAGACAGTGTTGTAGAGAACTGTAATTAAAAGTTATAGTTACACAAGTTAAACAGCGAAGAAGAAAAATCTGATTAAGCATTGGAGGTCAAATGAGTAGTGGGCATAGTGTTGGAGTGTCAGAGGGGGAAGGAAAAAGACACATTATATGTACAATATTTACAGTAACCCAGTTATGGTTATACTGCAGGTATACTGCAGCTACAACCTGTATGCCTAATCCATCTGCTACCTTCCTCTTCCTCTTAGTTTTAAAAGTTCCACATTGTCCCATCATCTACAACTTCAGCAGTCAGCAGCTTAGTCCAACCCTTCCATCTTTTCCATGTGCTAGTGGAACTTCTGTTTTAAGCAGCCTTGTTACAATGTTACAATACACCATTATAATGTACCAAAACTGCAGCCAATTTATATGGGTTCATACTGAATTTACCTTTTTTTTAATTGGCAGCTTATGCCTGGTATATTGAGTTGTGCACTGTAAATTTTGTAATTAGAAATTATTTTATAGTTTATTTTTTCACACCAGCCAACAGTTTGCTTTACTGTTGTCATACTTTAATGGGACCCTAATAGATTAGCTGCACCTAATGGACTGTACTTGCTGGTCACCAGATGTGCTGCTACTGACTTTTCTACTCTTTTCTGGTGTGAATTATTCAGCAATGTAGCTGCTGGGCAGCTTTACTGTACTTCAAGAGCCATATCATAAACATTGCAGTCGACTGAAAGGGCTGCTCTTTCTCTATGACTTTCCAAGCCACCATTTTGTCTAATTTGCAAATCAGAATGTAGCTACCAGTTAAATGATCTTGAAAATGACTTTCAGTATACAAGAAACTATAAAACACCGCAAACTTCCAGATATGACTCACAACAAATATATACATATTATTTATGACATTTGGTAAATGAGCATGTGGGCTGGTCCACAGACCCTTCCAGGCAAGATTCAGAAACATCTGCACAAAGCATACCACACATATTTATGAACATTTTGTCCAATTAAATTGCTAGAATTTTGTTTTTATTTGATATATTTATCATGGTTTATGGGCACATATTTTCGTATTTTGTTTTTACAATGAATCACTGACTAAATTATTTTTTTTTGCTTGAAACTGCACTTTCTGTGTTTTTAGGGAAGTGGGCTATACTGTTGGAGCTAGTGTACAATTCGAAAACTCCTGAGTACACCCCAGTAGTTTGCACTATGTGCATCTCACACAGTGCTCCTTATATGCAATTCTGACATATCTATAGAACTCTGTGGGTTGTACTGTCATATGCATGTAAAAAGGATACCCTGTTAATATTATGAATACTGCATTATACTAATGCCATTTATATTCTTATTCCATTTCATTTGAGAAACCTCTGACTGAAGTTGGTGCACCCCAATATGATGTTCCCCCACATATCACTACCTTTCCCATCCATCTGTACTGTGTTGACTGTCTCCCTCAGTGTGTACCTCAGGATATTTTTACTACTTCCTAGCGCTGAAAACAGTGTCTGATTCCAAGTCCTTCCAATACCTTTGGATTCTTCTTTATAAGAAAGGGACACATGGAAGTTTATCAAATGCAGCTTCATCATGCTCCAAACAATGACATGAGATAGTCAGTGATCCAGATTACTGACTTTTATAAAGAAATACTGGTGTTTCTCTAGGAGCAAACCGCACTGCATGCCCACACCTCTGTGATGCTATATATATACTAATTCTAAGGTAGCTAGAACTCAGGTGTAAGGGAAAACATTTTTACTCCATAGTTCAGTGACCATGATGTTACTGTAGCCTCTTTTAGAGAACTATTGAGATGTGATTCATGTTCAGCAATACTGGATCTATTCTGAAGGGCCAAAAGAAGTCTTTCCATATAAATGGGGTCCACTTCCCAAAGAAATCCCTGCTAGCAAATACCTTGTCTCTGCACACCCTCCTTTCCCATACTTTGATTGCTTTCCCTGCTTGCTTCATGCTGTTCTGTCGTACTGTTCCACTAATATATGTTTTTCCCCTGCTGTTGGGTTTCTGAGGTATACTCTAGCATTCACTTCACACAGTAGAGGCTATATTGTCAGGCTCACCTCATCTGAGTGTTTAACATTTATTGTTGACTAGGATCAGATAGTTTGTGAAAACAGAACACACCAGTGTTTGTCCTATGCTTACTGACTGTTCACTTTTTCTACTAGTTGATTGTGCAACCTGTAAGAAATATAAATATTTAAGAAACATGGAGTCAATCCTTTCGTATCACCCTATTATTGGTATGTATTAGACCACCACAACACCATATCAATCACAGCTCAATATTAGACTCATAACGTATGCTAAGGCTGTGAAGAAAAGACTGCAAAGCCTCCTGGAACTTAAGTAAAATATCCCAGCCTCCAGCATACAAGGCAAAACCCACTGCTCTACTCACACATATGTAAATCCACAAAGCACACTCAAGAGTTATCAGGAAAGCAGGCCTAAGCCCATAATACCCACTAAGTCTGCTTCCCCGCAAGGAATGGTTTTATTCTTAGGTAAGAATATAGTTAGGTATACAGACTCCACACTCACAGTGCTGCACAAGAACAGGGTGACTGTAGGCTGCCTGTCAAGCACCAGGATCTGTGACATTACAAGGGCCCTAAGGTCCCTGAAAGATCATATGCAAATGGCTAAAGTGAAACAAGTGTTAATATTTTTATTACAGCCGTTATGCAAACATCCCCCTTCAGTGGCAAGTTACTCTGTGCAGTGGGTATCCATCTGTCTCTAAAGTGTGAAAAAATAGTTTCCTGATTTTTATGGAGCTGGTGGCAGACATGCTGTGCACACCCACTACACTGACATCAATGAGTAGCTTCTTAACACTAGCAGTACATTCATCTGAACACTTTTAACACTAACTTATCTTTCTTTTTCATTGTGTTGCATTGTCAAGGTGTTGCATTGTATCTTTGTGGATTTAGAGAAAGCATATGATAGGGTGCCTAGAGAGGAGTTGTGATATTGTATGAGGAAGTCGGGAGTGGCAGAGAAGTATGTAAGAGTGGTACAGGATATGTACGAGGGTAGTGTGACATTGGTGAGGACTGCTGTGGGAGTGACAGATACGTTTAAGGTGGAGGTGGGATTACATCAAGGATCTCTGAGCCCTTTCTTATTTGCAGTGGTGATAGACAGGTTGACAGATGAGATCAGGCAGGAGGCCCTGTGGACTATGATGTTTGCAGATGACATTGTGATATGTAGTGAGAGTAGGAACCAGGTTGAGGAGACCCTGGAGAGGTGGAGATATACTTTAGAGAAGAGAGGAATGAAGGTCAGCAGGGCTAAAACAGAATATATGTGTGTAAATGTGAAGGAGGTAGAGGAATGGTGAGGATGCAGGGAGTTGAGTCGGTAAAGGTGGATGAGTTTAAGTACGTGGGATCAACAATTCAGAGTAATGGTGAGTGTGGAAGAGAGGTGAAGAAGAGAGTACAGGCAGGGTGGAATGTGTGGAGAAGAGTCTCAGGAGTGAAAGGGAAGGTCTACAAGAGGGTAGTGAGACCAGCTATGTTATATGAGTTGGAGACGGTGGCACTGACAAAAAGGCAGGAGTCAAATCTGGATGTGGCAGAGTTAAAGATGTTAAGATTTGCACTGGGTGTGACTAGGATGGACAGGATTAGAAATCAGCATATTAGATGGTCAACTCAGGTTGGACAGTTTGGAGACAAAGCAAGAGAGGCGAGATTGCATTGGTTTGGACATGTGCTAAGGAGGGATGCTGGGTATATTGGGTAAAGGATGCTAAGGATGGAGTTGCCAGGTAAGAGGAAAAGAGGAAGGCCTAAGATAAGGTTTATGGATGTGGTGAGAGAGGACATGCAGGCAGTTGGTGTGAAAGAGCATGATGCAGAGGACAGGAAGAAATGGAAACAGATGATCCACTGTGGCGACCCCTAACGGGAACAGCCGAAAGAAGATGATGATGATGATCTTTCTTTTTCATTACATAAACATGATACTGTAACAACAGATGCCCATTAAAAAAACTCATTTGATGAAATGAAGTTGCAACCTATGACATCGCAAAGTATGGTGCAGATGTAAAGATGCAAACTTCCTATTCCTATAAATAATATGATTTTTTAATTTGTTATGCCCCCTTCAAAAAACAGAAAGCATGTTTTGTGTTTTTTTAGATTAACACCAGCAGACTAACCTTGTCCCTGTTTCCTGAAAATACATCACTAACAGAAATTCATGAAAAGTAACAGCTACTCACACTCCAGGGCACATTTTCCATTCAATTACATCATCAATATCTGGTGAGTGATGCCACACTGCCGAGAAAGAAATTGCAATGCATGCAGAAGTGCTAGAGTAATCAATTTAACGTATTTTTTATGTTCATTTCAGAGAAAGAATACTATAACTCACAACTGGAATGACTGATGGAATGAGATGATGCATCAGGACCATCTTCCACAGGTTGTCATTCATATTGAAATTGGCCTTTTAAGCCAGACAAATATGGCTATGACCTAATGGTGGCCCATGCGAGAGACAGAATGACCCGAGTCTCTACATGCAGAAGAACATGCAGAGAGACATGATGGAAACTACTACGGATTTACTAGAAGCAAGAAAGAAACTGGGCTTCATAGCAGCTTACCTTCACAAAGAATGATTCCTAGATAAAAAGACAAGATAATCAGCTTTAAGAATTGGGTAAGAATTCGGTGTCATTCTAGGAGGCTGCAGTATGTGTCAGCATGAGAGAATATAATAGATAAGGCTTCCAGTTTCACCAGGAATGGCTTACACCTTTAATACCTGAGCTTCTGCATACTTGATAAAGCCTTTGCTGCCTCCATGGTGCCTTTTTTAGGAAGAGTTCCCCTACTGGACATTCCTACATAGAAAATTCAAACTCAAACTCAGACTTGGACAACATCAAGGAGGCACTTCTAAATGCTAGGAGTCTAAATAGAAACATGACAGAAGTTGAAGTCCTCCTGCAATTCAAACACGTTCACATTTGTGTGGTTACTGAGACATGGTTTCAGTGCAATGACAACACTTACACTACACTATGGTTTAGTACCTATCATGTCTTCAGACCCTTGGGTAGCTTTGGGAGAGTATACATATTTGTTTGAAGCACCATTACTTCATATCAAATTACACACGATGCTAACTTGGAAGTCTTGGAGAGCTAAATCATCCATAATAAATCCAACTATTACTTCATTGCTAACTACAGATCCCCATAATTGCTACCCAAAGATCACATAAACAACCTCTATACCATTCTGGAATTAAATATCAAGCTAAATTCCTTCCTTACTTCTAAGAGATTTCAATTAGCCAAGCACTGATTGGCACAATTACACCTCCAAAAATAGTTATGCTCATCATTTCTTAGACTTTATTAATGCCAATGCAGTGAAGTAAATTGTAAAATGACCCACTAAAGCCTCTAATATCATTGACTTGGTACTTACCAACCTTGCTCCCACCTGCACTCCACCCTACATATGCTTATCCCCTGATTAAACCACCAAATAAGACAATCTTTATGGACTTCTCCAAGACAAACTTAGTTCAGCTTATCAAATTCCTATTTCCAACAATCCCTTACAAATGGACACAACTGAAAGGGACGCATTATTCATATCTGATTTTTACCAGCACTTAAACAGTTGCAGAGAAAAGTCAGTACTCATCTGCCTAAATATAGCAGAACATTCAGGAACAAACTTCTCTGGTGGAACTCCTGTATTAATAAATGCTTCAACAAAAGTAGGAAAACAATAAAAGCAGCAATAAATCCCCCTCTTCCTATTTCAAGAATAAACTGAAATATGCCAACAAGGAAGTTAAAACACTATCAGAAAATGTAAAGCACTGAGCTCATCCATTATAATATTACCCACGCTAACCCCGAGAATATAGAAAATATATTAATAGACACATTTACTTCTAACTTTACCACTCGCACTGACTTTGTTGCACCCAGAATCTCTGAGAAATTAGCTTCCCTTGAAATAACCTTGGGACAAATGTTTGAATCCTGTCAAAGGCTAAAAATAATACTTCACAAAAGAGATTATGTAATAATGAAACTGATTTCTATAGGGAAATTAATAGAGGTGGGAGGGTGGCCTAATGGTTAAGGTGTTTGCCTTACAAACATAAGGTGCAGGGTTTGAGTCTCACAAGAGACAATTGGCTAGGCTTAAAATGGCTTGCAAGGGCAGTTAGCTTAGTACTAACCTATGAACTATGGATGTATCGTATTTTGTAAAGCAGGGTTATGATAAAGAAGTTGTACAAACTGCTATTAAGAAAATTATTGAAGGTATGGATGAAAATGATATTCAACGTGAAACACATTATAATAATGCAGTGTATAATAAAGACAGGGAAATGAATAATAAATGCAAAATATATTTTGTTTCTACATATGGAACGTTTAGCTCCATATTTGTAAATTTAGTTAAGTATTATTGGCAATATTTGTTTAAATTTAAAGATATAGGTAATATCTTAAGTCCATTCTTAGGTATATTATACAAGAGAGGAAGAAATCTTAGAGATATTTTGGTACATAATCACTTTGTAATGCCTGTTATAAATATTATAGGAAATATGAAGGCACCAATGGGTACTTATTCCTGTGGTCACTGCAATATTTGTGCTTATACTGTTAGAACACTTAACTTTATAAATGGATATGCAGTTTTTCCATCGGAAATGTTTAATTGTGAAACAGAGGGTGTTATTTATGCCCTACAATATTCTTATAATCTAGTATATATTGGGGAAACCAAGAGAAAATCTAAACACAGAATGCAGAAACATGTTAGGAATGTTAAAAATAAAAAAGTGGATAACCCGGTGGTTAAACACTTTTTAGAATGCCATGATTCTAACCCAGGTGACCTAAAGGTTACTATTTTTAGGAAAAGGTACATAGAGGTTTTTGCTCAGATAGTTTGTATAAAAAGAAACTAATGCATAAAGTATTTACATTTTAAAATTTAACACTCTGTCCCCTTTAGGGCTTAATCTTGAATGTAATTGGAGGCTGCTTGTTTGAATTTTAATTGATTAATTGATCTTAATAATTTTGTATTTAAATGGGGGCTAACTGATGGTTTTATGTACTCTTTGAAGGCTTTGCTGAGGCGCTAAGAAACATTAAAACTTTGTACTTTTGCTGGCTGTTGTTTTGTGGATTTAAGCTATTTTTTTGTGGTTGTTAAAAATAATACTTCCATTGGACCAGGCAACATATCTGGCTGTATTCTCATCAGTGCCAGGTATGCACTACCTGAGCTTCTACTTAAACTATTCAACCTCAGCCTGTCTGCAGAGATTATTCCTGATGCCTGGAGAACAGCCACTGTGACACACACACACACACACACACAAGGGTAGTCCCTGTGCCACACCAGCCTTATATGCAAAGTCATTAAATGAATGATAGCAGAACTCACGTATGCAGATCTAGGAACTTAAATGATCTAAATCCCAATTAGTTTGGTTTTGTGAGGTGCAAGACCTGTCTCCTGAACCTAGGAAACAACTTTGAATTGGTTACAAGGGCTGTAAATAGTGGTCATTCTGCACGCACTACTTACCGTGACCTTTTCAAAGCTTTTGTCACCATCCTCTATGCTCGTATTAGTGAAAAAAATTAGATAAGCTTACTGTAAACCCATACATTGTCCTCCAGATTGTAAATTGGCTGTCCAATAGATCCCAAATTGTGACGGTTGCTGGTTCTCTCTTTGAATATAAAATTGTAACTAGTGGAGTGCCACAGAGATCAGTTTTGGGCCCTCTCCTGTTTGTCATTTATTTTGCAGACATCCGAGCCAATATTAAGTGTGGCTGACCAAGTTATCTAATGACTTCAAACTAGGCAGAGTTATTTGCTCATCAAATGATACAAAACAGCTCCAGCAATGACTGGAATATGATACAATAAAGAACAAAGGCTAGGGTGTAGGTAAACCGGTCCTCCAAAAAATCAATCATACAATAACAAGAACAAAGGAGGCAGTGGAACACAGCAGTAGAGTTCAAAAATGTAATACAAAAACACAAACAGTGAGCGCTTTCGCAGCCAAAGCTGCTTCATCAGACAAACAAACCTCCAAATTGCAGTGTTTTTAAAAAACTGAACAGCCAATCAGCAACAAAAGCAATTGAAGAGCTATTAAAAGCCCTTTTTTATATAAATACTTAGTATAAAAAGAACAGAATAAAAAATATATACAAAATATATAATACAGTTCAAAATCCATTGTACAAATATACTAATACAGTTTAACTAAAATAACAAATAATGAATACATTTAATAAAATAACTTAATATCAAAACTATACATACTTAGAGCCTATTTAGCTAAGGGCCTATTCACCAATACTGGTTTAATAAGAGAGTTTATCATTAAGACCCTTCCCCATGTTTGCCTTCATCCTAATGATCCAGTTCAGTTCTTTACTTTCTAACTTGGTTCTATGTGGGCCCCCCCACTATTACACACTCTATTTCAACAAGCATAAACCTGAAACTGTGCTGTGTACCCATTGACATAATATGCTTAGAAAGGGCATTAGTTTCAACTTTCCTAGAGATGTCATCAAGATGTTCTCTCATCCTGTCACGTAACCTCTGTGTCATCATCCCAATATAGAAACAATAGCAAAGTGTACAATAGGCTAGATAAACTAAATTCATTGTATTACAATTTGCTTTAACTCTAAAAAACATCTTTTTATGTGTATCTGGATGTTCAAATTCGGCACTACTGTCAATCAAATGGCAGTGGTTTCATCCCCGACAAGGAAATGTACCTACAGAATGTTGTGTTTCAGTATCAGGTTTTGGATAACATAACATTTTCTTAAGCGACATCTTGTTCTTGTACATATAGCTTGGAGCCTCTCCTACTATTGATTCCACTCTCTCATTAGATCTGAGTATGTTCCAATGCTTGGTATAGATATCCTGTAATAACCTAATATTACTGGCATAAGTAACATGTATTCTCAAATTTTTATTGGTCAAATTACACTTGCAAAACTGAGTTGGTGTAGAAAAGTAGGGTTTACTCTCATGAGTTCTAGATTCAAGAGCTCGAGCTGTAATAGAACTAACTTCTTTCTTATTATAACCCCTCTCAAGAAATCTCTGTTCCATGTGTTTCAACTCACAAGTGAAGGTGGTATCATCTGCTGTTAATCTGGACATTCTTAATATCTGTGCTGTTACAACATTCTTGAAAATATGTCCAGTATGCACACTTCGTCTATGGACAAACGTGTTCCTGTGACAGCTTTTTGTATATATTTCAGAAGTAAAAGCACCATTGACCTCTCTAGTATCTTAACATCAAGAAAATCCATAGTAACAGTGGAGCTATTAGCTGTCAAGCTAAGAAAATGAGTGCTCCTGTTGAGCCTATCTAAGAACTGGGAGAGCTCAGCCTCACCACCCTCCCACAGGAGAAAAAGATAATCAACAAATCCCCTGTAGAAAACAACTTGACCTGTCCTAAGTTGTGGTGTAATATATGTTTCCTCCCATCTCGCCATAACTAGGTTGGCGTAGCTATTGACTCAAGAAGAGAAGTGCCCATAGCCACGCCATCCCTTTGCTTGAATATACTGTTTTCAAACAAAAAAAATTGCTATCAAGAACAAGTTCCATAAGCATGCAAAGAAGATCTATCTTGTGAATGTCATATGTGCCGTCCTGCTTAAGATACTCACCTAGCATCTCTATCCCTTTTTGAGAATGGAAATCTCAGGAACAAGTTCATTTTGACAAGATGCATGAACAGGTTCAATAGATGGCTGTTTAAAACGGTTAATATTCACATTCAAGTTAGTATTAACAGGTCTCTCCTCCCCAGGCCAAGCAAAGACCCTTCCACTGGAAAAATCTGCAATATCACGTTGTATTTTCCTCCTTTTATTATTGAGCAAATACACAAGCATGCCAGTATACCCCCCATGAGACCGATAGTAGCTGGCAGGGGATGGTGCACTGAACCCCTCTCCATTTTTATAGAACATTTGAAACCAATTCTAGTCAAGAACGTGAAGGATACTGAACAGTTTCTTAGAGACCTGTTTGCTCATGTGCAAGCTAAACCACCAAGCATTAATTGCACTATAGTAGCGCTAGATGTTAAGTCTTTATTAACATGCATACCAATGAAAAAGGGATAGAGATGCTGATATATCTTCTTTGCATGCTTATGGAACTTGTTCTTGATAACAATAATTTTTTGTTTGAAAACAGTATATTCAAGCAAAGGGATGGCGTGGCTATGGGCACTTCTTATGGGATGAGTCAGCTAATCCGAGCTTCACATCTCACTTCTGATTCTTCTGATTGTTTAGAAGAATTTATAGTAATTAAAAAAATGTTTATTGATAGGGGATATCCCATAGATTTATTGGAGAAAATTATAGGTGAAGTTTGGGTTGGGAGACAGGATAAATATGTACCCATTATAAAACATGGGGAGACAAGCACAGTTAACACAATGGAAAACAAAATGACTACAGTATTAACACCGAATACTAATATGGTGTTGCATTATACAACTGATATTAAGGCTATTGAAAAGATTATCAATAGAAATTGGATGTTGTTACAAGTTGATAGTAATATCTGTCACTTATTTAAATCACCACCATTTTTCACATACAAAAACAGGCAGAATGTTAAGATGATGTTGGAAAGAAGTTGTACGAGCAGGGGTGTACCTACGACTAGAAAATGTCACCAATGTGCATATTGTTCCTATATTAATGTGAATAAGGACAATGGAGTTTTGAACATTATTAATCATTGGGACACAGTAAAATGTCTAAATTGTAGAGCAGAAAAAATTATTTATCTTGCTACTTGTTGCACATGCAGCACATTTTATATAGGCAAGACTAAGAATAGTTAGAAACAACAAATATATCAGCATGTATATAGCATAAGAAAGGGGGACAATAGAAGTGCATTGGCAAGGCATGCTGCTTGTTGTTAAAACTTCAATAAGTTTGTTTTTTTTATACTTGAACAGATTACACCATTTTCATGAGACTGGGAGAACATTTTATTGCACTGGGAAATGTTGTGGCAGATTAGGTTAGATGCAACAAACCCACCAGGGTTAAATGAACACATTTCAATTTCAAGTGAGTTGAAAAAACGTTCACTTACATTTTAAAGTATATGAAGCATCTATTATATTCAGTACTATAGCTGTAACATCTAGTTACTGTTGCTTTGTTTCTGTTTGCTATGTTTAATTGGTTGATTGGTTTTATTGAAGGTTTTAAATGGGTGTGTCTTTGTATTGTATTTAAAAGTTTTTACTTCACTATTTGTCTTGGTTCTGAGGATGTCGTAATGTAGACGAAAGTGCTTAACCATGTGGATTTGTTACTTTCAAGATATTTAGATTAAAACTATGTTTTAGCCTTCTGACTGGCTTCGTTATCTTTATTAACAATATTTTTTTGTTTGAAAACAGTATATTCAAGCAAAGGGATGGCGTGGCTATGGGCACTTCTTGTGCCAATAGCTACGCCAACCTAGTTATGGCGAGATGGAAGGAAACATATATTACACCACAACTTAGGACAGGTCAAGTTGTTTTCTACAGGAGATTTGTTGATGATCTTTTTCTCCTGTGGGAGGGTGGTGAGGCTGAGCTCTCCCAGTTCTTAGATAGGCTCAATAGGAGCACACATTTTCTTAGCTTGACAGCTAATAGCGCCACTGTTACTATGGATTTTCTTGATGTTAAGATTACTAGAGAGATCAATGTTGCTTTTACTTCTGAAATATATAGAAAAAGCTGACACAGGAACATGTTTGTCCATAGACGAAGTATGTATCCTGGACATATTTTCAAGAATGTTGTAACAGCACAGATGTTAAGAACGTCCAGATTAACAGCAGATGATTCCACCTTCACTTGTGAGTTGAAGCACATGGAACAGAGATTTCTTGAGAGGGTTTATAATAAGAAAGAAGTTAGTTCTATTACAGCTTGAGCTCTTGAATCTAGAAATCATGAGGGTAAACCCTACTTTTTTACACCAACTCAGTTTTGCAAGCGTAATTTGACAAATAAAAAATTGAGAATACCAGTTACTTATGCCAGTAATATTAGGTTATTACAGGATATCTATACCAAGCATTGGAACATACTCAGATCTAATGAGAGAGTGGAATCAATAGTAGGAGAGGCTCCAAGCTATATGTACAATTATAAGAGGTTGCTTAAGAAAATGTTATGTTATCCAAAACCTGATAGTAGTACTGAAACACAACATTCTGTAGGTACATTTCCTTGTCGGGGATGAAACCACTGCCATTTGATTGACAGTAGTGCCGAATTTGAACATCCAGATACACATAAAAAGATGTTTTTTAGAGTTAAAGCAAATTGTAATACAATGAATTTAGTTTATCTAGCCTATTGTACACTTTGCTATTGTTTCTATATTGGGATGACGACACGGAGGTTACATGACAGGATGAGAGAACATCTTGATGACATCTCCAGAAAAGTTGAAACTAAGTCCCTTTCTAAGCATATTATGTCAATGGGTACACAGCACAGTTTCAGGTTTATGGTTATTGAAATAGTTAGATTGGATAATAGGAGGAGCCCACATAGAACCAAGATAGAAAGTAAAGAACTGAACTGGATCATTAGGATGAAGGCAAACATGGGGAAAGGTCTTAATGATAAACTCTCTATTAAACCAGTATTGGTGAATAGGCCCTTAGCTAGATAGGCTCTAAGTATGTATAGTTTTGATATTAACTTATTTTATTAAATGTATTCATTATTTATTTTAGTTAAACTGTATTAGTATATTTGTACAATGGATTTTGAACTGTATTATATATTTTTTATAAATTTTTTATTCAGTTCTTTTTATACTAAGTATTTATAGAATCAAGGGCTTTTAATAGCTCTTCAGTTGCTTTTACCTGCTGATTGGCTGTTCAGTTTTTTTTAAAAACACTGCAATTTGGAGGTTTGTTTGTCTGATGAAGCAGCTTTGGCTGCGAAAGTGCTCACTGTGTTTTTGGATTAAATTTTTTAACTCTACTGCTGTGTTCCACTGCCTCCTTCGTTCTTGTTATTGAATGACTGGAACATGTACATTATTGGTGTATCAAAAACAGTCTCAAACTAATTGAAAAAAAAAAGTGCAGCATAGTAGCATTTGGCAGAAACATTACTCCCACCTCATATGCTATAGATGGTTCTCCTGTTCAGACAGATACTGTCAAGAGAGACCTAGGAACTTATGAGGACAACTCTCTCACATTTGGTCATCATGCTTCCATCACAGACAGGAAGTCCTTCTATCTGGCTCAGTTCATTCCCACGGGAATGTCTTCAAGAGCCAAAGACATCATCCTGCACTCTACTCTTCCCTTATCGGACCCATCATGGAATATAGTGCTCACCTTGCTATGTACAAATCCAAACATATCCCTCACCTGGAAAGGATCCAAGGATTTCTAACCAAGAAAATTAAGGCCTTAAATTCTTCACCTACCTGAACAGATTAGCACAACTCTTCTTCTAGTCAGTAGCCTACAGGTTGTTGATAGATGATCTGCATCTCACTTTCTGAGCCATGAAGGACCTGGTCCTATTTGACTCCTATTACTTTAAAAAACAGTGCCTCTACAAACACCCACATTAAGGACCTCAGTCTACCCTAATGAATAGACAGGATTTGCTGGAGGGATACTTTCCTAAATCAATAATATTCCTGGCCTATGTAATATGATACCTCTACAGGTCAAACAAAATACTATTTTGGCAACCTTTAAGGGTAATCTTGATTACTAGATGAGTAGACACAAATTTACGCCAGGGTTATCATGTGCAGCCCTGCTCAATTTGGGAGATAAGCAGTAGTGAGTGCTTCAAAAGGTCGGCAAAAATGTTTACATTTGTCTGCTTAGAGGTGTATATTGCTAGGCATCCTGTGGTCCCTGTGACTGATTCTCTAGTATGTTCCCATGTTCCTAAAGTCACTTTTTCTTTAGCTATATCATATCAGTCCACCACAGTGCCATATACATGCACCTGTGCTGCAATGTTGAGAACATTTTGTGGTCTTCACTCACCACAGCTTTCACATCCTCAGGCTGTCAACCATAAATTAGCTGGTATATTTACACATAATCAGCAGACTGCTGATTAGGTACATGAATGTGACTAGTTTCACAGTATTAGACTTAGCCTGTGTTACTCAATAATGGTACTTTGATGTAGTATACACCATCTGTAGTGAGCTACTCACAACTCTCTAACATTCACATAGACATCAAGCATTGCAGTAGACCATACGAACATAGCAGCCATAGTATGACATTTGAATGATTATGTTGATACTATGCACACATATGTTGTATGTTTATCAGTATCTAGCAAATGCATTTCATACTGTTTAAATACTACTGACCTCCTTTGCCTTGCAAAGTACACATCGGCCTCTAGCCATAGTTCCACCTTTGGTTTGCCCAGTCTTCATCAAGACCTTGTTTGTGCACAGGTGTCATAGTCAAAACTGTAGCTGGATGATGCTTTCTGCTCCATGTGTCAGAAAGGCTTATGTTGGTGTCTTAAACTAGTTCTGAATGTTGACTGAAAAATTATATACACGTCTTTTGTTGGTTTCTTGCTGTTACTTGTACTTGGATGCAAGCATGCCACAGTATATTAACTTTTAGTAAGACCAACTATTTTAATACTGTATTGTACTAAGTACAATAAATTCACTGAGACAAACTGCTTCAGTTAGTATGACTTTACTGTTACATTTTTTTTGGGTCTACAAGCATGCAATACGGATGCTGTCAGCTCTCTATGGTAAATTCCCAAAGCTTGTTTATACACACACATATTTATACCAAAAGTCTGATATTGTTTTCTCAGTCTGTTGTATTACAATCTTCCCTTGTATAACACTTTTCTTTGTTCTTCTAATTTATGATTTGTCCTTGATTCTTTTTCAGTGGTCCAGGGAAACTCAGTCTTGCATTATCTGAAACGTGGTGTTCCAGCACTATCTGAAACTTGATGTTCCAACTTTATCTTGCTTGATGTTACATCTCTTTACTTCATTGATGTCCTTCCAGCTGCCATCTGCGCAGCTATTTTTACAGACTTTGTTTCTCAATAACATATTCCTTTACATGGATGCCAATATCTAATTAAGCTATATGTGTTTGCCAGCACACTTACTACTTCCTTTTATACTATTTTAAATTAACTGTTTATATTTCATATCATTCTTGCAGTTTTTATATTCAAGCTAATAATCATGCTAGCAACAGTTTTGAAAAGACAGTGAATATACTAAATAAAACAGAACACTATTATTCTTTCAGTTTCCCCTTATTGTATTTTTGAAGAACAGACTAAACTTCAGTTAAAGAAAAGACTGCATTTGTTTCATCAGCATCATTATTTACAGAATTTACCATTTTTTTTATGCTTACAATCATGACTTGTTGAGTTATTGCAGCTCTTCGTAACCTGCAGCATATAAAACAATTCCAAGCTGTCATTATTATTATTATGACCTCTAAAACTATCAACACAGGATGTATTAACTAATTTAGCAATTTGGTCCCAGATGATGACCATCTTGTGAATATCTCCCTCCAATTATAAGCAGTGTCAGCTTCTGTTTTTGTCTTTTACTATTAACACTGGGTTATTTGAAACCACACATACAAACATTTTGAAATTTGAAAGCAATATTGTCCATTTACACATTTTATTCAATTTACAAATTTAGATACATTAGTACTAAGGCGGCCATGGTGGTGCAGCGGTTAGAATTGTCACCTCACAGCAAGAGGTTCTCTGGTTCGATCCTCAGCTGGGGTGCCTTCTGAGCAGAGTCTGTATGTCCTCCCTGTGGTCACGTGGGTTTCCTCTGTGTGATCCGGTTTCCTCCCACATCCCAAAGACATGCTGTAGGTGGATTGGACACTCTAAATTGGCCCTAGGTGTGAGTGTGTGTTTATGTGCCTTCCATGGAAGGATGGGCACCAGGCTGGCAACTTGACACTGTAAAACTCTACTGCCACTCATGAGTGGACAGGTGATCCACTGTGGCGACCCCTAACTTGGAAAAAGCCAAAAGAAGATACATTAGTACTAAATTGTAATCTGTCTATAAAAGATACTTGTAATGACTTACTAAATAGTAGGAGTCCATTGTGCTTGTAAATGTACAATCTGTGAGATATTTTGTCCTACTAGTTTTTATACCAAGCTTTTTTAAATCTGCATTTGGTATCTTTAAAACTTGGACATGTAATATTGAAGTGCAATATTGTTTTTTGGTATTGTTGTCCTATTATAGTACAAGTGGATGGTATTTTACCATTTGATCTGTATGAAGTACTGGCCTGTTACCCAAAATGGTAAGTATTTTAACCCATGGTCCTTTTCTTGTATTACTGTGTTGTTTATACAAATAAACAGAGGATTGGTAGAAATCATGCCCTTTTTTCCCGTTGAGTTTATTCTTATTTTTGTGTTATTGTCTCCACACTGTGACATTTTTTGCATGATGTCTTTCCTTGTCAGAACTGCTACATTTTTGAGGTAATGTACTGCATCTAATAGAGATAGAGCTGTTTACTGAAATGTTTCGAGGTAATGTACTGCATCTAATAGAGATAGAGCTGTTTATTGAAATGTTTCGAGGTAATGTACTGCATCTAATAGAGATAGAGCTGTTTACTGAAATGTTTCGAGGTAATGTACTGCATCTAATAGAGATAGAGCTGTTTACTGAAATGTTTCGAGGTAATGTACTGCATCTAATAGAGATAGAGCTGTTTATTGAAATGTTTCGAGGTAATGTACTGCATCTAATAGAGATAGAGCTGTTTATTGAAATGTTTCGAGGTAATGTACTGCATCTAATAGAGATAGAGCTGTTTATTGAAATGTTTCGAGGTAATGTACTGCATCTAATAGAGATAGAGCTGTTTATTGAAATGTTTCGAGGTAATGTACTGCATCTAATAGAGATAGAGCTGTTTATTGAAATGTTTCGAGGTAATGTACTGCATCTAATAGAGATAGAGCTGTTTACTGAAATGTTTCGAGGTAATGTACTGCATCTAATAGAGATAGAGCTGTTTATTGAAATGTTTCGAGGTAATGTACTGCATCTAATAGAGATAGAGCTGTTTACTGAAATGTTTTGAGGTAATGTACTGCATCTAATAGAGATAGAGCTGTTTACTGAAATGTTTCGAGGTAATGTACTGCATCTAATAGAGATAGAGCTGTTTATTGAAATGTTTCGAGGTAATGTACTGCATCTAATAGAGATAGAGCTGTTTATTGAAATGTTTCGAGGTAATGTACTGCATCTAATAGAGATAGAGCTGTTTACTGAAATGTTTCGAGGTAATGTACTGCATCTAATAGAGATAGAGCTGTTTATTGAAATGTTTCGAGGTAATGTACTGCATCTAATAGAGATAGAGCTGTTTACTGAAATGTTTCGAGGTAATGTACTGCATCTAATAGAGATAGAGCTGTTTACTGAAATGTTTATGTCAGTCTTTGATTTTTCCTCTATGTTTATGTATGCCTGACCTTGTTTAGCTAACCATGATGTTATATTTGTGTTAAATGTTATCCTCCCAAAGGTACATGATGTATGCTTTTTACAACTGAAATTGTCTTGTGTTCTATTCTGTGTAGCATTTTCCTAACTAAATTTTATTCGTGAAATATTGTAATTCCCTCTGTTTTGATATTCAGAATGATGCAAATGAAATGCAGATGTCTGTGTTGAATGCTGCGTGCCTTGTCTTGCAGCTGCATTTTTATCTATAGTCCTTGAAGCATGTTCCAGACTCTGAACATTCAGCTTGTCTCAAACTGTATCAGGATATATGTATGCTAGCAAACAGAAATACATGTATTTAACTAACTATATTATTTTTACATATATTATAACAACAGATGTGTATATGCATCTAACTAGCAAATAGATGTGCACATGCATTTATACATTTTTAAACATATCTATCACTGTATACATTCCCTCTGTTTTCTTTTAAATACAAAACTGTCTACATTATTATGTACTTTTTAGTCAAGTTATATTGCTATTAACTAGAAACACACTGGGAAACAAAACCTTTAGTTTTCTTTTGATACAGCAAGTTAACACAGTTTAAAAAGCATTGTCAGTTATGAGCTGTATTTTGCAGTTGCTGAATATGACTTTATACAGTGATGTCCTATACAGTAATTTATTGACAATGCTTGAGGATTTTATTGCAAAGGCACTGCAGTCTTGTTTTTTGAAAAAAAAAAACACATATATCACAAATGTTAAGCTTTGACTCGTTACTCTAGTTACATAGAGAAATCATTTACCATATACTGTACAGAATATACTTGCTTGTACAGATTGTTTTTGCATTTATACGTACATGGCTGTAATGTATACTCAGTCCAGTTTACAAACTTAGCATTAAACTGAAGCCTGCTAATTACATTCCTTCTAAAATTAAAATGTATTTTTGGTATTACCACTTTGCAGTACTGTTTACAAAGTTAGTGTAAAACTGAAAGCATGCACTTCCCCCTGTAGTATACATCATTCTATTGCAGTATTGCTTATTTGTTTTATGCTGTGAGAATTGAATGTATGCTTGCCCTTTGGCTGTTACCTAAACTGTGACACTTTGGTCTTACACATTTGCTTTTTGATTTGATCATTGTTTGGCCATTTTTAAAAACAGAAAATATTTTTATAAAGCTTTTGTTGTTGCTTATACTGTCAAAGTTGTAGTAGGAATTGCTTTTACCCATTTTGAAAAGACATTTACTGTTACTAGTAACCATTTGTACCCTTCCTTTTTGTAAAGGGACCTGCATAATTTATTTTAACTGCATACCATAGCTCATGTACTGACTGTACTCATAGTATTTACTTGCAAACAGATTATTAATCATGTATGCACAAGTATGACATTTTATTACAATTACCAAACAGGAATTTTGTAGACTTTTGTGGTTTTTGCTTAATGCTGTACGTGAATACTTAACAATAATGTTTTAGTAACAATAATGTTTTTAGAAAAAACATAAGCCATTTGGCCTGGCGACCAGTCTTGTTTCCTTGACCTTATAAATTTCAGTACCAGTAACATTTTATGTTATGCAACATTCCTTGTAACTACCCATTCCAGCCTGGAAAGATTTGAGCTTACATACTTTTTTTCCTGCGCATTCCAGACACTTAAACCATAACTCCTTCAGCACTTACTCACACCTTCAGTCATTCATTAACATACTTGGAACTTGATATTAGAATGCAGTTGTAACTTGCCTAACTATGCATAATGTTGTTTCTGAATACTGTTTTTGCTGGAGTCTTTGCTATTTTTAATGCTATTATACAATTACAAAATATTGTACGAAACAAAAGAGATACTGGCTTAACTAACACATGCTTAAAACAGATATATTTACATGATTTACATTTGCTGCTGCTATGTGCCTTTTGCTGCACTTTAGGTGAAAATAAAATACATGCAGTTAGTCTTGTGACATCATGTCTTTACTGCGTTTAACTACTTTCATTTGATTTATATGCCCTAGAACTGTTTTATTTGAAATGGTTAGAAAATCACTATTTAAGGGCCTTGCTCTAACTGAATGAAAGTTTCTGCTGTGTATGCTTAACCATTTTCTAAAAGTAGAATAGTACGTTGTAAATTACTTTTTTATCAGCATAGTTAACTGCGGTTGCTTTAACTCTTTACTAACCAGATTATATTTGTCAGTATTCTGTTGTGCTGACTTTAAAGCTCTTATGCACTTCTGAAAAAGTGTTTGCATATGTTGTCTGAACTTTTTGAACTCACTCTGACTGTGTCTTAAAAGTTTATTAAATATTTTTGTCAGTTCACCATGAATCGTCTCTGTTTTTATCTGTTTTGTAAGGTGTAGTAATTTTATGCCACTTTTGTCTAGCAAGATGTACAGAAGATTCTGTAAATAACTGACTTGACTGATATTGTAACTCTGAAATTAACATTTTACATGTGGTGACAGGACATAATGCATCTGGTTGTTTACCATTACTTTTATGACACTGCACACAGAAAGCAGTTTCATATGATTTGCACAATAAATGTTTACTGTCACACCAATTATGTTGCTGTTTAAGACACCAGTTAAACATAATGCATTTACATAAAGCATTGATATCAGCTTTACCTAGTAAAGTACTACATGTGCTACAGTTATGTTTATACTAATCTTTAAATCCTGACCATACATGTGCTAGACTATTATTACTGTCTACCTGAAAAGTAGTTTTATATTTCACAGTTCTTTTGTTTACAGCATCCATGCTGTAGAATGAGAAACAAAAAGAGAATTACCAGTTTCTTTGTGGAAGGTGATCAAGTCTTCCATCGAGAAAGAGTGGAAAGTCCCCTCGTTGATTCTCCCAAAAGGTGGTCAAACACAGTTGGCAGATTCAGCTGTTTGAATGTACAGGACCTGTGGAACTTGCAGAGATGCACTGTTCTGCTACTGGATACTGTGCATAAGAAGGAGGCAAATGCTAGCACTGCAACTGGACATACTCACTGAATTAAATGAAAAAGAAGCTGTAGTTGTCACAAGAAGAAACCATTCTGTCCGTCAACTGTGGCTCGCCATTGAAAAAGTATATACCACGTCTTCTGTTGGTTTATTGCTGTTACTTGCATTTGCATGCAAGCATGCCACAGTATATTAACTCTTAGTATGACCAACTATGTTAATACTGTATTGTACTAAGTACAATGAATATACTGAGACAAACTGCTTCAGTTAGTACGACTTTACTGTTACATTTTCCTTTTGGATCTACAAGCATGCAATACAGATGCTGTCAGCTCTCTATGGTAAAGTTCCAAAGCTTGTTTATACACACTCATATTTATATCAAAAGTCTGATATTGTTTTCTCAGTCTGTTGTATTACAATCTTCCCTTGTATAACACTTTTCTTTGTTCTTCTAATTTATGATTTGTCCTTGATTCTTTTTCAGTAGTCCAGGGAAACTCAGTCTTGCATTATCTGAGACGTGGTGTTCCAGCATTATCTGAAACTTGATGTTCCAACTTTATCTTGTTTGATGTTACATCTCTTTACTTCATTGATGTCCTTCCAGCTGCCATCTGCACAGCTATTTTTACAGACTTTGTTTTTCAATAACATACTCCATTACATGGATGTCAATATCTAATTAAGCTATATATGTTTGCCAGCACACTTACTACTTCCTTTTATACTATTTTAAATTAACTCTTTATATTTCTTATCATTCTTGCAGCTTTTTATTCAAGCTAGCAACAGTTTTGAAAAGACAGTGAATATATTAAATAAAACAAAATACTATTATTCTTTCATTGACATTTGAAATAAATTATCTTCCCACAACTTGGTAACTGGCATTCTAGGTACAATGCCATCTATGCATATCTTGTTTTCTGGATACAACAGTACTGCTGTTGTTTTTTGCTTTTAACATACAGGGATGTTCTCCTACATACAACTCAGAACTTTTTACATTCTGACCATTGTTTTAGCTCAGGTCAACATCATCATGGGTACACTTTGACTTTTCCTAAATATATAATCCAATACAGTATTCTCATATTTTGAAAAGGAGGATATATTTTACATGTTCTGCCATGTTTTCCATGTTGACTAAAGATGATCTTGATAAAACAGTACTATTTATTTCTTAGGTGGCCTCCATTTGATGCAGGTGTTCCGTGTTTACTACATTGACAAATGGTATTGTCAGATTTGTTTTGACATGGTGTGACCATAAATACTGTAGACTTCATTCCTTGCTATTTCTCTGACCTATGATTAACCTATATGATGGCTGAGGGCCATGGATAAGTTTAACTTTGTTCTTCTTCAACAGGTGCGACCCAATGACTCTTCTACCTGCATCCAATCAGGCCATTTATTCCATGGGTTGACAGCTGGGCACTCAGGGCTAGGTTAGAGCCCCATGGTTCATTTGTCTCTGACCATGTAGCCCAATCAGCCCATTCATTCTTCTATGGCAAGATTTGGGATAAGGTATGGGTCAGCTTGCTAGCCCTGCAGCATTGTCTACCACACCCCTAATGGAGAATCCCTCCATTACAACAGATCTCTGAATTCTGCTGAGTGCGTCTACATGCACATAGGTGACTACTAGGCTAGCTGCCCTTTTGGGCTACTTTAAGGCTAGCTAATTTCTCTCAAATGTGAGAATCAAATCACGTACCTTGTGTTTGTGAGGTAAACTTCTTAACCATTATACCAGCTCCCAACACCTAATGCTCCCTCTAGGTGTCACCCAATTGGTGAGCCATAGCCTCCTACATACCCAGGATGGGTAAGCCAGCAGTGTCTGATCACTTACTTTCTCCCTTATCACCTGATCAGCTCCACCAGTTGTCCAAGCTGCTAATCACTCAGGTTGCCTGGCCCATAGTCAGGACTTTGGTCCTTATAACCGTGTGTGTAAGGGCATCTTATGTGTCACCTGCCTGTATATTTGACACTGTGGTGGAATGTGACTTGGTTTCAAACTTGAGTAGAGATACTTGCCTCCAAAGACCAACTACTAAGTCCATTTAGGCATCAATTTTTAGAAGAGTTTATCTGTTGCATGACAATCTGTCTTAATAACTTAGAATGTGGGAGCACATAGTAAGTTTGACAGCATGCCTTTTGTGTGTCAGAATATCATGGAGTAAACCTCAAGTAAATCTAACAGGGTAAAAATTAAATCTACATTGACCTTATTTTCTTCATCTGTTTCAAGTACAAAATCTCTTACCATATAAATACCTTCTACTGTAGGCATAGCAGTATAAAGTGAAACATCATCTGAAGTGACCAATATAGTATCTTGAGTTACTTGTACATTTCTTAATCTTTCTGAATGATCAAAGGTATCCTTCACCAGATGGTGCCATTATGAGTGGAGATTGTAGTTGAGATAAGTTATGTGAGTGGATATTTTTTGTCTACTTCAGAAATTCATAAATTGTTAGTATATTGAACCTTTATATGTTCCTGTAACTGTACACTGTGGTTCTCATTTCAAAATATTTACTTTATTTCTTCTCAGTGCTGTGATATTGTCTTCTGTTCTGCACTACTCTTATAAGTACTTTTGTATCTTATTGATAACACATTTCTTGACTTCCCTGGTTTGCTACACTTTATATTTTTCATCTGCTTTGTCATTTGTTGTCTTTATGGCACAATATTCATAGGCCTCTTCTCACGTTCTAATATTTCCCTCCATTTGACAAATTGAAAATCACTCAGGACACCCAGTTAGGTATTTCCCCTCGCACCATACTGTTCTTCCATCTTTGTAAATTGTTTAACCTGAGCTTACCCACAGGATGTGCCCCAGAAGTATGGAGAACTGCAGAGTATTTGTTCCCACACAATGGCAACCCTACCATGGGCCAGGGAAATCATAGACCCAGTAGCCTGACGAGTCTGATTTGCAAAGCCATGGAATGCATCATATCTGACTTTGTAAACTATCATATCAAAAACCTTATCATGTTAGACCCACATCAATTTGGCTTTGTCAAAAGGACATCCTACCACTGAGTTTAGTTAAATTCTTCAGTAATTTCACACAGGCTATAGACAGCAGTCATTCTGTTCACACAGTTTATGTGAATTTGGTTACAGAATTTTACACTATACTCTATGCTGGCATCATAAATAAACTGAGTGCCTCAAAAGTATATCCATATATAGTGAGGTAGATAGCAAAGTGGTTGAAAGATAGACCCTACAGTTACTGTAGCAGGTACCTCCTTGGACAGTATAAAAGTAACTAGTGGTGTGCCCCAGAACTATTCCTCTCTGGCATCTCCCTCTCTCATCTCCAGGCTGGATCAGGACCTTTGCTTAATTAGCAGATGACTGCAAAGGAGGTGTTATTTTCAAATCTCCATTTATACCCATTCATTACAACAGGAGCTAACCCTCACAAACAAGCGAGATGAAATCAAAGTCAAAAAGGTGTAGCATTCATACATTCAGTAAACAATTCTTTTGCCCTCAAAGTACAGTACAGCTAATACCACACCCTAAAATGATAATGCAGTCATGGATCTTGGAATCTGGCTTGATAATACCCTCTTGTCCATCCACCATGCAGCATCAGTAGTCAGAAATTATCTTATTTATCACAACTAATGTCTAAAGGCAGATCATACTTTGTGAAGTTATTATACCTCTTTATGCAGCCCTAATTTGGCCAATTACTGAGTACAGCGCCCCTTTCAGCATGTACCTTTCTAGACATATTAAACAAGTGGAAAGACCCCATAGTTTCCTAACTAAGAAAACTGTTGGCCTCTGCTACCAGGAAGCTTTATTAAGTTTCTTATAGGCTCTTGTGGGATGGTCTGTGCCTTGAATTCTGTGCCATCAAGGACCATATCTTTATTTTCCCCTGCATCTTTGTAAGTCAAATAGCTTCACTCATACCAGACCTAAGGATTTAAATCTATACCGGCACATAAATAAAATGTGTTGAAGAAACAAATTAATTACCCAATGCCTATCCGACCTCTGAAACAAACTTACCATGCAAGTTAAACAAAGTGATACCCTAGCATCCTTCAAATTAAACTTGAATGATTAATAGATGAGTTTCCATAAAATTATTCTGGGAATGACATGCTTTGCATTTCATGATAAGGGCTGGGGTACAGCATGAAGGTGGTATTAGCAAAATAATTGGTCTTGTGACTTGGTTGCCTTGTATTTCCCATAATCCTACAAATAAACTATTTTTTCTTATGGTTCGGTGATGTTCAGTATATAGCAAGCCATCAATAAGCTTTTTTGTAACACAAGGGCTAAAACTGTTATTTATTTATTTATTTCTCTGTAAAACAATGTTCTTTTTCATGTATTTTAAGTGTTAAGAGACAGAAAAATATGAAACAACTTAGAATAATAACACAATATTTAATGGTAAGCTAATTTGCAAGTAAAAGCTCACCTCTAGTTTATGAGCAAGTGGCCATCATTTGTCTACAAAGTGAGATTTTTTTTCAAATATATAGCTTTTTATAGGTAAGGACCAAATAAGTGTCTAAACTATCAGCATTGGGTGAGCACATTTTGAAAACATTGCCAGTATGTAAGGCAATTGCTTTGCACCAAAAATCATAATAGGAAGATATTATGTTTACTATATACTGTTTTCCAACGTTATTTTTATGAAGTATTCAAGGCCAGATAACTGTGAACTGTTAAATAAAATATGTCCCGGATGTAGTTGAATTAATGTACAGCATGATAACTACATGATTTATTTGTGGTGCATACCGAAAAATCACAGAACATTTTGTTTCTGGAATTATTTAAGTAACATACATTTATATTCTGAATGATTTATGTGCAATACATGTAGTAGTAAACAATGAAAAATTAGGTGGCAAGGGACATTTGTAGTGGGCCTCCAGAATGTGTCTAAACTATTTAACTTTGGGGTTAAAACTTTTATAGTTCTCTCATGGCACTGCTTACAAGTTCTGAACTTTTCTTTGACATAATATACCAGTTCAGCACTAATTGAATACACTGGGTAGACATGACTCATTCCCAAAAGTGCATACATAGCCTAGCTGCTGTGTTCAGCAGAAGTTGTATATGCCACCAGACAAATGCCTCCCACTTGAACAAAGATTACTGCAGACAACAAGACATCATAAATGCAAGCATCAGCACTGCTTGTAACTGCGCCATAGCACAAGGAACAGTTCCTCATTTTGTTTCAGGAAAGTTCCTTGTTCAGAAGCAAGAGGCTTAATTGCACAATGAATCTACAGATTTTGAAATAAAGTTTCAAACCAAATAATGCTGACTCATGTTGTACACTGATCTTTGCAAGGCTAAACATGCCCTTGTTTAAAACAGTTTCAGTCTTGTTCTACATTTTTATAGAAAATGCTTTACATCTGGGAGAGAAGACTGGTAATTGTATGTTTCTGTTTCAGTGAATCACTAGGTGCATAAAGGGATTTCATTCATGTTGGTATTTTAGGATACAGTCAGCATAGCCAATAGCTAGACCAGAGTGTCAATGTTTGCTTTGACTGTCCCGGAATTCTTTCTTTAGTAGTAGCCATAGATGTTAATAATTTCAGAGGTCTTTGAACCATCCCCTAACCTGAATACATATCCATAAAAGTTCAATCATCCTCAACCCCAATTCTCTAATTCTCAGGAAAAGAACTGACAACTGCCACAGCTGTCACATGAAAATCCCGGTTATTCACTACCTACCTACCTACCTAGTAAAACTAACCATGATTTATGTGTTGTCTTGAAATAGCAAATTAAGACATTCATTTCACTTTCCTATTTGAGAAATCCCTAGAAATCCAACCCAAAATGTGCAAACAGCTTCACAAATTATGAAAGCTGCAATCACCATGAATACATCCTCAAACTTATCTGCTGGTTCACATAGTATGCTATGCACTGTGTGATTAATAGCCCCACAATGCAAAAAGGCATACGTTTATTCTTTCACACCCACTCAGATTTTTTATTTGGTTCTTCATATAGTAAAGGTTAACTAGTTATGGGCCACTAAGCACAAATGCTTGTTTTCTGGAAGGATCAGAGATCTTTAGACTGATCAATCAATTTGCTTGTTACACAGTCAAGGAATCAAGCTGTCAAATGCAATACATTCATAGTGTATTAGTTTAGACACTCTGCACAACTTGAGTCACAAGAGACTTTGACTTTATTCCATGATGGTCAGTGCCCTAGATCCATATTGCCCTAATGCCCAATAACAGTATACAATTCCCATCCCTGATCCCTGAATGCCTCATCACCTTCTTCCTGATCTTCCGAAAGATTGTATAAAAAGAAGTTATGTCTTACCATAACGTTCCATCTGTGTTGTTGATCTTCATTCATTCATTACATGTGGGTTCGGAACCGATCCTCGGTTCTGACTCAGCCATTCACCAAGCCCGCACCAGCCAGAAAACTCCCGAGCTAAGCTTTACCCATAGTGCCCTTCTCCATATTCCCTCAGATTGAGTTTGCCCAGCAGACAGGACAGTTTATAGAAAGGAAAGTGGAGGCTTTCTCTAAACAAGTACCTTACCAGGAGTGGAAGGACCATAACCAAACCTCCAAGAGCCCTTGGAGGGGGAGTTTGTAATGAATGAATGAAGATCAACAACACAGATGGAACATTATGGTAAGCCATAACTTCTTTATCTGATGTTGTTAATCTTCATTCATTCCTTACATGTGGGACAGAGTCCCTAGCTACCTGTTTCCTGGGAGGCCCTAAGGAAAAATATTCCTGAGTACCATTGAGCTGAAGGAAGCTCTTCCCCTAGAAATCATATCCAATTTATAATGTATAATAAATGTATGAGGAGAGGCCCATGTTACTACTGCGCAAATGTCATCCATGGAATCCCCAGAATGGAAGGCTACAGAAGTTGACACTGAGCTTGTTGAGTGTGCTTTAATTCTTGCAAATAGCCATCTTATTTTCATGGTATATGTAAGTAATGCAGTCTCTAAGCCATTTGGATAGGGTAACTTTAGCCACTCCTTTCCAATCTTAGGACCAGAATAGGCAATAAATAGCTGGTCAGATTTTCTAAAGGAGTTTGTCTTGTCAAGATAAAAATGTAGTTGTCTGTGAATGTCAAGCAAATTTCGGAAGAATACAGGCAGGTCTAAAGTTTGGTTAATAGTTAGATCAGAGATCACTTCTGGAATAAATGAAGGGTTTGTTCATAAGGATACCCTATCCTTGTGAAAAATCAAATATGGACACTTCATACTCAAAGCTTGTAATTAAGATATATGTTTAGCAGATGTGATAGCGACCAAGAACAAGGTTTTCCAGGATAAGAATTTCAGATCACATGTGGCTGCAGGTTCAAAGGGGGGACTGGTTAATGATTGCAAGACCATTGTCAAGTCCCATGGTTCAATTGATTGTTTTAAAAGGGGCTTGATATGCAGAACTCCCTTTAGAAAAGTTTTACACAGTCTGTGAGAGATTAATGAGTTATGAAGAAAACCATTGTGGTAGTTGGATATCGCAGACAGATGGACTTGAATAGAAGAAGCTGCAGCTCCGGACTCAAGTTGAGTAGATAAATAATCTAGGACAACAGGTGCTGAGAAAGGGTTAATATGTCTATCCTTGCACCGTAGAGAAAAACGCTTCCATTTACTAAGGTAGAGCCTTCTGGTGGATGGTTTATGTGAAGCCAAAAGAATCTTGACGAACTGGAGAGGATAGGTCATTTTGCCTGGCAATCAGCAGAAGTGGAGAAACCAAGCTGTCAGCTTGAGACTGCATACATTTAGGTGAATCAAGCCCTGTGGATGCATTAAAGTCTGGAATTGGGTCCAGAACCCAGGGTTGACAAATTAGATGAGGTCATAGAAATTGGAACCAAATTTGATGAGGCCAGTAAGAAGCAATGAGGATCACTTTGCTTCTCAGTTGAAGAGCATTCTTCATGAATTGTGGTATCAATGGTAAAGGAGGATAAGCATAGAGGAGGATAAGCATAGAGAAGACCTGTGGGCCAATCGTGTAGGAGAGCATCTCTCGGTGACTCCCCCTGCAGAGGAATTAGGGCAAAATAGCTGCTGCATTTGTGGTTTGTGGGGAGGCAAATAGATCACATCACGGCTGACCCCAGCGACTGAAAATCTTTGCTGTCACTTTTGGATTGAGGGACCACTTGTGAGGCAAGAGAATGCATCTGCTCAACATGTCCACAATCATGTTGGAATCCCCAGGAATGTGCATTGCTACAAGAAAGCGATTGGAAGCTATCACCCATTGCCAGATTCTCATGGCTTCCCAACATAAAGGGCATGATCTGGTTCCCCCCTGTTTATTTATGTACCAGACTACTGACATGTTGTCTGAATGAATGGAAATTGTTCCTGAGGGGAGGAGAATGGAATGCTTGCAATGCGAAAAGCACTGCCCTCAGTTCCAGAATATCGATATGCAAATTGGCCTCCAGGGGTGACCAAGTGCCTTGGACTGTATTCCCCTGATAATGACCCCCCCCCGATCAGGGAAGCATCTGTGGACATTATGGCTAAGGATAGAGCGGGGAGAACAGGTGACTCCATAGATTTTGATATGGCTTCAGCCACCAGAGAAGGTCTTGTTTGCAGAACTTGGTTATCCTGATCTCATAAGCCATAGGAAGATCTAAAGGAAACCATTAAGTTATTAACAACCATTGAAGGAGTCTCATGTGCAGTCTCGCTAATAGGACCATTGTGATTGAAGCTGCCATAGATCCCAGAAGTTGTAGAATCGCTCTTGCTGGAACCTTGGTGTGGTTTACAATTGGTTGGAGTTTAAGTCTCAGTCTTTGCAATCCATGGGAGGGAAGAAATACCCGACAGATCCGTGTGTAGAATTCTGCCCCTATGAACTTCAGCCTTTGGGATTGTGTTAGTTTGCATTTCCTCTTGTTCACAGTAATGTCCAAATGTGTCAAAAGTTTCTGTGTTTGCTGTATGATGAACAACAGTTGATGCTTGGTCTGGGTGGTAAGGAGCCAATTGTCCAGATATGGGAACACCCAGAATCCTAGCAGTCTCAAGTGAGCTGTCATCACCACCATGCATTTGATGAACACTCTGGGGACTGTAGACAGACCAAAGGACATTGCTTGGAACTGGTAATGATTGCATCCCAGCTGGAAGCAAATACGCATCCTGAAGATCTATAGAGCACATCCAATCATCTTTTCCCAAAAAAAAAAAAAAAAAAAAAGGGAGTGCCAACTGTACCTTGACAATCTGGAACTTTACTTGTCTGACAAATTTGTTTAGGTTGCTGAAGTCTAAAATGGGCCTCCGGTCTCCTGTTTGTTTTGGCACTAAAAAGAATATTTAGTAAAAGCTGGATCCTTGTTGATCTGGGGGGACTTCTTGGATGATTCTTTTCTGAAGCAGCTTTTGAATTTCTATTGCTGCAAATTCCCTTTGATTGGGTGGAACATCAGGAATACACCTGGTTGGCATTGGCTCTGAAATGAAGGGAATATGATATCCTCTGGTTATTATCATCTGCACCCAAGAATCTATGGTTATCTCTTGCCAGGCAAAGTGGTGCAGAGAGAAACGACCCCTGACTTGCCTCCAGAGGCAAGCAATCAGGCAGCTCTTCAGGAGTGCTGATAGGGCTGTCCAGAGAAAGAATCTCTGGATCCCTGGTTACGTGGACCCCCTCTGCCACTAAAGGGATGTCTTCCATTTGAATTACCCCCTCTGCCCTGAGGGGAATTCAGCCCGTGTGTCATGGAAAGGCCCTTGGGATTTTCGGCACCACATCTTTCCACTTCTATTGTTCCTAGAGTAGGGTCTCTGAGGAGTAGAGAAACTGACACCTATGGCAGACAGGGTCTTACCATTCTTTTCACACCTGGCAAAAGTATACTTAACCTTAGAGCCTTACAGGGATGAGGTCTCTATGGGGGCGTTAAGGAAGGAAGACTTGCTGCACAAAATCACAAAGCCACATCCAGACATGGCGTCTAGCCATGACTCCAGCGCCTGCAGCTCTTAACATCCCTTCAGTTGAGTGTGAAATCAACCTCATGGACAAATTGGAAATGGACTCCAGGGTGGCAAGTTATGAGGCAACCTTGTCTCGTACCTCATCAGACACTGCTCCTGCAAACATTTCGGAAAGCTCTGAAATTAAATCTCTCTGAAGATGAGTGAAGTGTACCAAGAAGATCATAGACCTGATTGCAAAGGTCACTGAAGAAAAAAAACACTCCCTATCCTATTGCCCGAGAATCCCTGTTCGGGGGATGGACGGTGGAGCTCTCCTCAGTGAGCTCTTTCTTTGTAGCTGCTGCTACAACCACAGCATCAATGGGAAGACCTTTGGACCAATGGGGTTAATCTTCTGGTGGAGACAGTATCTTATCCTGCCTACGTGGGATCGGCTCAATGGCATCAGGTGTTGTCCAAGCCCACTGCACGATGTACTGAACAAGTTCACCTGCAGGGGGGGTCACTCAGGAGGTAGAGGATTGGGCTCGGATAGCCTGCAAGAATACGTTCTCCTTGGGGGAAGGGGTGCTGGACTTCCAGTCACCCCACTGTTTCAATATTTCCAGGATGTCTGCCAAGGAAACATCTTCAGGGGCGACCATGGGGACCCTTCCCCATCATCGAAATCCGTATCTTCGGTCGATTCCTCAGGGGAATCAATGTGTTTCCTCTTGCATGCTTTCTTGCAAGGAACTTCCTCGAGGGGAATGTCGGAGGAGGAACCCGCAGAAGAGGAACCTTGATGAAGGCTAACTTGAGGCTCCCAAAACTGATGTCCAATAGTAGTGAGAAGTAGTAGCTGTGGCTCAGAGGCAGTAGAAGGAGGGCATGTCTCCAACGCAGATGGGTCCAACTGGAAGCCAGCTGTGGCTAATGCTCTCTCCATTGCCTGGAAGGCCGGAGCCCAGAACTGAAACAGACAAAGTCGGAACTGGGGTCACACCCCACCCCTAAAGGCCAACCCCAGGGAAGGAGCCCCCAGAAGAGACAGGGCTGCTGAGGCAGGCCATTCTCAAACCTGAGGATGGCCCGAGTCCACAGAGGGTTCAGACCACAGAGAAGTCTCTGGCACCAAAGTGAGATCCACTATCGGTGCCAAAGCTGCTGGAACCGGGGTAGCGGTCGGTGACAAAACTTCCAAAACCTGTGAAGAGGTTGGAGGAGGAAAATACTGTGGAGACTTCAGAGCAGGGCTCTTGGCTCTGAGAGGGAGGGAGGGTTTCTGAAGAGGAGAAATGCCTCTGCCCGTCAACAGCTGGTCTAGCAGCCTCACTATATCTAACTCTGACAGGCTCTTGGAGGAACAGGTAGATAACCCCAATGGTGAAACTGGACATTCAAGGAAAGGACTGTACTGCTGTCCAAAGAAAGGGTCCACCGATGAGAGTATCTGGTCCTGGGAAGAAGTTCATCTCTCTGAGCCGAGGACTAAAGACCAATATGCAGTTCAGGAAGGTAAAAGACCGGTTCAGGAGTGACTATTGTTGGCACAGAGAGATGTGTCATAGCCAAGACAGTTTTCATGGTGGTTGTCAGTGCCGAAGGCTGAGCAGATGTAGAAATCGGAGAAGACGATGTAGTCGGTGCCATGGGCAAATTTAATGCAGTAGTAGAGATCAGACCAGACGATGAGTACGGTGCCAATGGAACAGACAGCACTGGTGAGATCGCTTCTTTTGGAACCAAGATCAGAGCCAAGGATTTTGGTCTCAGAACCAATGACTCTCTGTGTGACAACTTCAGAACCTTAGGCCTTGGGTCCAATAATTTTGACTCATGAGGAGAGGCGGGAAGGGACTTACTCCTCTTTTTATCATCTTTCTTCAGAGGGGGTGAAGCCTCAGACTCAGAGATTGCCTCCGAAATGGGAGATTTTAATAAACCAGCAAGCATCAGTTTATTTTTGCATTCAGCAAGAGTGCAGGAGCTGAAAGTCCTACAAGTATCACAAGGTGTTTTTTCCAATAAGTGAGAAACCCCTAAATAGTATACACAAGACATATGACTGTCGTTAGGCAATTTTCTGTCACATCTTTTGAAACCAGTTGTCATTTTCTTTTCTGACATATTTTCCACAAGCAATATAATGATTCACAAACAGGAAAACACACAATCCAAAAATAATAGTAATAATAATAAAGGCAACACAATTAAGTAAAAGTAGTGAAAGAACAGAGGGAGTACCAACTATGGTATGAAAGGACTACACAACCATGTAAGGGAAAGTACCAACAATGGTAGAAGAATTACCAACTGGTAGAAAAGACAAAGATGAAGCTGAAAATAGGGCACTAGTGAAAAGGGTACAACAAAACAACAAAGACTATGTATAGAAGAGTTTTTTATGGAAGAAATTCCTCAGAACTTATCAACAAAATGAACACTTAGTGGAGAGTCTGTCTGGCTTGTTTCTTAGGTGGCAAATGAGATCTGAGGTATTATGGAGAAGGGCACTATGGGTAAAGCTTAGCTCCAGTGTTTTCTGGCTGGCACGGGCTTGGTAAATGGCCGAGTCTGTTCCGAACCCACTTGTAAGGAATGAATGAAGATGAACAACATCAGATTATAAGGTTTAATACAAGGGGCCTTGGCTGCTTGACTGATTGGTTAACAATTATTCTAGATGTTCTAGTTAACCTGACTCTCAAAAGTAAAGCTCAAGGAGGTCAGGTTACCTAGGGATATCAATAGTTAATCACTAACCAAGCATATTATTAACAAAGATTTCTTTTATTCCATATAGCCAATACACTGATGTGATGATATCAACATCTTAATTTTTTTTTCACAAGGAGTTATAGGTTCATAGGATGATACTAGGCTATTGGCCTGGAGGCCCTTATAAGCCTACTCAATAATTTTTGCCCATGTTCCCACCAAGTCAGCACATATTTCCCCTGTCCAGCAGGCATACAGGTGGGATCCCAGAGGTGTATTTTCTTTTTCCCATCCAGTCATCCAGGTTGCTCTTAAAGAGGGCTAGAGAGGTACTCTGCTTGACATGGAGAGGGAGTCTATTCCAGAAATGGGGGAGTCTTTGCAACACAAATCTGTCCCACCAGCAAGTTATATTAATGTCACAGACCAGGTTGAGGCCTTGCATGTGGGCTGCATGAGTGGAGTTTGACTTATAGACATGCACCAACTCCCTCAAGGCTGGATCTGAGATGGCCTTGCATGCTAGACACAGGTCTCCTCTGAGTAGTCTGTACGAGACTGAGTAGAGGGACAGGGATTTTAGCCTATTTGTATAGGATAGGTGTTTGAGACCCTTGATTTTCCTGGTCATGAACCCCTGTGGTCTCTCGAGCTGCTATATGTAGCTACATTACATGTCCCTGCCAAAAAGAATTAGTGGGTTTAGTGTTTAGAATTTGGGTGCACACTACAGACTAGTGCAACAGCACAGAGAAGAATATCAGTGGGATGTATACTGAATGTGAGCATGTCTGTGTGTGATTGGAGGTATGTAAAGTTATGTTTATTATGCTTAAGGAGAGTAAGGTTCAGAACAGAAGTTATAAACTAAAGTTGTTTGCAATCTCTGGTGATGATAGTGCTCTAACATACGAAATGCATTTATAATGCAGCTACTGCAGCACAATTAACAAGATACCTACCATGCTGCTCCTCAGTAATCACTTTTAGTATATATATATATATATATATATATATATAGTCTGATGATAATTAATGCCAAAACAGTCCAGTACAGACCACCCCACCTCTGAAAGAATGAAATGAATTTTAATCAGGTTATCTGTATTTTTACTGGCACAATATTCTATAATATATAGACCAGAAATACTGTGCGAGTTTTAGAACACATCTGACCATGTGCAAGAACACTGCATCAAACCTCGATTCCTTTTTCTATTCTTTAGTGGTAGCTGGTCCATTTTTATAATGCTTGTCCAAGGAATAAAAGACAATGGTTGTATTTTTCCAGTGTTTCAAGGTCAAATTAGGCAATTAATTTCTTTAAAAAATGTACAGCATATGCAGCATCATGATCACACTGAAAATTTAGGAAGAAGACAATCTTATTAAGTACCTTTTTGAGATAATATCTGATGTTTTTCTGACATAAAAAGAGGATTAACAATGATTGTTCAACATTTAGTGTAGTTAAGGTCTAGTGTTATACTAACATATACACAACAGTAACCTCAGAACATTGGCAGGATGCTCAAACAGCTTTAAAAGCTGTAATGCTACCTCTATAAGTGGCCAAGATGAAATTCCCTTTGGGTTAGTTGCCTGAAGCACAGCACACTGAGGAACACAACAATGGCCACTGTTTTCCATAGGAAATCACTGTTAGTGCAATTTCTAAGTAAATACTAGCCACACTCCCCTTTTTTGGGGATATTTCTCCCTTCTACACATTAGTGTGACCATGGAACTCATTTATATACACTTGATTGGGGTGCAATGGGTAGGGCTTGCCCCTACAAAAAACACTTGCAATCAACGTTTTCACCCTACTGTGCATCAGGCATTACTTTTGATATTTCTAATGATCAGGCTTTGTTGTTCAACTTTCCACAGTTAAACCAGCTGTAATCCACTTGGGGCTACCATATTTCTCTATAGTGTGGGGCCGTGAGAAATGTACTACAGGTTTTAAAGCTGTTAGAGGATCAGGCATACACCAAGCTTCTGGCTGCTGTCTCTGAGGCAGCAGTAAGTGCCTCACAGTTTTCAAAGCTGTAAAATATTTTGCATTCTCATAGTTCTTTTTTTCTCATAGTACATTGGAACGGTTAATGTTTCATATACTACAAAGAATTGGGTGGCAGATCTTAAGTATATTATAGTTTAAAAAAAACTAAAACGTGAAGCCAATAAAGCTCAATACACTGCAAAGAAAAGTGACCTGGTATAATTGATCATAACCAAAAGTTACATTCTCAAAACGGATGTCAAGATTCACTTCTTGAGCTTCTCTGCACCCTACTCTTGATGTAAATTTCCTGATATCCATTTCTTGAAGACTTAACAACTTGGCTACAAAGACCCAATCATAATCTTTAATGTTTGTTATCCTTATGACCTGCAGAGGAAGTCAACATGTGATGGTCTTGCATCCAGCAACCAAAAGTTTCTCTAATCAGTATCTCGTATCACATGGAGCAGGAGATGGTCTGCCCAAGTCAGTCTCACACAGTGAACGCTGTTATTACACATTAGTGATGGCATGATCAGCCTTAATGTAGATAATGAATGAGTAAATGTGCTTAATGGGCATAAAGTAGATGTATGATTAATATTCCTCATCCTCTTTCTACAATGGTCTGCAAGTTGCTTCCCAAGAAACAATGCATTCCTCTCAACTGTCATACATTGTGCGGTACATCAGTCATTTTAGCACTCAAACACTCCAAACTGCCAGAAAGAATCGGGTTTGCAGAAGGTATCGAAACAAACCAAATATGCATGTGTGTGTGTGTGTGTGTGTGTGTGTGTATATATATATATATATATATATATATATATATATATATATATATATATACACATATATATATATATATATATATATATATATATATATATATATATATATATATAATATAGAGAATTGTTATGGCTAGGCTTGTATAGGCCCTAGAATAACATAACAGTTCAAGTGTATGTGATCCGCTCTATCAAAAAATGTTTAAGGTCGGGGATGGGGGAATCAATGATAAATGAAAGACAACACAGATGGAACGTTATGGTGAGTATATAACTTCTTTATCTGATGTTGTCAATCTTCTTTTTATCCTTGACAGATGGGACAGAATCACCAGCTACCTAAAATCTTGGGTGGACTCATGGAAGGATATTCCTGAGCACCATCGAGCCAAAGGATGATCTTCCCCTAGAGACGAAGTCCAGTTTGTAATGAGTAATAAAGTTAGGGGGAAATGTCTAAGTAGCTGCTGCACATATATCATCCATTGAAGCGCTAGATTGGAAGACTGCTGAAGTGGCTATAGACCTTGAAGAATGTGCTTTGACAGGATTAGGCAAGTTTAATTTATTCTTGTCATAAATTAATGAAATGCAGCCTTTCAGCCACTTAGAGAGAATAATCTTGCTGACTGCCTTACCCAACTTTGCAATGGAAAAAGAAACAAACAGTTGACTTGATTAACTTATGTCTTTCATTCTGTGAAGGTAGAAACATAATTGTCTATGGACGTCCAATAAATGTAGGGCTTAATGTCCTTTGTTAGAATGACATGGAAAGAAAAATGGTAAATTAATTGTCTGGTTAATATTAGCCTCTGATACTACCTTGTGTAGAAAGGAGAGGTTTGTTCATAAAGATACCCTATCTTTATGGAAAATTAGGTAAGGAGGTTCAGACGATAAGGCCTGGATCTCTAAAATTCTCCTGGCAGAAGTAATGGCTACCAAAAACAGTGTCTTCCATGATAAAACTTCAGATCACATTCCTCAGAGGGTTCAAAGGGGGATTGTATTACTGCCTGTAGTTCTAAGTTCAGGTCCCAAGGAGGAGTGGGCTCTCTGAATGGGGGTTTTAACAAAAGTGTGCCTCTTAGGAATGATTTACATTTTTCTAAACCATTGTGAAAGTTAGAGATTGCAGCCAACTGTAATCTGATGGTGGAAGAAAAAGCTCCAGCACTGAACAGAGAGGCTAAAAAGTCTAAAACATGCTCTACAGAAGCAGAAAAGGGATCAGTTTGCTTTTCATGGGCCCAAATAGTAAATCTCTTCCACTTACTGGAATATACTTTTCTAGTGGAAGATTTATGAGCCAACAAAAGGATGTGCCCTACTGTAGAGGTAATATTAGGATGCTTGGCAATTAATGGAATTGGAGAAACCACTCAGTCAGCCTGAGATTCAAAATGCTTGGGTGAACAAGACCATCTGGACAGTACAGAAGTTCTGGATCTGGGTCCAGAATCCAAGGTTGTCGAATCAGATGAGGTCAAAGAAAAGGGAACCAAATTGGTTAAGGGCAATGAGGATTACTACATTTTTCAACCGGAGTGCTTTCTGTAAAAATTTGGGGATTAGAGGTATCGGGGGAAAGGCATACAGAAGACCGGGGGGGGGGACTCTTGGTGTCTTTCCTGAAGGGGGAATCAGGGTGAAGTAATTACTGCACTTGTTGTTTAGGGGTGGCTTGAACAGCAAGGTTGACCCCATGTCGGAATATCATTTTCGTCACTTCCACATTGACAGACCACTTGTGAGGCTGAAGGATGCATCTTCTCAGCTTGTCTGCAATCACTTTGAAACTCCCCAGAATTTATTTTATTTATTTTACATTTGCTGACCGGGCTAGTCCAACTGGATATATGTCCATTTTCAGTAGAGGCCCGGGGAGATAAGCTCCAAAAATAAAAATATTTTATTATAAAATTCATTTGACAGTTACAAAGGATAACTTTTAGCACATTGATACAGTTCTTTTCAATATGACAAAGTACAAATTAAAAACATATGACAAAAGAGTTAATTTCCTATTACAATCTAGAGTAGGAAATATCCTCTGGTTAACACTCTTCCTAAGTAATTTTTGGCTGATTACTTAGCTTGTATTTATCATTTCAGCAGAAGTAAATAACTTGGTCTAAGAAGAGAAAGTAGAAAGAATGAAAAAGTGTAACAAACAAGTAATGGTTAGTTGGGGTTGCAACTAGGACATAGCCAGTGTTTTCTGAGGTATATTTTAAGTTTCTGTCTAAAAACTGATAGGGAGGAAAGTGATGTAAGACCACTAGAAAGTAGATTCCAGTTTTTCCCAACTGTATTTGAGAAGAGAAAATCCCCTCCCATGTTGTTGGATTTGGTTGCACAAACTAGTAGTTTATTAGAACAGTGTAAGGTGTTCAGATTTTTGTAGGGACAGATCAGGGAATATAGCATTGCAGTCTTATGAGGCTGGTAAAGGGTCTTGTGGGCAATTGCAAGTTGGTTAAAAATTAGCTGATTCTGAAGGTCCAGCCAACCTAGCTGTGATAGATTCTGACAGTGATGGGTTCTGATGGGTTGTCCAGTGGTAAATCTGGCAATGTTATTGTAGGATTTAGCTAGCTTCATGAGATTATGTTTAGACAGGTTAGTATAGATAGGAGAGGCATAAAGAAGTGTAGAGATTAGGTAGGAGTGGGCGATAGATCTGGCTAGTGGAGTAAGGAATTGTTTAATCCTGTAGAGGGAGCCCATTTTTTTGTTGACAGTTTTTACTGTATTGTTTATATGAGTATCAAAGGAGAGGTGGTTGTCAATAGTTACTCCTAGGAGTTTGGTTGTTATATCAGGAGAAATGAGTGCTCCATTTCTAGATGCAATTGAGAAATTCATTTGGGTGGATTTACGGGTAGGAGTAAATAGTAAGAGCTTTGTTTTTTTTTTAGGATTCAATAGGAGGCAATGCTGTAGAAACCATGTTTCAACTATACTAAATACTAATTGAGTTTTTGATTGCAGTTCAGATGAGGAACTGGCTGAGCAAATTATTGTTGAGTCATCTGCATATTGTATACAAGTGGCATGTGGAATAGCTAGGTATAGATCATTGATGAAGACTGAGTAAAGGAGAGGGCCTAGAATGGAGCCCTGAGGGACACCTAGAGTAACAGGCAGGTGGAAGGATAGGTGATTTTCCCAGAGAACTACTTGCTGCCTATTGCTGAGGTAGGAATTGAACCATTTTATGGCCTGAGAATCAAGAGAAAGAGATTTGAGAATATTTATTAGCAGTGAGTGGTTAACCATGTTAAAAGCTTTTGACAGGTCAATAAAGAGAGCAGATGTAAGAATATTATTATTTCTGTTTTTGTTAATGGAGTTAGAGAAGGACAGGATGGCGGTTGTGGTACTATGGAATGGCCTAAAGCCATGTTGGCAATCAGCAAGTAAGTTATTTTGAATTAGATGGTTTAGTAGTTGTTTCTGAATGCATTTTTTCCATTATTTTTGCTAAGGGGGATAGTAGAGCTATAAGACGATAGTTAGAATGTTCATTAGAGTTCCCTCCTTTCTGTATGGGGATAATGTGAGAGATTTTCCAGATTGATGGAATTGTTCCCTCATTTATGGTTCTGTTTATGAGGATGGCTATTGGATAGGCAACAGCTGTAGCTGCTTTCTGCAGGTAGCTAGTCGGCTGATGTGGTGCAAGGTTTTAGTTTGTGGATGAGTTTACAGATGAAGTGTATTGGGATAGGTTGTATTTGAAATGTGGGGAGAGAGCTAGTAAAGGAGGTAGGAAGGGTAGAGCTGTTAGGGGAAAGTTGGTTTGCAAGAGATTGTATAGCTTCTGTAAAGAAGGTATTAAAGTCATTAGCAGCTTGCTTTGGGATTTCATGTTGGTTACCTAGTGGGGTTGGTGTCCTAGTTTGGCTTGGGTGAAGTAGTCTATTGATGCTTGTCCAAAACCTTTGTGGGTTACTCAGGTGTTTTTGTTGCATTTTGTTGTAAAACTGTTTTTTATCTGAGAGAATAGCTTTTTTTGTTTCATTTCTCATTTGTCTAAAAGTTAGGTGATCTAAAGTACCTTTGGTAGTTCTCCACCTGGTCCAGGCTTTTTTTCTGAGTAGCAATTTTTGTCTGGTGTCTTTAGAGAGCCAGGGGGCTGGTTTGGCCCTAATTCTTATAGTACGTTTTGGAGCATGCTGGTCTAGCATGTCTAAGAATTTTGTGTTAAAGTATTTAACAGCCTCTTCTATTGAGAGGCTTTTTAAGGAGGACCAATTGCATGCCTTAAGTTCATTTTGGAATAGTTCAGGGTTGAAGTCCTTATTGGACCTTATTGTCCTATTTGTGGCTGTAAGGGGAATATTGGTTTTTTGTTTGATTAGGTAGGTTAATGAGTGTTCACTGATATTGTCTGGGAGAATATCTACTGTATAAGTATGGTGGGGTTTATTTATGAGAATCCAATCTAAGACCATTTCTTTTTTGTTTAGTTTATTAATTCTGGTTGGGGAGGAAATGATTTGTGAAAAGCCATACAGGTTAATATGGGAAGTGGGATGTTCAGCACTGATAAACCTCCAGTCAATATTGAAATCTCTTAGGATAATAGTTTCTTGTGGGAAGTATGGTGACAGGGAGCTAAGGATATCCTCTAGTATAATGATATTATTACCAGGAGGTAAGTAGATACAGATGATGTATATGGATTTACTAGAATTTAGCTGAAGTTTGGAAGCAAGAATTTCTGCGTTGCTTTTTGGGGGTGGTGTATAGTCCAGGGAGGTAACTTGTAGGCTGTTTTTGAAAATAATTGCTACTCCCCCACCCTTCCTATTTTTGTGGTCAGCCCTTATAATGTTGTATCCAGGTGGGGTGATTTCAGTATCTAGGGTATAAGATTTTAGCCATGTCTCTGTTAGGCAAAGTATGTCAAAAGATTGCACATCCAATAGAGCATGGAGGTGTGCAAGTTTGTTATTAATGCAGCGTATATTGAGTTGTGCAATGTATAGTGAGTTAGTGAGTGTAGTAGGGGTAGATGAGATAGAGGGAGTAGGGTTAAGATGGTTAGATGTTGATGTACTGGCTGGTCCTGGATTTGGGTGGATGTCACCATCTTGTAAGGAGTTGCTTTTGGGTCTATACCTAGGATTGTTAAAATGGCAATTTAGGTGTAGAAATTTCCTGGTTTTTAAATTATTATACTTGATGTGGGTCAGTCTATGGTATCTTGCTAGTAGGTAGCTTGGCAGTGAGGTTATATTTATGTGATTGTAGGAGATGTTGAGAGTTAATGTAGCATGTTTAGCAGGGAAGTGAATATTAAGATATTAAGGGTATTCAAAGGAGGTTATGAGGTAGGCTGTGGTTAGACAAGGTAAAAGTGTGGCAATAACTAACAGCTTGAGCTGTGTTGAGATAGTATGTACTGGCATTGTGAATAAGATCACTGGTATTAAAAGGGAGGTATGAGTGGTGCTGTGACGCATGTAAGGATTATAAAAGAAGGTTCAATTACCTAGGTGGAGAGATGCTTGATTGGCTAAAGGTAGAGAGGGTGTGGTTTAATTGGCAGGGAGAGGGACAGCAAGTAATAGGAGGAGGTGGAGAGAGGGGTGTGGCTTAGAAGTATAAGTGTAGGATCACTGAGGATGGGTGGGAATTGGGGGTAGGGTAGGGGAGCAGAGTGAGCCTGTAGGGCGAACGGAGTGGAAAGAGCAAAGGGTATTTGTTAGGATAGGAACAATCACTAAATCAGTCAGTTAACTGGGGTAAAGTAAGCACAGAGGAAGTAGAGAAAAAGAAAACCACAAGAATGTTGAGTAGAATAAGTAGAATACACTCATAAGGGAGTAGACAAGCAAGTTGAAGTACAGAAATCTGCACTAATAAGGGTAAGAAAGGTGTTGCTCGAAGGGTAAGAAATTCAGAGTACGTAAAGTCTGCCCTCTAGTGGCAAACCATGTACAAAATATCTCTAGGCTGCAGTAAGTCCAGGGACTGGAGAAGAGCCAAAGTGTGAGCATAGTACACAGGGAGAAGGCTAAAACAAAGAGGGCCAGAGTGAGAAATCAAAGAGGTGGTGGTGGTAGGGGGTGGGGATGGCTGCTGCAACAACACCCAGTACAGAGCAATTCCTAACCACCTAGCAGGGATATGGAAAATGCATCTATGCTAGCAGTTTAAACAGCTAAAACACATACTTTCATTAATCCTTTAGTTAGTAAGATAATGTGTTCCGGGAGTGGGTAGATCAGGTCCTTTACAGTATAAAGGTTCCGGTTTTCTTTCCACGACCAACAGGGTAATTTCAAAATTCAATTTTGGGTAGATGCTTGGGAAGTTTCATTAAACCTTTAGTTAGTAAGATAATGTGTTCAGGGAGTGGGTAGAACAGGTCCTTTACAGTATAAATGTTCCGGTTTTCTTTCCACGACCAACAGGGTAATTTCAAAATTCAATTTTGGGTAGATGCTTGGGAAGTTTCATTAATCCTTTAGCTAGTAAGCTAATGTGTTCCGGGAGTGGGTAGATCAGGTCCTTTACAGTTTAAAGGCTCCGGATTTCTTTCCACGACCAGCAGTGTAATTTCAAAATTCAATTTTGGGTAGATGCTTGGGAAGTTTCATTAATCCTTTAGCTAGTAAGATAATGTGTTCCGGGAGTGGGTAGATCAGGTCCTTTACAGTATAAAGGTTCCGGTTTTCTTTCCACGACCAACAGGGTAATTTCAAAATTCAATTTTGGGTAGATGCTTGGGAAGTGTCCTGGTGGTAAAGGACACTGGTAGCAGGGGTGTGCAGCCTCCATGGTTGGAGTAGGGACTAAAGATCTGGGCAATGTGCATTGCTATTAGAAAGCAGTTGAAAGAGATCACCCACTGCCACATTCTGAGGGCTTGTTGACAAAACGGTTAAGACTTGGTTCCTCCCTGCTTGTTGATGAAACAAACCACTGATGTATTGTCCATTTGAATTGCAATAGTCCCCTGAGGAAGAGCCGTCTGAAAGGCCTGCAACAAAAGAAACACCACTCATCTCCATGACATTGATGTGCAAGTTTGCCTCTAACTGGGACCAAGTGCCTTGGACCATCTTGCCCAGATAATGCCCCCCCCACTCCATCTGGGAGGTGTCCGTGGTCATTATGGCTGTGTGCTCCATAAAAACAAAGGGACAACCGTGAAGAATTTATTCGGAATGTACCCACCAAAGAAGATCCATTTTGCAATGGTTGGTGATCAGGACTTGGTCTGACAGGGAGTGGTGAAGGATAGACCACTGGGTAGCTAGTAGCCATTGCAGAATTCTCATATGTAATCTGGCTAATGGTACAAGAGTTATAGAAGCTGCCATGGATCGAAGAGCCTGCAAGACTAATTGAGCCGGTACCCATTTCTGTGGATTAACTTCTGAACCTGAACTACAATTCTCTGATGTCATTCTGGAGGAAGGGATCCTATTGTAGTTTGAGTATTCAGTACTGCCCCTATGACTTCTACATTTTGTGTTGGAGTTAAATGTGTATTTTCTAGATTTACCATAATCCCTAGTTGGGCACAGATGTTGAGGGTGTAGTCTCTGGCTTCTATTAACTGATGCTTGGCTGAAGCAGTTATGAGCCATTCATCTAAGTGCAAAAACACTTGGAATCCTTGCAGTCTCAAGTGAGCTGCTACTACTGCCATGCATTTGGTGAACACCCTGGGCCTGGAGGAATACACTAAATGTAAAAAGAAAGATTAAAGGAAAAAGAAGCAGAAACAGTAAGAAAAGGACAAGAAAATTTACCTAAACCCACTAATGGTCAAAAGTAGTAGCTAGGCACAACTGTTTTGTAAAGCTGCAAATGAGATCAGAGGTAATTTCTGAGAGATGGATTCTGGGTAGAGGTGAAGCTCGGGAGTTTTTGGCTGGCATGAGCTGTAGTAATGGCCGAGTTGGTTCCAATATCGTAATCAAACCATTCTGTCAAAGATAACATGAAGATTGACATCATCAGATCTTTTGTTAAAATAATTCAAGCCTTGATAGTAAGTATAAACTAGCTTCACTATTCACTGCTGTGTGGTTATAACTTTTCTTACCTGATTATTTTATTAGATTTTATTTAGCCATTCATGTGCATTTCATGTTGCTATTATTTGCTGGTATTGTCTCATCTGTTATAACATAACTTACACAGAACTGTTTAGTCTAGCATAATATATCAAGAGATACTTGTACAGTAACATGTAATATTTAGAAAAGCATTGCCAGAACAGTTTTACAACACTTTTCTAAATTCAGATAAGATCAGTCTTGTGCACACTACTCCTCCCTACTATCTCACATCAGAGTTCAGCTTCTGGTATAACAAGGATAACTGACCAAAGCTGATTCAGTGAGACCATGAGGATAAATTGCTCCATGTAAATCAATGTTCCTTCTGCCTGCCATTGTCCAGTATTTGTAATCTAACTGTTCTCTCTACTCCTGGTGTATCACTCACTTGCTCACTCACTCACTCACTCACGACATCCTAGACTCTGTCTTGACACTTTTCTTGTGGCAGGAACCAGCTCTGGTCATCAAAACTATCCCTCACAAACATCCTTGTCACCCAACTGGCAACAAGCAGCTGCAATAAAACATCAGCAATCCCAAAAGAAACCTTACAGGACAGAGTACCCTTAAGCCTAAGTATGTTATCTCTCAACTAAAATCAATGGCTAACCAGTAGTAATAAAAGTACTGTATATCTTCATCATTTTACTGCAAATCCCAGTGAAAAAGTAACAGTCTTGTTGTAAAGGCATGTGCACTGAAAAGATTAGGGTATAGTCTCGTGTAATTCAACCTAGCCTTAGATAAAAGAATAAAAATAAAAAGCTTGGCCCTCACTATAAGGTTAACCTATTTCAGACAGTATTCCCCATACATTAGCAAGTAATATAGTGGACAGGTGATCCACTGTGGTGACCCCTAACTGGGAAAATGCCGAAAGAAGAAGACGATACAATAAAAAAAAAACAGTGAAATACTAATTACGTTTTTTGCAACCCTCTGGCTGTTCAAACAATCAGACCTAACAAGTCATCTACTTCATCTATAATTTGTTACTGCTGGGGATGTACTAGTTATCTGTACTGACAAATATACTACCAGACTGCACAGCACTACTTCATATCAAGTCTGCTTATATGCTGTTTACATGGTTGATCTTTCAATAACATGACTTCAGGCTAGCCAGCAGTTTTTATTTTTTTTCCTCTCTTTCCTGCCCGATGACTGCCATTTTACCATATCTCCCCATATCAGTTAGAGTTCCAAAGGGATCCATACTTGGTCCTGTCCCGCTTACCATCTTTGCTAATGAACTTGCCCTGACAAACGAGAATTCCTCCCTTGTACAGTATGCAGATGATTCAACCATCACCTACTCAACAAAAACACGTGACTCCCTACAACAGCTGACTCAAGAATCTTTCTCCTCAGTAGAAAGCTGGCTGACCTCCAACAAGCTATTCTTCAACCCAAACAAATCAGAATTACTTCTCTTCACTCCAAAACACATTGCAATAAAAAAAGTCAGCCTGCTCTGTTACCTTGTCTAACAATATCAAAATACAACTTGTCACCCATTCCAATCTACTTGGAGTTCATATAGATGAAGCCCTAAAATCAGATGTCCACATCAACCACGTAATTAAAAAAACCTCACCAAACAGTTGGCCAAACCATATATATCTAACACAACTAGATCTTATATTGCCACATCCTTCCTTCTACTTTCCCTTCTCTATGCTGCACCAATATTTAACAACATCCAACAAGCTTATCTGAACAAGGTTGGACAGTGCTACAACAAGGTCACAAAATTTGCAGCCAACCTCCCCCATAGACCACACCACTACCTAACACACAGACACCTCCAGTGGTTTGAAATGCCCCTCCAACTCATATACTCTCAACTCCTTACTGTCCATAAGCTACTATATAAACCAAATGACTGTTCATCCCTAATCAACCTAATAAAATCTTACCACCCAACTAGAACTCTGAGCTCTTCCGACAAAGCCCTATTACTTAAAATCCATGCCTAACAGCTAGACTGGCTGCTCCCTATACTCTCATATAGTATCCGATATGTGGAACTCCATCCCTGTAACAGTTAGACAAGAGTCATCACTAACGTCTTTCAAGCTTCAACTAAGAACACACATCCTTAACTCATGGTGCTGCAAATGCTCTCCGCCTGAATAAACCATTCTTTTCTCCTCTAACTGCTCTCCTTGAAAAACTTTATTCCTTCTAAAATAGAGTAGCTGCATAACACTACAACCTACAGTATGTCTGAATATTGTATCAATAATGTACTGAACTGCCACTGTAAGACCATACCTGTTTGTATAGAATTCCACTATTGATTTCTTGTGTTCCTTGATTATGCATATACTGTGCAAAACTGTTTCTTCTCATGCTTAAGTATACAGTATCTATGCTAGATGTCATTGTCAATATTTAATAGTATTGTACTGTACTGGAGCTTTCCTTATCAGGCCTCCACTGAAATGGGTCAGACTTTCTCGGCAAATAAAAGCAATCAATAAATAAATGTACAGAAATTTCAAAAAGCAATACAACTTGAAAACAAAAACATTTCTAGCAAAACTGAATTCTCAATAAATGCCTTCATAATTGTAAAAGAAGATATTGTTAGTCCCCTTACCCAAGTGTTTAATGTGGTCAGGTAAAAGGAATGCTGCCAGGGTCGGTGCATAAGTGATATTAATAGCTGCCAAAAACAAAGACAACTGAGTGCAGAGGGAAGTCTGCTGTTAAATGCAGGCCAAGAGAGTCTGGCTAAAGTGTTAATAAAGTCAGAGAAGATGCAAAGGGTCATGTTTATGAAGTACATTTAGGCTTTGTAACAGGAAAAGTTGGCAGTAAATTACTGGAGGTCACTGCATGTAAGAAATAAATTACACTGACAAATAAAGGATGGGCATCTTCGGCAGTACTAGAGTTTGATATTAAATGCCATTCAATACATTAGACAAAGTAGCACTTTCCTTTAAGCGTTTTGAAATTTGACTTGAATCATAGACCAAAGTGATATTATACAAAGCTTGCTGTCATATTGTTGGCAAGATATACTCACTTTTATATTTATACATGGTATAGGCAAAATGTCCCACTTTTCCCAAATTTCTTTATAGTTATAATAGAACCCCTAAAAATGAGTCATAAAAGGAAAATGGAATGAAAATTGTTTTGCTTGATTACGGATTCCTGCATGCTACATATAATCTCAGTTCTGTAAACTCCAAATGACTTTGTAGCATGTTTAAGATTAGAGTTGCATGAAAAAAATCAAAAGTAGTGCCACTGAATAGCTATTCTACCAAATCTGTACTGTAGCCTCTAGTGATCAATGGCCAAGTCAAATATATAGGAATAAAAACATCTGCTGCTGTAAAAGAGAAGACATGAATTAAATTTGTGAACTAATAAATCAATGAAAAACAGCAACGTACCAGGAACAAGTGCATGTTGTCGCTAACAGAGAAGATAGTAAGTATTAAGCAAGTATCCACATCAAAATTCTACCATTTACTCTACATGCAAATAACCCCAACAGAAAAATCTTGCATCACTGTTTTAAAATTATATTTTGTATCATGGAGTATTTGTATCTGTACACCGTATTTTGTAAGTACTTTTTGTTCTAGTATCTATATTTAGAGCTTTTCTCCCTGGGACTCTGTTGAAAATGGCTACACCAGTCATCCCAGTCAGACTTTCCCAGTAAACAAATTCAACCTAAAATCAATAAATAAAATGCTGATATCTACTGAAACAACTACCAACCTTGGTAGTTTTAACAAGGTCAAAGAAGAACTTTTTATTTTAGCACTGATTTATTACAACTTTTGCAGATCAGAAATAACAATACACAATGAACAATTGTTTTTATAAACAAATTGTAAATCACATGATGAAAGTGAAGCAATAGTTGTTGTCTGAGCAAATAAAATCATAAAAAGAGTATTTGTTTATATGAAATATTTAACATCAACCACTGCATTAGTAAAATAGTATAAAATGAGCACACAAATTATTTTATAACAATGAATCATTAATAAAATCAAATTAAACAATATCACAAATTAAAACATGACTCATTCATAACTTCAGAAATCTCAAATTTAAATTGCTATTTATAAAAATTTTCATTCAGCCCTGATGAAGAACATGTATTAAGTTTAATCTGGCAAATTAATTCTTTCATTTCCAACATTCTATCTAAGTCTACCCCCGCTAGGACTAAAACACATCTGCAATGACAAATACAAAAGCATTTTAAAGAACTGTATTAATGATATTTTATAGAACAGCATAAATATGGTTGTATAGCTTATCCAACAGCTTCATTGTGGTTTTACCAGCTTAGAAGCTGTCACAAGAGATACAGTTAGCTATAAAAACAATAATATTTTACAATCAAAATCTTGTGTTATAACAGTGGTTATGCTTTTATGTGCTGATATGACAACTGTTTCAGTATTAATCAAATGACACTTTTGCCACAAGATGCATTACATTTATATGAAAAAGAATATTTCGCTATACTATTGTCCTTCTCAAATAATGCTTTAGACTTTTTGTGTCCATAAAGATAGATTCCTTCATAATTTTCTAAGCACTTCTGTATATCCCCAAAACACATACCAGTTGTTTTTGACAAAGTATTTGATTTCATTAGCATCAACACTATAACATATAACAAAAGCATGCAAATAATAAATTTTTCATTCCTCCTTACGAAATGGTAACTTGTTTTAAGCTAGTTTTCTATACTTGCTGTGACACTAGGCTAATACTTGCTTGGTCTATTACATTTTGCATCTTCTGCTAATCTTCTGACAAACTTTTTTGTCATACCCTTTATCTAAAATAACACAGTCACTACTTTTCCACAATTTCAAAAAACTGTGAATTATCTGCAGTAGGCTTGGAAACATGTATCAACTACTTTAATGGCATTTCCTTCTTACAAATAGCATGTAGCTGTTTGCACTGTAAATACAGTTATTAGTAAATGGCTTTCTAAATATATTAGATAAAAGCTTGTTACTGTAAAATTAATGTCTAATTTTTGCATATGTATATAAAACTTAAAACGTGCAAAAATATTGATCTCTTGTAGGAAAGGTATTAATTCTTGCACATTCTCTTTCTGAATTAAAAACAGATGACAAGTAAATAAAAATGCACCAGTATGAAAGCATCCAACTTTTATAACACTACCCTTTCTATTCGTAGGGTCAAAGAAGCATATGCTTCAGGCAGGACTTGAACTTAGAAACCTCAGACATCCAGTCCAGCTAATCAAGCATAAAGCTATGGAAGTAGCTGAGAAGTGACCAGTGTTTAAAGCTTCATCTCTTCCTCGTGCATTTGTGATTCACAGGAAAAACAGACCAGTGAGAACAGATCAAATGTGACTGCTTATTTACATCTATGGAATTTATGTTTTATAAAGAAAGTGGGTACTTCCCAAAGTCTTTCTTACCCCTTTTTTTCTTCTGTTTTTATTTGTTTTTTTGTGTATGGGTCACTTATGTACCACAGTGGGATGAAGCTTAAAAAATCCTGACAGTACTTAACTGCTTCAATTGCTTAGTGATAAAGCAGATGGTGTGGGGATCGGGAGACTCTAGGTTTGAGTCCTAGTTGAAACATACAATTTTTAATGCTATGCTCCAAGCTTTTGACCAAGGCCTGAGCTCTGATAAAGCAGTTTGACTTGTACTGTTCTTCTTCCTAACTTTTTGATTCCTTGTGCATTGTGTTAGGGAAGACTATGTTCATGCATGTAATTCTGTATGTAATCTATAGTGAACCTTGGCCTTGTGTGAAAAAAACTATGATGACTAGCCCACTTACTTGATAAAAAAGTAAAACATAAAAAATAAATGTAAGTGTGTAGTTGTACTCTTTATGCTCTCACTGGCCTGCCGGCGTGTAACTCAGAAATGTATGACGAAGAGATGATGCTTCAAAACCTTAGCTAGTTCACCGCTGTTCCACTGGAAAGGCACTCCAGGGGCTCTTTTTCAACTACTAGTTTAAGCACGAACTTCTTTAGTACTCTGCTCTTACAACTTGATGAAGGACTGTGGTTTCAAAAGTTTCTACATGATATAAGAGATTATTTGAATCCTAGCTCAGGGAGTTTGTTGATGTACGTCCACCCCCTTTGTTTGATTCCATGTTTGGAAATGTTAAAGAAATATACCTGACAATTAATTCTGGAATACAGTTGCCTTAATTCTCCTCAGATGGAACACAAGTTGAGGGAAAACAAAGATGTACTGTCATTAAAAGCCATAGCCCTGCATGCAGCTTTCACAACTGTTTTGGACGACCCATTGTCCAGAATGAAAGCAAATGGAAAGGAAAGTAAGAATCTATAGAATTGGTTCTGAGATCTATTCTTTGATTAGCAGTGAAAATAAACAGAAATAAAGGTACTTACATAAAGTAAATGAATCATACTGACATACACTGATTGGGAAAACAAACAAAAATGTGGATTTGAAATGTTCAACCCCTTATGGAATAATTCAAGGATTACACTGCAAGAATAGAAAGTAAGGGGGGTAAATGTAGTCAGAGATCTATGTTCAGAATAAGGAACTCTTACTAATTCCTTCTGTAACCTAAAAAATGCAATCTGGACAAACGTAAATATAAAGATGTAAAAAAAAATATTCAGTAGAACTTAATTCTAATTAAAAAATGTGCGAGCTGGCTGGACAAAGAAGTCAGTATGCCCATTCTAAACTCAGCCTTACACACAGCAACAATTGCAGATAAATAAATAAATAAATAAATAAATAGCTAGATCTCACAGATTCAAACTCATGGAAGTCTTTGTGACTGTAGTTACTAAAAGTAAAAGTGACCACCACCATATTCTCCATGTTGTCAACTGGACAAACCAAATGCTTGAACTGGCCAGCCAAAAAAAAAAAAACGTCATTACTGTTACAGTGCACACAGTAAAAAAAAGATAAAAAGGGAAAACACTATCTCAACATCTTCAAAGATAATTAACAAAGTACACACTCAAGATGTCGAGTCCATCAGTATCCTCACATAAACAGTAGCAAATACATGTACTTCTCGCTTTCTAAAGATGTGTCTGAAACTAAAAGTTCAGCATACATGTCCTAACCACATACAATGCATTAGGAAGCTGTCCACATCCATTCAAGACAGTGAAAACACTTTGTAACAAAATACTAAAAAAGTAGTTTCAAATACAATGCTATTATTTAAAATAGGTGAGCAATATAATAATGGCATTGTTGCTAGCTGTGGTTAATGTTTCTTTACGTACATCGAGGTTTTTTGTTTTAGCACTTGGGATTCATTGTCATGATCATAGCATACTAGACATGGATAAACCAAGCATTACTTATATCTAGTCATGAATTATTGACAAAATAAGATGCTGCAAAAGAAAAAATGGAGAAAGTAGCAGACGATCCCATGAGCTGAACGGAGGAAGTTAAATAATGAGCTGAGCTGTAAAACATTTAGGAATGGAACATGATGCTTTAATACTGTGGGTGTATATATATATATATATATATATATATATATATATATATATATATATATATATATATATAAAACATGCACATATGTGTGCATGTGTGTATATAGACATATACAAACATATATATGCATGTGTGTGTGTGTCCTTATCAGAACACACACACAGTGCGATGGAGGGGTCAATAGATGACACAAGTAATTTGAACAACTTTATAAAAAAAGGGTCATCACCCCTAACAAATTCATTTAGGAATTTGTGATAAAAGATTAAGGTAATTTATCTCACTTTCCCTGTGTCTGCAAGTTTGTACAAGAGATTTAAATGTAGATTTTTCAGGACTGGGCACTGATAATGACAGATAACCTGCAAAAAGATTGCAAGAGCTCTTGTAACAAAAGGGTACTTTAACTGTTAAGGTTTGACTGCAGCTGAATTAATTATCAGTACTGACACAATACTGGTGCTAAATTTCTAGTATGCAAAAATTACAAAATTTAAGGACTTGGGGGGGAAAAAAAGAGACAATCTGCTGCCTTTAGGTTTCCAAATATACAGAAGCATGGCCAGGTGCACTGATTAGATTTAATTGGCTGTACCAGTCCTGATTGGCATTCTATCTGAACCATGGCAGATGACATTTTTTTCACTATGGAAAGGAAAGTGGTTGAAAAAAGATTTCTCACTGGCAATGGGTAACGAAAAACTACTCAAAGATTCCAAAAGAGTGTTAATTTACTGCTAAGAAATGGTATCCAGTCTCATGTGAACTTCTTTCAAATACGTAAAAATTATGTTGTAAAAAAGTACACTCAATTAAAAAAGGAGGAATGGTGAGGATTAGAAAAGTAGGCTGAGGTGACATAACATAGTAGAACAGTAAACAGCTTGTTTACTTCCTGAATATTTTGTCTCAGCACTCACAAATGAAAAGGACAGTTATGTTACATCCACTTAACTGAATTATGGTAGGTAATGGAGCAAGTAACAAACAGCCTTTTCTAAAAATGTACGGTTTTATAGATTGTTACTAAGCTGATGACCTGGGGGGGGGGGGGGGTTCCAAACTTAGCCGAGTTTTCTTGAAAAAATAATGATGTCCTGTATCCAAACAGGACATTGAGGGCCACACATTTATAAGCTACTTGTTAAACTCAAAGGGATAATGCAATAACAGATGATGGGGTCTTACTGAAATGTGTGCAGACGTAGTTACAGATCTACTGATAACAAACATCACACTACAAGTTTTAATTAAAAAAAAAAGACTGTGGCAAAGTACCAAAGGATAGGAGAAAAATCAAGCAGGATATGTTTTCACAATACTGCGAGGAAGTAAGGTAGGAAACTGCCAATCTGTTAGTTTTAAGTCACAATGACCAAGATCTGCTTGTGTTTACTTCAGGAATGTTATGTCAATGAATCAAATAATAATTTTTTTTTGCTTAAATGTTTTTTATTGATTTTATAAAATTAATGTAATTTCATAACTTTGCAATATAAAACATAATTTATATACAGTTAACTATAACATTTAAAATTATTTATAAAAGTGTCTAAGTTTAAAAGATATTGCACATTTTTACATTTAAAACTTAATTTCACGAGGTACTACAGTCATCTCTCTCCACCATTTTGTTGACTTTCGTCCATGAGTTGCAATAAGATGTGGTTCTTTCTGCTCTCATTCTAATGGCTCTCATTCCCATTCATGATACATTCAATATGATGTTTCTGTATTCTTTTAATGTGGGTGAAGTAACAATGGTTTTGTGTGCTATAGCCAGTAGTGTCCATAAAAGTGAAAACATTTATTCTAGCAACACAATGGGGTATGGGAGCATTAAACTAAATCAAATATTTAGACAAATGGAAATGATCATTAAAAACTATCTACAAGAAAGAATTAACTTTATCCCAAAATGGTTTAAGTAAATGACAATCATAAAACATATGCCTCCAATCTGCTCAAGTTCCTTTTACATCTCCAACATCCTATATTTTGTTTCAACATTATTTCCAATTGTTGTGGTTTTATAAAGGACCTATGGATACATTTCCATGTGAACAGTTTCCATTGCAATGAAGGAGATGTTTGCTTTGTCGAGAGAAGTATTACTTTCTTGTCATTGTCATTTGATTATTTATTGTTTGATAGTAGTCCCAAAGATACTCTGTATGATATAATTTTGTTTTCTTAATTATTTTATAGATGTTTGATAAGTAACATTTTCCATGAACAGGTTGTGTTAATGAAAAGACCAAGTGTTCTACAAATGTAGGCATGCTGTGTCTGATTAATTGCATTGTCTCTATCCTGTTTAAAATGTACTGTCTTATATGCAATATGCTTAGCCATAGAACCAAATAATTTTTGATGAGTTACTAAAGTAGTTGACCAAGGAGTTGTCTAAGTTATAGACCATAACTATTAAAGATCACTATTTCACTCTTTATAACAAAAAAAGTTAGTAACAAAAATTAGCAACTACGTATAAAGAACCAATGTTTTATCAAAAATGGAAAAACAAGAATGCTCTTAAACAGAATCAATACTTGTGAAAATATAGAAAAATAAACTTCCAGAACATGAACATTAACAACAAACTTATAATTTTCATTGTACTTCTGCAAACCTGAAGGCAGCATATATGTTAATATTGTAGTCAATGCCTCTAAAATATATTACACAATAATGAATATATGATACAGCTTTAGTACATATTCAGGCACTTGTATTTATATCACCCTTCACCTCCTGACTCCAAGTGATTTCCATCTATCATCCTTTATGGGCAATGACTGATCAGCATCGTCTTACTATAGGTTGGGGACTGCAGCATTTCTTCTAGACGGCCCTAACCACTTGTTCATCTCAAGCATGCTCACTCGCGGTCCTCATTTTCCATACATGCATAGGTCTGTGCACGCAAAATGCTTAAGGGCAAAGCTGATCCCCTATTGTTCTGCCAGTCTCAAGATCTTTCTAGGAGCTGCTGTAATGGTAATATGTCCCCACACCACCTTTAGAAAACATAAACTGGCCCTCAGGAAGCAATTATTTTGATCCGTAACCAGCAATGTAGCACCCAGGCCACTAGTCAAACCTGGGTTACAACTGATGCAGATGGATATCTTACACCCTCATTGCTAGGATTCTTTCCTTTAGTAGCAATTTCCTAAATGTCCATGTTGTGTCAATATTTTATTTCTTCATTGTTTAGAAGGATTATTTTAACTCAAAGCAATCAATCAAACCAAATTGCAGTAATTGATTTTGTCTTTACATCAATTTAGTCTCCTGTGCCAGACTGCAGACAATGATTCCCAGTACTTATTTATAGAGCAGTTTTGATATCTGACAGATGTTTTGCAGCGCCACCTTCAATATTTTTACATTTTTCAATATACATCATTCATACAACAATGCAAGTTGATATAAATCATATCATTAGTACATGAAAGAAAATGATGCAAACTGTACTCAGTGCTGCTAAGTCTTGTAAAGGCTTTAAAATTCTTTTCAGACACAAAGTGCGTACAAATACCATAAAAAAATCAGAAGGGTTAAAATAATTAAGTATAATGTTAAAGAACTGGGAAACAGAAAAGGAAAGGAATGAAAGAAACGTGCATACAGATCACACAAGGCTGTTTCATAGCATCGTTTTGTATTTTTGTGACATCAGAACAGTGTACAAAGCCCAGACCAGGAGTACATGAAAAACACTGAAAAGGAATGAGTAATGAATGCAATGCAGTTCAGTAAGTTTCTAAACTGTATTGCATATTCTTGTGCAGCAGATATAGCAGCACTGGAGCATGATGCACTACAGATGGCTGTGTGTGCATGCAGACACTATACCAGTGAAACGAAAGACATTTTGATGACGTTCTTAAAATAATAATGAATGAAAGCAATTAACTTACTACATTCAAGTTGTCATTGGTTATCCATTGTGGTTTTGTCTTTAGTTAGTTGTTAGGTTTGGTTCCATTTGTTTGGTTTTTGAATTTTTCTTTATTATTTTTTTGGTTTACTATACCAGTTTACACTGCACAACACCATCCTGCTATGAATTCCCAGCATACCCTAGGGAATGGTGTGGACTACTCTAACAGAAAGTGCAGAAAGCTTCCCTGTGGTGTACCCTCAGCAAATACATGCCCCTCCCTTGTGTGTTATTGCAGAGTAGCCCTGCTCATAGTTCTAATGTAGCACCGAGGAATAAATCTGTGCAGCTTTAAGCAAGTTACTTAGAAGCAGTGTTTCCAGATCACCCCTGACAAATGACATGCCTCCTTCTGTAACATGTATAACATTACCTCTGAAGGGTCCCCCTGATCACCTCCTGTGTAATAACATGAACATGCAGCCTGCAATACTCTGTCCCCAAGGTCCACATCCATATATGTACAATAAATAAAAAATATAATATTCTTTGTGTACATTGAAAAAGTGTCCATAAAAATTAAAAAAAACAATGTTGTACACCAGTGCTACTCAAAGTGTGGTCATCGGACTGGTGCCAGTCTGACTGACTTTTTTCCATTTGACTTTATTGTATTTTAAGTAACTGCATTTCTTTACTTACATAGATAAAATATAAATGTCCCACTAAGCCCCTTAGCCGGGGTTCTGGCACTGGACAGGGGTTGGGGGAGGTGATTGGCAAATGCACTGACCTTTGGGTGGTCAGTGCATTTAACCAGTCAGCTTGTTGGCTGTTACTTGCTGAAATCCCTAGGGAAAAAAATCCAGATATAAAAGATGGAACAGATGGCTATTGATTGGCAGAGAACACAAGAATTGGAGGCAATTTTCTTGTTTTGTTTTCTTTTTTTTTTATCCATGGTGGATGTACTAGGGGAGCTAAATTCTTCAAAGACATGATCTATATGTATATGCCTGTTTTTTTTTTTTTTGGCAAGTTGTGAAGTACTATAATTGCTAAGTAATGACAGGCATTTGAGTTTCATATCCATCAGAAAAGGCAACGTGAAGTCTGTTATTCTATTAACTTTCTAATGCAGATTCTTGAGCCAAGAGGCTTAGAGGATAGATAGCATTTGCAATGGGTTGTCTTGTGTGGGTCTGAGTGTAGCCAAATTAAATAAAAATTTGGGCCATTATTTATTGTATTTTATTTATTTATTTTGGGGAGCATGCAAATAAAATCACAAAAAAAAAACAAACATACTTTTATGTTGGGTCAATCCTGCCCTGCACACCATAAACCACCTGTTAATTATATGAACTAACTCTGAGATCACACAATACCTGCAAAATAAATATTCCACAGCTCCAGGGATTATGGATCTTGCACAACTGCCAACTATCTGTTTTGTCAACAAAACAATGTCAGTTGTAAACACTGTTGACTAAATTTAACACTCCTCTATCTATACATACACACACACACATATATAAATAAATAAATATATATATATATATATATATATATATATACACACACACACACACACACACACACACACATAAAATATATTTGCAAGTGTGTGTGTATAGAGTGGCCGCAGTGGTTAGCATTGTTGCCTCACAGCAAGAGGTTCTGGGGTGCCTTCTGTACGGAGTCTGCATGTCCTCCCTGCATTCTTGTGGGTTTCCTCTGGGTGCTCTGGCTTTCTCCCACATTCCAAAGACATGCAGTGGGTAGATTGGACACTCTAAATTGGCTATAGGCGAGAGTGTGTGTGTGACTGACTGGTACGAATGAACTACCGTAGCAGGGCTAGCCACCCGGCGGTGTAAACCTTGCCTCATGATGACTGTCACTGATGAAGTGACACCTCAAACCCACGTGGAAAATGGGAAAAGGGGTTAAGGATGGTTGGATGGATTTGATTACTGGGAAAGTCCAACTGGGTAGGAACCTATTTTCAGCAGAGGCCCAGGGAGAAAAGCTCCAAAGTATTTCAAAACATTTTAAGAATAATAATTTTGCAGTCTTTAAAAGTAATACAAATAAAACACAAATAGTGTTTAAATAATTATACCAAATTAGACATAATATGAAAACATTGGTTAAGAGTAGGTACAAGTTATATGACAATTATTTTACAGACACATTTTAGCCAGTTTATAGAGAAACTAGAGGTAAGTTAGTAAAATACAAACAGGAATTGCAATATGAAGTGAGAGAAAAGCAGGCTTATGGTACATTTAGAGAAAAAGCCAAGGGTAAAAAATTGATAGAAGTAAGGAAGTGACTGAGGACCGTAGAATAAGGAGATGTAAGGTATGAACAGGTATTTGGTCATATTTAGGCATATAGTTTACCCTACAGTTTATACATTTATTTGCTTACAAGCAGATATCTGAGGGGTATACAGTCAAATAAGTGGCTATAACTGATGGTTGTGTGTGTGCATCTCTGTGCCTGCCTGTGTTTATGCAGGGGGCATTATTCTGAACTGTCCAAGATCATGCTTCATGCTTTCGTGTGTTCCTCAGAAAATTTCATAGGATCATAGGAGGTTACTAGTCTAATGGCCCTGGGGCCCATCCAAGCCTAGCCAAGAGTTTATCACCCCCCCCCACCAAAAAAAAAAAAAAACAGTCAGTACCCATCACTCCTGTCAATGAGGGACACAGGTGGAACCCTTGGGACAAATTTCTGGTTTCCCATCCACTCAGCAAGGTGCTCTGTTTGATATGTATGGGAAGTCTATTCCAGAGATGAGGCAGTCTCTGGGAAACAAACCATTCTCTTCAGCAGGTTTTGTTGATGTTGCATATTAGATTCAGCTCCAAGGAGTTAGACTTACAGATATGGAGTAACTGTAGTAGGGCAGGGTCCAAGACTGACTTGTAGGTGAGACATAGATCACCCTTGAGCAATCTGTACGATACCGAGTAGAGTGATAGTGATTCGAGCCTGTCTGCATAGGACACATGCTGGAGGACATGGATTCTCTTTGCAACATATTTCAGTGGCCTTTCCAGTTGGTGCAGATGTTTGGAGAGGTACATCCCAAATGGGGTGTTATACTCAAGGTCTAATGAGGGAGGAGTATAGAGAGGTAACAACCTCCTTTTTTTCTGGATGCAATCCCTGTACTTATGAGACGAACCAAGTAAAAGGCTTTTCTGACCACTGCTGCTACGCGATGGTCGAATGTGAGATTGTTATCAACCTGAGTGCCCAGGTCTCTCACCACAGGATGTGTGCTTAGAGGGTTGCTGTTGATGTGGTAATCAATAGGGGTCGTGTTTTTGCCAAATTATATTATGATACATTTTTTGCATTTAGCTTTATGCCATAACTTTGGCACCAGTCATTAGTTGCTGTGAGACCATCTTGCAGTATGTTAACATCACTTGGGGAGTCAATGACAGCACCCAACTTACAGTCATCCACAGACTTGGTCAGCCACCGGCCTTTTGTCTTTGCCTGGCCCTCTGAGAAATAGATGCCAAAGAGTAGGGGTCCCAGGACAGATCCCTGGGGAACTCCACTAGTGACTGGTCTGCTATCAGAGGTGGAGGTGCCTGTGCTGACATTGAGGGTCCTGTCAGTGAGCCAGTAGGCCACCCACCTGATGAGATAGGGATTTATGTCAAGTTGTGTTAGCTTTTTGATGAGGCCCGAGTAGGGGATTGTGTCAAACGCCTTGGCTAAGTCAAGGTAAGCTGTATGTACTGACTTTCTCTCATCCAGAGCTTTAGTGACAGTCTCAAAGAAGTCAACCAGGTTCAACAGGCAAGACCTGCACTTGACAAATCCAAACTGGGTGGGGTCAAGTGCTTGGAGATTGCCTATGTTCTTGTTTATGAGAGCCATAATAATACACTCCATGGCTTTACAGATCATACTTGTCAAGCTAATGGGGCAATAGTTTCCAGGGTCAGTAGTGACCCCACATTTGTGCAAGGGGATGACAATGGCAGTTCAACACATTTGTAATTTCCTAGCAAAATGCTGTGGATTATGGTCATTAAATAATGACAGACATAAGTTTCAGACTTCGTATCCTTCAGAAAATGCTTACAAATAAAAAAAGAAAACTGTTATTCTAAAGTATATCAGCAATGTTTGAAATATGTCCCTGACTTAAGTTTTTGTTCCAGATTCTTTTGGGGGTAATGGTGAGGAGATTTGTATATTAATGATAGCAACAGCTTTAAATGTATGATTCTGACCATTTGTTCTTTCAGTTTATTCCCAAACTAACAGCAGGAGGGTGCATAAGAATTACTCTTATTTTTGGGGACAGAGAAGCAGGCAGTATTTCCCGTCATGTATTTTTGCATCATTGCAAGCATTTGACATCTCAGTTTACTGGGAAATGGTATTTTTGTCAGCTTTGAACATTAAAGCATAGACACACTTCTTTCCTTAGTCAAGACTTTTGCTAAAGACATCATTAGATCTAAAGGTTAGAAAAAAAACACTAAAATACACCTTAGAGTACCCAGAACCCTATGGCCTCTGGGGACCAAGTATCCTTCAGAACTCCGGCCTAATTCAGTTACTTCAGTGCAGTCTTGTCTAGTGTTATCATTTAACTTAAGGTGAGGTTTGGAAACACAAGAAAGCAGTTATCTAGGTGGTTTTCTTTGTTACATGTCTTTAGGTACAAGAGTTTGTTTACTGCAGTCATTTTATAAAAGTATGGGTCTTCAACGCATTAGAAATAAAAACAACTGGCCCTTTACCACAGATAATTTGAGGGTTGCCTAATGATTAAGGTGCTTACCTTACAAACACAAGGTGCAGGGTTTGAGTCTCACAAGGGATAATTGGCTAGGCTTAAAATGGCTCGCAAGGGCAGTTAGCTTAGTACTAATCTATGAACCTATAAGCAAGGTTCTATGCCATATGCATACATGTTGCTTCATATGGATATACATCAAATTAATAAGTCACAAAGATTCCAGTGTATGGAAAACACAGATATCTTTCATTTACAGATATAAAATATTCAGAATTCTTGAAGTTCTCCTTAACACAACTTAAAAATTTACAAACATTTCTACATTTTCCTTTTTAAAGCACTTCTACCAGTTTCACCTGCACTGGATATGCTAATGCCTGAATGAATCTTCCTTTGTGGCAGGTAATCCAAGAGCTGTGCATTAGACTGTTAATATTTCATGATTTACAGATCAAGTATCATAGCAGTAAAAGCTCCCTTACTGCAAAACCTTTTTGAGTGTAATCTGTTTTCTGGGATGTTGATGTATTTCTGTGTTTCCTTTTTCCTTCCCTTCTAAATTATAGGCATATTAAGAAATGCTGCTCATTTTGTATATTGTATTAGTGAGTGTACAATGGCTACTACCTGCAATCATTGTGTGAGTAGCTCACACAAGCAGTCAGGAGCATTCTTCAACATCTCTCACTGTTGTCATTCTAAGGCAAGGTCTAGTGCCTACAGGCTCTGTTTTTACAATAAGATGCTGTGTAACAGTAATTGCTGCAGTACTCTAGGGGGTTAAGACATCAGAAAGTGGATACCTGCAACGAGTCTAGGAAAAGATGAATGGGATTCTCTGCAGCAGATACTACAGTAAAAGTTATATGGGACAAAGGAAGAAGAAGATTCCGAGATGGGAAGAGATAACAGTGAATGTGATGGACTTGGGAATAAGATGAAGTGTAGACATACAACCATTACCTTTTGTGCAAAGACAGGACTTATAAGCATGGAAAATGCATCATAAGTCTAATGAAGGCAGCATGTGGACAGAAATGGATGCTACCCATTATATATCAAGGAATCAATGATCTGCCTAATGGTTTGTCTCAAAACCTACAAATGAGTCTTTTCACATTTAGTAAACTGTAACCACACACTCACCTACAAACACAGGTACACAAAGGAAAGAAGATGGCATCTGAACCACTGCGTCTTTCCTCAGTTAGTAATCAGCGCACACATACACACACTTGCAAACACTGACACAAAGTAACAAGCTGGTATCTGAACCACTGAGTCTTTCCTCATTTAGTAATCATCACACACACCTGCAAAAACAGGCACACTAAGTAAAGAAGATGGTATCTGAAGCAGTGAGTCTTTCCTCATTTAGCAATCAGCACACACATTAAAAACTAAAGCAGCTGGCACCTGAACCACCAACCCTAGAAACAAAGCATTTCAGAATAGTTTAACAGTTTAAGTGAGTGGAATTATAATAATTTCTTTGTATCTGTTTGACCCCCCCCCACACTGTCTGCCAATTATCTGCCTCCTCCCAGTCAAATGAGCCATTTACTCCCCCTTTACTGAGGGCAATGGTAGACTTTGAGGGGCCATGAGTAAGACAGCCATCAGGGTGTTTCTCTCTTTTTTAAGCCTATTTCTGTTGCATCCATTCACCAACAACCCATGGGTGGGACATACAATGTGCATTTAGCACTGAACCATCGCTCACTTCCAAAACGGGCTGACATCAGCAGGACATCCCTTCTCACAGGAGCCACCATGCAGTTGTTTCTCCAGTGTCCTCCTGGGCACATGAACTCCCCATCCCCCAGGATAAGCATGCATATCCTCCTTGTCTACATCATCAAGAACCTGAGCCACTAAAAAATCTTAGGTGTCCTGGCCTGTAGTCAGGATTTTATCTTTCTATGACAATGGTGCAGCACAGGCTTAAGTGAACTATCTGCAGCAGTTGAAAATAAATAGTGTAACTGCAGACAAATGGCTTTTATATGTATGTAGTAATATCCATTTCTGGAAAAGCGGCCTTTGCCCAGTTGGACTTTCCCAGTGAAGAAATTCAAGTAACAATAGTAAATAAAACATTAAGCAACAGATTTATTATACATGCTTACTAGATTTTTAGTATGACTCTATAGATTTCACAAAGCAGTTTCATCTGCATCACTTTAAATCAGACTTCATATCCAGAAGTGAAATGATAACTTTCAAATCCACTGATATCAAAATAATTCAATGAGTAAAAAATGGCAGTGTCGTAACCATTTCATTTTTTTTTTATTTATTAACCAGGGTAGAGCACCTTTTCCAGACTCAGCCCAGGAGCACTGTGGTTAACAAACCTGCTCAGAGTTACACAGTTAGGCAAATGGAGGCTAAGAAGATCAAACCCTGGTCCACAGCAAGCAGCTCATTGACTTAATTCTCTGCACCAACTGCCAATCTCTGTCAGTGTGAATTATGGCAGATGGAAGTATAACTCTAAGCACCTATAAAGTGACTCAGACAGTTTGTTGCAGCAAACTGAATCAATCCTATGGAGTTGGGACTTGCTCCTATCATAATATATATTTACTACCAAACAAGTTTGAAGGTGTGTATGTGTGTGTGTATATATCTATACACACACACACGTGTGTGTGCGTGTATGATTTAGGATGTTAACCTTCACTTTTTCCTTGAGCCACATTATCACTCTCTGATAATGCCTCATTCGGAGAGTGATGCAGGGAAACTGAACATGCATCTGTTACACTTAGGCTATTCACTATACAGAGTAGAACATAAGCTATTGTATTTCTGTGATAACTACAAAGACAAGGGTATAGACAGGCACAGGCTATGTATGTCACAGAGTTTTTTGAAGTTATTTTGTGTAATGAGATGCACTAGAATTAAATTTAAAGAAAGCCACAAATTCCTGTTATATTTGTACAACTTTACGATTTTGATATACCCAGTTGGAAATTTTTTTTCTGATGTATTAAAAAGGTATGTTTTCTGGGAACACACACGTTTTGAGTGAAATGGGGCAGAAACTTTACACTTGAGGAGAGGGCTACACTCTGGAAATGATTGTAAAAGTTGGCATTTACTCCCAAAAATCTTGCTTATTGCACTAACCTCTTATTTTTTGTGAATATATTCTCAATTAGATATTGTAGGCATAATGTCTTGTATTCAGCCTGAGTATTTGATATGAATGAAATAATGAAACCATGAAATATAAGTGCCTATACTTTTGTAGAATTACTTATGTTTCTTTACCCAGAATGCATCTCTACTGCATGCAGATAAAACTTGATATTATTTTGGTGGTACAACTATATATATATATATATATATATATATATATATATATATAAAAAAGATTGGATGACAGAACATAAAACACACACACACATACATAAAATGTTTTATGCGATATAGTGTTAAAAATGTATGAAAAGATGTACTATGTATAACTGCTGCCACTCTATCACAGACTTAAGGAAGGAGTTTTTGAGGCTGTCAGCAGAACAATCTTTCCTTAATAACCAACAATAAGCTTAAATACCACCAGAACAAAAAAAAATATTACTGAGTCAATGTGATATTACTAGTCACTCTGCTTCCATTCCATTATTTATTTATTTTTATTATTATTTATTTTATTTTACATTTGTTAACCGGAAAAATCCGGCTGGAGCAGGTCCTTTTTCAGTGGATGCCCGGGAAGAAAAGTTCCACAATTAACATATAGTCAGTAGTTAATGCAATGAGAAATATACAAAATGAAAAGACAGATTATTTACAAGCAGAGACATTCAATAATGTGTTATCAATAGTTTACAGGCATTGCAGGATTAAAATATTGTTAGATTAACATTTACAGATAGAACAGACATGACTATATGTGCTATTTTAACTGACAGTACATACAGTTTAAGACAGTTTACATTTCTAGTAAGTTTATACTGAAAGAAGTACAATGACCAGTGTGGCTTATTATAAGAAGTATGTATATCTGTGTAAGTACAATAGTGTACATTCTAGTTGGAGTTGTTTGGAGGAGGAGAAGAAAAGGTATAGTGATTGTCAAGTGATACATGTTCAAACCCAAGTTGTCCTGAGATGTGATTTAAGTAGTTTTTTGAAATTTGTGTTTGTTGTTGCAGAGGTTATATTAGTGGGGAGATTGTTCCATTTTTGGGCTACGATGTGGGAGTATAGGGCTTTACCTGCAGTGTTGTTGTTAGCAGTTGTAATACTGAGGAGAGGTTTACGGGATGAGCGGAGAGGGCAACTGGAAGAGTGGAAGGTTAATAGCTGCTTTAGAGCTGGAGTTTTTTCTGGGTAGTTTCTGATGTTAAAGGTGCAAGTGAGTTGTTGGTAAGTTAGGAAGTGAGGAAATTCAAGCCACTGAATTTTTTTTAGTACTTGGCAGTGATGGGTTCTAAAGGGAGAGTTGTTGGCAAATTTGGCAATTTTGTTATAGCATGACTCTAACTTGTCCAGATCTGCTTTTCTACTGTGGGTTAGGATTGGTGCAGCAGAAGTAAGTGTTGATAAGAGGTGAGTTTGAGCTAGGGTGATTCTTGCTTTATCTGTGAGATAGTTTTTGTGCCTGTAAAGGGTTCCCATTTTTTTATGAACCTTCTGGATGGTTTGTGCTATATGTAGATCGAAAGATAGGTTGTTGTCTATTTCAACTCATAGGTGTTTTGTGTGGGTGGATGGAGAGATGATAGTGCCATTCCTAGATGAGACAGAGAAAGTAGAGGGGGTAGATTTTGCTTTATTAGGGGTGAACAGGAGAAGTTTGGTTTTATTGGGGTTGAGAATGAGTTGGATGCCAGTGATCCAAGTTTCAATAGCAGAGAATGATTCTTGGGCTAGTTGTTGTAGGGTGTTGACAGATGGGGCTGCGCAGGTGAGTGTAGAGTCAGCTGCGTACTGAATTAGTGAGGCTTGCTTGGAGGATGTGTGTACATTGTTTGTAAAAATAGAGAAGAGTAGTGGGCCTAATATTGAGCCTTGCGGTACTCCTGTGGAGTTAGGGGGAGGAGGGGATAGTTCATTTTGCCATTGTACAGATTGCTGTCTGTCTGATAAATAGCTTTTGAACCAGGAGATAGTAGGAGAAGTAAAGGATAGAGAGTGAAAAGCATCCAATAGTTTTGGGTGTGAGACCATGTCAAATGCTTTAAAAAGGTCTAAAAAGGTAGCAGACATAGTTGTTGTTGTTTCTATGATGATTAACCTGATTGGTGAAGAAGAGAAAGGAAGTAATTGTACTATGGTGAGGGCGGAATCTATGTTGGGTGGAGGAGAGAAGATTGTTTGTATTCAAGAATTGCATGACTTGCAAGTGTATGCATTTATTTTAAAGTACACTAATCACTATAGACCATTGGCAGGCATAGCCTGGGTGAAGAGATTCACAAAAAAGAAAATAAAACAAATTCACAGAGTAATCATAGAAGGTAGATAACCCCATAGTCAATTGATACAATATGTAAATAATATTAGCACAGTACAAAATCAAATGTGAATTAATTTTGGAAGTAAATATTAGAGGGAAGCAGCAGCTGAGAATAGAGGATCAAAGCTGACATGATGCAGGTGAGGAGGGATTTTGGTTATGTATTCAGTGGAAAAAGCATGTGAAGTCAGGTTTTTGGTGAAGGTGTTGTATGAGATGAGCTCTGAAGGTGGGAAAATAGCTTATTTAAGTTGAAGGGGGAGGGATTGCCAGAGTTTGGGCAGAAGAATGGAGAAGGAATGGTCAGTACAGTACAGTTTAGTATGGGTGCCTGGAGTGACGGAGTTAATTGGGAGAGGTTGTGGAAATTGTACAGGTGGTCTTATTATGGAGTTTGGCTGCAAGAGACGGGAAGGCACCTGGCTGAAGTAGTTTAGAAGCAACTTGGCCTTGGAGAGAGTGATAGAGTGGTGTTCCTGAGGGTAGGAATTGAAAATGAAATCGGCAGATTTTAATTTCAATGGACTGTAGAGTGGATGAGTTTTTTATGGCTTGTGGCTGTGATGGGGAACCCTTATACAGGTTGAGAAAGCAGGATTACTTTGCCTATTGCAGCTCTAGCTGGTCTAGAGAGAAAATGAGATATTTTCCTGTACCAGAATAAAAAAAGAACTGACTGGTCTAGCCATAAACCTATGTATTTTAAGCATGTGGTTGTTTCTATTGGGTAACCACTGAGATCTGTGATGCTGAGATTTTTAGACGCCTTTTCAGCTTTTGTGAGGTTCCAAATATCATACTTTTTGTTTTAGAGGTGTTTAGGAGTAGCTTATGGTTGTTTAGCCAAGAATAAAGGGAGTGGAGGTCAAACTGAAGCTGGGTTTGAACAGCTGAATGTGAGGAACTGGATTGAACAATATCCATGTCATCTGTTTATTGATAAAAGCATTAAAAGGCTAATGTTTCTAAACTGACGCTGAGATCAAGATCATGCATGACATAATGGCGCCTCAATGAAGTATGCATAAAATATAGTTCTATACTAATACAGTATCTTATAACTGAGGTCTATTCTATCCATTTAGTAGTATTTCTGTGAAAGTAAAAATAACTCAGGACATAAGTCTAAAGATGAAAACATGTTTTCCTTATTAGTTTCACACTCATATATTTGAAGAAATCCCTCAAAAAATCTACAGACAAATACTATTTTACAAAGAAAAAATATGATAACCACAATAAATACAGATGTAACATTTTCCTTTTTACTTCGCATACCTGTTTCCGTTATCTTCTCATCCCTATTTTTACATATCTTCATAAAATGTTTCCGCAATGCAAAGATCATCCTACTATATGTTGATATTTTATGTCCTGCAGTACTTTTACTTTAGATCTACAAAAGTTATTAGTAGTTATATTAATGCCAGAGTTGTGAGAAGAGGTCCTTCTGCTGTAAATTGTAAGACTGATGCCCAATGCAACAGTACTGCACAGTGCGTGAAACTTTTCAGCCAAATGCAAATCCGACCCACAATACACTGCAGTATTCCTCATTGCTTTTGTACTTCTCTTTTGGACTAAATGAAAAACTCAAAAAAATGGAGTAGTATAAGAAAGGAGCTAGGGTGAGGGACAGTTACAAATGACAATCTCTAAGATATAATCTTATGACAAAGTGTGCTGTAACTTCTATACGTGATATGGGAGGTCCCCCTGCAGTAATCTGTAGGGTACAGCCCCTAGCTAACTATTCAGGCTGGCTGCCCAGATAAATCATACAGTTGTTTACTGTGGCCCTGAAGGATGACATGGACAATGAGATAATATTCAGATTGTAGTGCTTTGTAAGGGTGTTCTGGAATGATCAGGTGGCAGTAATGCAAACATCACTCAGAGTAACATTATGAAAGAAGGTCTAAGACATGGAGAAAGCTCCAGTAAAATTAGCTGTTGCAATAGACTGAACAGGTCAAGCAAGTGCAGTTGGCAAAAAATGAGACAGGCGTTGCTTCAAAATTGTATTGCCTCAATGGCTTTTAGCAAAGGAAACAAACTAGTTGTCTCTACAAACAGATCTGGTCCTGTCAAAGCGTTACTTGAGCTATCATCCACAGGAAATATTCTCCTGACTAGAGTAAATACAATACAAGAATAAAAGAGGAATTGATTGGTTCAGATTAGGTTAGGCACTTAGGTTCATAGGTTCGTACTAGGCTATCTGCCCTAGGGCATTTATAAGCCTAGCCAGAGTGTGTGTGGCTTACACCACCCCTTAGGATGAGAATACTACGCCCTTTTAGGGTTTAGTTTACTATGCCTCTGTCTAGTAGTGACACAGAGATGACCCCTGGGGTAAACCTACGATCTCCCATCCACTCGTCGAGATTTCTCTTGAATAGAGTCAGTGAGGGGCTCTGCCTACCATGGACTGGGATTCTGTTCCAGAGTGTAGGGAGCCTCTGGGTTATGAATCTGTCCCTCCAGCACGTCCTATTTATTTCTGTGTTGAGGTTTAAGTCACTTGTTCTCGTGGCTCTGATGGATTTGGATTTTCTGAGGTGGAGCATGTCCATTAATTCAGGATTGGACATGGCCTTGTACGTCAGGCACAGATCACCTCTGAGTAGGCGGTATGCGACTGAATAGAGCTGGAGTTTTTTCAGTCGGGCAGCATATGACATATGTTTAAGACCCTTTATCCTCTTGGTGAGGAACTTTTGGGGTCTTTCTAACTGTCAACCTGGGTCCCTAGGTCCCTGATTACCTCTTCCGTACTTAATGGATTACCACCTATGTGGTAATTTGTCGGTACCTTGTTTTTCCCAAAGGGTACGACTATACATTTTTTGGCGTTCAGCTTAAGGCCATGGCTCTGGCACCAATTATTCGTTTCTATGAGGCCTCTCTGAAGGATGTTTGTGTCCGCTGGAGTATCAATTATGGCGCCCAGTTTGCAGTCATCTGCGAACTTTGTCAGCCACAATCCTCCTATGTTTGCCTGTACCTCGGAAAAATAAATGTCGAACAAGAGGGGTCCCAGGACTGAGCCCTGTGGGACACCGCTTGTGACTGGCTTAGAGTCTGACATAGCTCCAGCAACTCTGATCCTGTGGGTTCTGTCCTTGAGCCAGTTTGCAACCCATCTTGTGACATATGGGTTTACATTTAAGCTGGTGAGTTTGTCTATGATGCCCGAGTGGGGTATTGTGTCAAAGGCTTTTGCAAGGTCAAGGTAGGCTGTGTGAACTGCCTTCGCTCATCAATGGCCTTAGTGACGGTTTCAAAAAAGTTGACCAAGTTCAAAAGGCAGGATCTGCTCTTGACAAAGCCAAATTGGGTAGGATCCAATGTCTGTAGGTCCCCAATGTCTTTGTTTATGAGTTCCATAATGATCCTCTCCATAGCTTTGCAGACCAGGCTCGTCAAGCTTATGGGGCGGTAATTTCCAGGGTCCGTAGAAGCACCGCCTTTGTGAAGTGGGACCACTGTTGCCGTACGCCACTCTTTAGGTACGTATCCTGTAGTAAGGCTAAGATTAAACAGCAGCCTTATGTGTGGGTTTAGTTCCTCTTGGAGTTCATGTAGCACACAGCCCGGGACACCATCCGGTCCCATTGATGCTGTGTTTTTAGCTTTAGAGAGGGCGGCTCTCACCTGGGCATCTGAGATATTAGGGAGGCTACACTCTGCTGGGATAGTTATTTCTCCTTTTGGGGGGGAGGGGGAGGAGAAATTTGCACTGAACCTGTCTGCCAGAATATTGGCAATGTCAGTGGGTTCAGTGTATTTTGTGTCATCTTGGACTAGCTCTGAGCATATCTGGGAGTTTCCACCCAGGTTTCTAACATAGCTAAAGAAGGCCTTGTGATTGTCTTTTGTGTCTTTTGCGATTTTTCTCTCAAAGTTGGCCTTGGATGATTTTATGAGTGATCGTAGTTTTTTGCTAGTACTGATCAGAGATGCCTTCCCTTTTAGGGATTTTGCTCTGTCATGTAGTAGCTTCCTCCCCCTGTTGCAAAGTTTGTTTATGGCTGGGATCCACCAGACCGGGCGCCTGCCTTTGGGGGAATGGGTCTTGGTTTTATTTGGGATTGCATGATCCATGCATTCTTGAAGGTGCCCATAGAAGGCATTTGCAATGGATTCAGCAGTGTGGGTTGTGGTTTCCACTGGCCCAGAGGCCTTGAAGGATACCACTTCAGTCTTAAGAAGTGTGAAGTTTGCTTTTGAGAAGTTCTTCACTGTGGTCTTTTGTGCAGGGGGTGGGGGCGGGATGTGGATTTCCAGTGAGATTAATTTATGGTCTGATCTACCAAAGAGGGATATACTTCCAGTGTGGAGCATTTTGTCCCCATGCTTGTGATGATCAGGTCTAGTATATTGTCTCCTCTTGTGGGAATGGTGACTAGTTGTTCCATTGCATTTGAGTTTATGAATTCTAGGAACCTTTGGGCTAGGGTATTGGGGCTTGAGTAATGTTCCCAGTCTATGTTTGGGTAGTTGAAGTCTCCCAAAATGATGGTATTTGGAGAGACATTCATACTCTCCAGTGTCTTCAGGAAGGCTGTGTGGGGTTCCTGAGTTTGAGAGGGTGGTCTGTAGCATGCTACAAACTGTAAGGTAGTTTTGCCTATGGTTAGTTGCACCTGGATAGTCTCCGATGCTTTGTGCGTTGCCACTAACCTGGAGGTGTGGGTATCTTTGATGAAAATGGATACTCCCCCTCCTTTTGTGGTTCGGTTCAAGTTTTGGGGCCGGAAAGCATGATATGAGGTAAAACCTGATAGTGCTGGGGTGCTCTCAGGAGTCTTGAACCAGGTTTCTTTTTAAACAAAGGGGTTTTAGTTATGATTAAAATGATTTCTCTACTGAATGCCACATAGACCAATGTCAACATCAGTGCCTGTAGTTCAGCAATCCTTTCAGCATGCAGGACAGCCAACAGCCACCAACAACTATATTTTTGTAGGAAATACAGCTTGAGTCTGTAGATGTGTGGACACAAATGGAGAAAGTGTGAGCTTTTTTAACATAAAACACATACTGGTTCTCTGGGCTCAAAAGAAAGGTATTTCTAAAAAACACATTCATCACCCTTAAGGGAATCTAGAGACATGGATTCTAGTCCTGGATGAATACAAGATACTGCCACTGAATGGACTTTGACTGAAAACAAGCTAAGGTTGGATTCAAAAATTTCAGACAGGCATGGCAAAACTGCAGGAACAGGAGCTGAAAAAGGGTCAAGATCATTCTATTAGGCCCAAATAGATGTGTGTTTACTGGACTATTAATAAAAGTCTTTCGGCTTTTCCTGGTTAGGGGTCGCCACAGCGGAACTCCAGTCCGCTAATGACTGGCAGTGGATTTTTATGGTGCTGAGTTGCCAGCACAATGCCCAACCTTCAAAGAAGGCACACCCATTCATGCACGCAACTACCTGCATGTCTTTAAACGTCACTCGACCATGGGGAGGACATGCAGACTCCACACAGAAGGTGCTCCAGCCAAAAATCGAATGGGAGAACCTCTTGCTGTGAGGCAACAACACTAACCGCTGCACCAACACCACTTTATTGGACTATTAATGCTCCTGGAAAATCACTTTAGGCTTCTGTAGATATAACATGATCGGTTTTGTATGTATGCACATTTTGATTTTTCTTCCTTCACAACCTCTCATAATACAAATGCATGTTTGATTATACTGTATGTTTTATATACATATATATATATATATATATATATATATATACACAAATATATATATATATGTGTGTGTGTGTGTGCGCGTGCATTCTGAAACTTTTCTTCCTAGGTGTTAAATGAAAAAAAAAAAAAAAAAAAAGGCCATGATGGAAAACACTACACACACACACATTCATATTTATATATTCATTCCATCTACTACCCAATGGGGATGAGTCAGAAAAATAACAAGATATAGTCCACAAGATGGCTATCAGTTTTATTTGTATTAGAAGTCTTTTGTATATTGTACTCACAGCTTTGCCACTCTCATTAATTAACCAGAAATTAGCACAAAGAAAAACAATGTGCAACTCCTGGATCCCTAACACACATTCAAGCATACTTATATGGAAGATGTGTGTGTATGCAGTGTGATACAGGACATCCTTTGACTGTAGGATTAGGAAATACACTAGGTTTTTGCAACAAATTTCATAAAAAGAGTGGTATTTCCTCATTCCAGAGCACAATATACTTCATGCAGCATACAAACAAAACACTTACATCCCTTCATAGTCTACTTATCACCTTTTTCCTTTTTTAAATTTGCATTTGTGTTTCCGATTCATTTCATTGGGTTACAGTAAATGCATGAACTGTCTGCTTAATTACTCAATTAACATTACACAGTAAAGTAATAGAACAATGTTACAATACAATCTCCAAATTTGCATTCAAAATGCCAGATTCTACTGACTACTGCCTAGCACTCAAAAAAATTACTCTAGCTTGAACTTCCAAACATTTTGAAGCTCTCAGGGTTATAAGACTTGCCCCACAAGATACTCTTCTACCCAGACAAATACCCCATCCCTTAATTCCTTACTGTAATGCTATTCCCCTACCTCTGTACTCTACCAATACTAACCTAGCTGTGATAAAAAAAAATCTTACAAAACATATAGTAACACTCCCTCTGCTTCACATATATATCCAAGTTGTGGAACTCCCTCTCTTTACTTATAAGGCAAATAGCATTTGTCATTTCTTTCAGAAATAATATCAGATATCACCTATATAATTCTTGTATCTGCCACTGTTCTTGCTCACCTGAATATTATCTCCCAATGTTCCCCTCAAACCTCACATTCTACTTGTTTTCCTACTACGTATATTTTCACTTACCTTCACACTTAACTCTTCTCCAATAATGTACCATTATCTATTTTCCTATTCCTCATCTTTGGTACCATCTACTTTATTTTCCACATACTTCATCTCTTCTTTCCCTTCCCTCTCTTCATACATTCTAAACCTTTATTACTTGCAGAACTTTCACTTATAACTTGTATATAGTTTACATTATTTTTTCTTATTTTTATATATCCACCAATAATAACAAGCAGGTACTGCTTTGGATACGTTCACTCACGATCAATTTATTCAACAAATACAAAAAGTTAGATTGAGCGCTTTCTTCCCTTCCATAGAGATTTAATCAGAATCAAATTACTATCCAATTTCCCTCCTTATATCCCCCTGTGATAATGATGTCATCCTCAATTAAAAGAATTTTTTTAAAAAACATTTTTTAAAAATACATTTAAAGGGACATCCCTTTTAAACAACCCTATTTACAAAACAAGTTAAAAATTCAAACATTTAAAGTTCATTCCATTCCTAAAAAATACTAATATGTGTATAGCATTGATTGAAACTAATAGTATATTATATATTTAATTAAGCGTGCTCTTGAATTTATCTTAGAAATACACAAAAATATGTGAATATAAACATATATATTTATGCCATATAAATATATATTTATACAATTGTATAAAAATTTATTAAAAACATATGTAAAAAAACATGAATACTTTATGTTCTTATTTTCCGCATTCCATTCTCTTAATTAATATAGGTTTTATTGAAATTATTTCATTTAACCCGGGGGGCTGACTTGCTTGTAATTTTATTTGCCATCTTAATTCCCTTTCCTCAATATGGCTTCTATAGTCGCCCCCCCCCCTACGGTTTTGTGACACTTTTTTCTAAAATTGCAAATCTAAACTCTATATATGCCACACAGCTAATAGAATGCCTATATAGGGCATTATTTACATTTTTAGTAGCTATTTGGTATGTATGTTCATAAATCCTGTCCCTCAATCTTCTCTCTGTCTTACCTACATAGAATGTATTTATAGATAATAAATATCTATTTTATAGGAAAATGGAAAATATGAGTTTAAGTGTAACAAAATATTTAATACAAAATGTAAAAAAATGCAGACAGATTTGAATGAATACAAAAATAATAGGGCATATGCGTTTAAAACTGACAAGTTAAGTAAGGGATAGTGGAAAGGGATATAATCATAACGGACAGTATACATATGGAACAAGGGGTAAACCCTACTTTAGTGAATATAACTATAGAGATTTTAATGCGCCCCAACATTTTCAGTATCGGCAAGAATGGGATGTGGGACTGGAAGAAGACAGAGGTCAGGTAGAAAATGGATGGAACAAAAAGAACAGGAACAAAAAGTAGAGGTGGTAGACATTATAGTACAGGATGGAATAAAATTCACTATGAATGTATACCATATATACAACTACGCAGGTTTAGAGTTGACAAAAGAACATTTTAATTTATGTATGAAAGGTTTGAAATTTGTGCCCACTAAAAAGCTTGATTATATGGAAACAATAATAGAGCTTAAAATGTATATGAGGAAACTGAATCTTGCAAAATTGTTTCAGGAACAGATACAAAATGAAAGGAGAGAAAGGAATACAGAACCCAGGAATAAAAGTATTTTTAACCCACCATTAGAACCAACACTTAATATTTTGGAAAAAGCCATTATAGAGGATATTTATAAGCTGAAAAGTAAAGAACAGTATGTGTCAATGAATTATAACCTAAGTAAAGAAGAAAATGAAGTTTTAAAAATTCTTAGGGGAAATGACACAATCAGAGTGATGCGACCAGATAAGGGGGGAGGTATGTTTTTTTATGATTCCATGGAATACTCCCAAAAATATTTGAAATTCTAAATGATTTAGATACATACCAACCATCTTCATTGAATGAAATTAATATTAGTCATAGAAGAATTGACTTATTTAGAAGATTATTTTTTGGAACAAAGAATTTCTGAAGATCTGTATAATTATTTAAAGTAGTAAAAACAATAGTAGCAACTATATTTGGCATACCTAAAACCCATAAAGGCCTGGACAATTTATTATTCAGACCGATAGTGGGTGGTCATGGATCAAAAACCTACCCCTTGGTGTGGTTATAGATAGATGGCTAAAGCAACAGATAGTGAATGGTGAGCACATACTTAAAGATTCTTGGGACTTTCTGGGTAGAATACATAATGATTTGTGGGATCAGGAATTAATTTTTATAACCATAGACATGGTAGATCTTTTTACATCCATTCCAAAAGAGGAAGGACTGGAAATATTCTCAGGCTACATAATAATACTGTAGTAGATAATGTTAAAAAGGAGTTAATCATGGAATTTATGGAAATAGTTTTAGAGCATAACTATATAATATTTGAAGGAGAATATTATAGGCAATACAAAGGGGTTGCTATGGTGGCATCCTGTGCCCCTATATTTGCAAACCTTGTATTTCTGGAATGGGAACAAAGCCATGTCTTTCAAAGTAGATTTTTTCAGTATATGAACTTACATGTGAGATTCTTGGACGACATCTTTATCTTATGGAAAGGACCAGAGAACTTAATAAAGGAATTGATTCAACATCTAAATAAGAGTACAAGATTTTTAAAATTTACATACACCTCTGATAAGAATGGAATAATTTACTTAGACACATACATAGAGAAATATGAAAAGGGTTTTAAAAGTAAGGTATATAGGAAACCATCCTTTAGTAATTCTTATTTACAATATACAAGTGATCACCCTTTTAAACAAAAGAACAGTATAGTAAAGGGGCAATTAATAAGAATAGCTAGAATGACCTCAAATATTGAAGATATTGATAAAGAATTGAAGGGGGTTGTCACCTTATTTCATGAGAGAGGTTACCCCAGGAAAATATTGGATGAATATCTTAATTATGTAAGAAGTGAATGGGGAAAAATATAAGCCATTTTTAGGGAATTTAGATGGTACTAAAGTGGGTAGAAGTTCAACAGATGGAGAGAATAATAGGCTTGAGAAAGCTATGGTAGTTCCATATGGAAAAATACATATCAGGTAGAGAGAATAGTGAAAAGGAATTGGGCTATTTTAAGGAATAATCAGAGGTTGTGGAAGATTGGTGGTACTAAACCAAATTCTGTTTATAAAGTAGGCCCTAATTTAAAAAAAACTTTTGAGAAGGGCATGAAAAACAAAAATAGAGAAGGCACTAACAAATGTGGACACTGTATGCAATGTAAATATATTTGCCTAGATGAGAAAGTAACCATCAATAATTCTTTACAAACCATGGTAAGATTTGAAAAAGGTCATTGTCAGACTATAGGAGTTATATATTTGGCTATGTGTAAGTCCTGTCCCTCATTCTATGTAGGTAAGACAGAGAGAAGATTGAGGGACAGGATTTACGAACATACATGCCAAATAGCTACTAAAAATGTAAATAATGCCCTATATAGGCATTCTATCAGCTGTGCGGCATATAAAGAGTTTAGATTTGCAAATTTAGAAAAAGTGTCACAAATCCCTGGGGGGGCAGGGGGCAACTATAGAAGCCATACTGAGAAAAGGGAATTAAGATGGCTAACAAAATTACAAGCAAGTCAGCCCCCCAGGTTAAATGAATAATTTCAATAAAACCTATATTAATTAAGAGAATGGAATGCGGAAAATAAGAACATAAAGTATTCATGTTTTTTTACATATGTTTTTAATACATTTTTTATACAATTGTATGAATATATATTTATATGGCATAAATATATATGTTTATATTCACATATTTTTGAGTATTTCAAAGATAAATTCAAGAGCACGCTTAATTAAATATATAATATACTATTAGTTTCAAGCAATACTATACACATATTAGTATTTTTAGGAATGGAATGAACTTTAAATGTTTGAATTTTTAACTTGTTTTGTGAATAGGGTTGTTTAAAAGGGATGTCCCTTTAAATGTTGTATTTTTAAAATATTAAAAAAAAATTGTTTTAATTGAGGATGACATCATTATCACAGGGGGATATAAGGAGGGAAATTGGATAGTAATTTAATTCTGATGAAATCCTCATGGAAGGGAAGAAAGCACTCAATCTAACTTTTTGTATTTGTTGAATAAATTGATCGTGAGTGAACGTATCCAAAGCAGTGCCTGCTTGTTATTATTGGTGGACATTGACACTGCTGGGCTCATTCTTGGTTTATTATTTTTATATATAGTTTAGTTATTTTGTGTGTTGCTTGTGTTGTACACATATTCATTATAACATTTTTACATTAATTTATTGGAGCTTTTCTCCTTGGGACTTTGCTGAAAAGAGGCCTTTCATGGCCTAGTTAGACTACTCCAGTTAACAAATATAATAAATAAAGCTAATAAGCAAATAAATAGTTTCCACAGACTTTTATGAATGGACAGTCTCATGTGTGCTCTTCTACCCTTCATCTGAATTCAGTTTTAATCATTTATATAGTTTCAGTCATTTCTTTTGTTACACTGGGAATTGCTAATTTTTAAAGCACTGTGTTTCTTAAGCTTAGTCAAACACTCTGCTTGTGCTATGCTGACGAGGTCATAACAAGGCTGGAATATGCATATCCACAGCTAGTGCGGTTTGGCTTTATTGGCCTGAAATTGTCCATTAAATGACGTGAAAAATAGTCAGGGGCATTCAGAATCGCCATATAGCTGAACCACCTGATGTTCATAAGGGTCATGTGCATATATCCCATGTGCCTCTGATACAAGAGGTTTGAGAAGTCACTCAATGAAGTTCTAGTTTTCCTGGAGTTTTCATTTAGGTTTTACTGATTAGAAGTTCAAGTTTTTGGAAACTCAATCATATCTTCACCCCTCTATTTCTCTCTCTCTCTCTCTCTCTCTCTATATATATATATATGGATCTACCTGACTTGGTCGACAGTTCATATGATCGACAGTTTATTTGGTCGACAGTTCATTTGATCGACAAGCATTTTAGGTGGGGGGCTTCCCCACACTAATGTGGGGGGCTGTGCCCCCCACACCCCCCCTAACTATATCAACTCCAGGGTCGCACAACATTGGGGAAGGGGGCTAATGCTTGTCGATCAAATGAACTGTCGACCAAATAAACTGTCAATCATATGAACTGTCGACCAAGTCAGGTAGATCCATATATATATATATATATATATATATATATATACATATATATATATATATATATATATATATATACAATCATCATCCTCCTTTCCCCCCATTTTCTACATGCTTACTGTTGTGTAAACTGTCGCTATCTCACTCTCTTTCTATTCAGTTTCACTCTCCTACCTTCTTAGACACTCATGCCTGTTTCACATCTGTCCCAAATTATTTCACCAGACTGTCTTCTACTTTTCTGTACATGTGCCCAAACCACTATAATCTGTCTTCTTTGACCTTTTCTGAAATTAGAGCTACTTTGGCTTCTGCTCTGATGTTGTCATTTCTTCATCTGTCCCACAGTGTGCATTCTACCACCCATCTCGGGCACTTCTCCATCACCTCTAGCTTTCTCACCTACTCTGCCTTTACTGCCCATGTTTCTGTACCATACAGTAGTACTGATCTCGCTATTGTTTTGTACGTCTTACTTTTCAGCTTCTTTGGCATTCACCTGTCATACACTACACCTGATACTTTGTGTCAGTCGGCTGCAGCCCCTCTGATTCTAACTTTGATTGCCTCATTCAGACTTCCTTTCTCCTCAATCATCCCTCCCAGATACTTGAAGTTGTTACCATGTTCTACTATTGTCTCTTCAGTCTCAATTCTCATCTTTTTCCGATTTCCCCCATTTGCTGCCATTACAACTATCTTATCCATACTCAGTTTCATTCCATGTACCTTCAGTTTTGCATTCCATTCACCTATCCTTTGTTGAAATTCTTGCTTAGAGTCTGTTTGTGATGACATATCGCCTGCATACAGCAACTTTGTTGATCTTTCCTATCTGACCTGTTTGCTAATATAGTCAAATCACCAGTATGAACATCGGGCTCAGAGCTGAACCCTGATGCACACCCACTCCCACTCAGAACCCTTCTGTAAAACCAAACACTAATTGTACTTAAGTTATTGGGTCCTTGAACAAATCTTGGTCTAATTCTACCAATGCTTCTGGGACTTTGAACCACTGCAGGACTGACCAAGTCAGGTTTCTTGGGCCCTTGTCACATGCTTCCTCCAAAGTCTAGGAATGTTTAGTCGGACTCATTCCTCATCTCTAATTTCTTGTCAAATATCTGTCTCACTGCAAACATCAAATCAATTAAGATGCATCCGGATATGAATCTGGACTGCTCCTCTCCTATCTTAATTTCTGCTACTTTATATATTCTTTTATCTATCACCCTCCCCAGAACCTTCATGCAATGTGACAGGAGTTTGACACCTCTGTGCTGCCCACAGTTGTGAATGTCCCCTTTATTCTTGAACATTGGCACTAATATGCTTATTCTCCAGTCATCTGGGATATGCTTTTCTCTCCACACTGCTATGAGAAGCCAGACTGACATGGGCATCAAAAGGCAATATCATAATTGCCTCATGTGTACTGACAACCATGTACTCCTAAAACAAACAAATACAATATATAGGAAATGTAATTACACTATGAATTTGGAATAAATTATCTCAAGTAACAACAAACTGGACATCAAACAGGCTGCCAGCACACACATCACCTCTCACACAAAACAAGGTCACAACACATAAATCCACATACATGGTGGTACTCAACAGAAGTCTACCCAGAGACCTCCCAAGCACAAACCACTTGCACCTGCTGCAAAGCAAATAGAATCCACTACACATAATGACACACACACCAGTGTCTCAGCAAATGTCCTGGCCATAGGTGACTCCATAGTGAGACACACAATGTCCACCAGGCTGGACAAGGAGGTCACTGTTAGCTGCCTGTCAGGTGCCAGGATCCATCAAATCACACACGCACTCAAGTCACTCAAAACAACAATTATCGTTATGACTCTGTCACAGTACATGTTACGGTGAATGACTTGAGATGTACCTCTCTGGACTATATGAAGACAGATAGGATTGAACTCTCAGATTATTAGTCCCAGGCAGGTATATCCCTAGCCCTAAGCAGCATTCTACTTTCACCCAGGATGATGCCACAATATAGACAAAAAATGATTGACTGCAACAACTGGCTTACTTTCTGGTGTCAATCCAGGGGATGCAGCATCTGTCAGCCTGAGAAGACATGGTTGGCAGACCACACTGCTTTGCCGGGGATGGTCTTTACCTGTCCCTCTAGGCTTTCGAATACTGGCAAAGGTGATTGTCTCCCCCATAGAGCCTTTTTAGGCAATGTCTAAACAACAACATTTCTGACGTAAAAAAAAAACACTCAAGACAAACTCAAGTTTATTTTGCTTAATGCTAGCAGCCTTAACTGGAAACAGCACTCCCCAGAAGCACTCCTCACCCTGGAAGATGCTGACGTCTGTGCAGTCACTGAGACAGGGTTCAAGGCCACAGAGAGCACCTGGACTGTGCAAAGCTACAATGCCTTCTACACATTCAGATACCAAAATGAGGTTGAAAGAACCAAAGTTGGAGGTGTATCCATCTTCATTAAAGCCAAATACACCTCAAGACTAGTTAAACAGTATGACTGTCTTGAGCTACTCCAGATCCAACTAACTATAGGTAAAACACCCTACCACATCATTGCTAGCTACAGGTCCCCCACCATGAACCAACAGAAGCACACCACTTACCTGGACTTAACAGAGTCACTCACTACACAGCCAAACACTTTGATCATGGGAGATTTCAACTATCCTTCCATCGACTGGGCGACATACGGGAGCACAAACATGCTCACCCTAAGGTTTCTGGGCTTTGTCAATACAAATGCACTGGAACAGCTAGTCTGTACCCCCACAAAGGGATCAAATGTTCAAGACTTAGTACTCAGCCACATGGGGGGTCTCACTGCACTACCCCCAGTGTGTTGCCCTCCCTGGTAAGGTCAGACCATAAATTTGTCTCGAAGTAAAGATCAGACCAGACATGCCCAAAGGAGCAAAAAAACTGAAAAATTTCTCCAAAGCAAACTACAGTCTACGCTGGTTTGTTCTTTAATAAACTGAACTTTGGTTTGGAATTAACTACTCGTGTGGTGATCTACAACTTCAGTCATCTAGCCCTAATATTGGCCCTTGTGCTGGGACTTTGGTGCGTTTTTGTGTTACTAGTTTCTACTAGGCAATGGCATTAAAAGTTTCAAATTCCCTGATAACACAGCCAGCAATGACTTCTATGCAGAGGAATGCACAAATGCCCTATATAACCACCTAAACAACTGTATAGACTCAGTTATACTTGACTGGATCAAAACCAGGCCCCACCCCCAAATAAAAAAAAAAAAAACAGGCCACCCTGGTAAACTTCAAGCATAAATAGGTTATATAACAAAAGGAATAAACTGATGTCTAAGAACAAGAAGGAACTTACTCAGCAGAAGAAGAATACCCTCCACAGCTTGAACAAACAAATCAGATATTTTGTAAAGTACTCTAAAGCTAGTTAAAATTAGCATTTTTTAGCTAAGGATAATCATAAGGCTTTCTTTAGCTACGTCTGAAATCTAAAAGGGAATGACCAACTATGTGCCAAACTTATAGTGGAAAGTACCTCTCATACTGAAACTGAGGAAACTGACAACTGGCTAGTTGACAGATTTGGTACAAACTTCACCCCCCCCCCCCCGTCTCTACCAGTCATACCCCAAAGCATACCTTAAACCAGTCTTCTACCTAGTATCTCCAAAGAGCAAGTCATATCCATGCTCTCCAAAGTCAACAACAAGGCCCCTATGGGATCAGATAACATCCCAGGCTGCTTACTAAACAATCTAAAACAAGACCTAGCAGAACCACTTGACACTCTCTTTAACCTCAGCCTGAGCACTGGCTTTGTTCCAGCAGAGTGGAGAACAGCAACAATAATCCTTTTGCACAACGGTGGTCCATCAACTGACCCTGTGAACTTTAAACCCATACGTTTAACCGGCATTATCTGCAAGACCATAGAAAGAATCATCATGGACCTTATCAACAAGGACATAGGTGACCTTCAAACTCTTAACCCGATCCAGTTTAGCTTTAAGGGTATATCATGCCTACTGAACCAGTGGACTTCAAGAATTTCACCAAAGTGCTGGAGGAAGGCAAAACAGTACATGCTGCCTATCTTGACTTAGACAAGACTTCTGACACACTCAGCCACTCAGGTGTCATTTAGAAATTCTCCCAGCTGAGGATTAACCCATACATCATAGATGGGTAGCCAACTGGCCTACTGACAGAATGCATACTGTCAAATCTGGGGATTCCACATCTACCAGTAGGCTAGTTACCAATGATGTACTACAAGGATCTGTGCTGGGCTCTCTACTGTTTGGAATCTATTTCTCAGAAGTCCAAGCAAAAGTAGCCAGCCTGTGGCTTACCAAGTTCACTGATGATTGCAAACTGGGTGAAATCACTGAATTTCTTAATGATGTTAACATATTACAAAAGGGGCTAACACAGACAAATGATTGGTGCCAAAACCATGTACTAAAACTAAACACAAAAAAGTACATTATTATTCCCTATGGCAAAGATGAAGTCCCCGCAAATTACAATATCGACAACATTTCCCTAAGCTCAAACCCAGTGGTGTGAGATTTGGGAACACAAGTTCATAGCACAGTGATAAGGAAAGCCTTCTATGTTGCAATTCTCATAAGTAAAGGCATTGCATCCAAGACTAAGGATGTACTCAACCCTCATCACTAACAGAGTACAATGCTCCATTTTGCATGTACCTCACCAGACACCTGCAGCAGCTGCAGAGACCACAGAGGTTTCTCACCAAGAAAATTTAGGGCCTGCAAAACATGAACTACATGGAAAGACTGAAAGCCCTATCACTGTACTCTGTATCCTACAGGCTGCTGAGAGGTGACTTGTGCATGGCCTATACAGCAGTCTCTGACCCTGCCCTAATGGAAATGCTGCACGTCTGCAAATCAACTGGGACAAGAGCCACTCACTCCAAGGATCTCAACTTAGCCTGTGAAATTAACAGAACATGTTGGGGAGAGAGAGACAGATACATCTCCCAGAGACTGCCACTGCTCTGGAATAAAATCCCAATTCACATGAAGCAGAACTCCTCAATGACCCTATTCAACCTAGATAATTGGATAGGAGACCATAAATTTACCCCAGGGTGGCACCTACGTCCTTCATGGACAGGGGCAGTTGGTGCTGATCATAGACTCCCTCTGCAAATAATGATCATCTAACCAAGGTCAATAATGGAACATGGGTATAACATGGCTAGTCCTGTAAAGGCCCTAGGGTCATTAGCTTAGTAAACTCCTACGAACCTATGAGTACTTTTAGTAGCCATTTCTCTCTATCTTATCCAACATCTTTATCATATCTGCTGTAACCTCACCTGAGCCTGCTGCATTCCCTAATACATTTTCCTTACTGCTGCTCTTACTTCTTCTACAGTGGACTCCTCCTCTTCTCTCATTGTAGGCTGTGTCTAGGGCAGTATGGCTTCTGTGGAGTTTTCTTCATTCAGAAGTTACTGGAAGTACTCCTTCCATCTGCCTTTGACGTCCTGTGGACTGGTGAGCAGGTTGCTGCTGGCATCCCTTATGAAGGGTGTCTGACTATCTTCTTTATCTTTCTGTCTTTGCCTTGCAACCTGATATAGCTTATTTCTGCCATCTATTGAGTTACTTTCCAGAAGATGGTAGAGTGCCTCTGATGCCTCATTCTTTGTTATTGCAGCTCCTTTCTTAGCCAACCAGTATCCTTTCCTAGCCTGGTCCATCTTTTATATCTCCAATATTTTCCTGCACTCTGTCTTTCTTTTGACAACTTCCTGGACTTCTTTATTCCACCATCAACAACTTTCCTTATGTACCTTATTTGCATACCTGGCTCAGTCACATATCTGTTCCGTAATTCTCATGCATGCCATTTTCAGGCACTGCCATTCTTCTTCAACTTCACTTATTTCCACTTCTTCTTCTTGAGGTGCTAAAGCCCTGAGTAATTCCTCCAGCTGTTGTTGCTTTCTCCCAAATCAACTTCCACGTCTTCGGCTTGGTCTCTGTTAACCTTAGTGCTTTCTCTGACCTCTGCTTGCAGCTGACTGTGACAGCCGGTGGTTCATAGGTTGGTACTAGGCTATTGGCCCTAGGGCCTATACAAGCCTAGCCATAACAATTCACTGGATATTTCTTCCCACAATATTTACTTCCCTGGACCCCTGTCTAACAGGGCAACTGACGTAATCCCTGGCGTGAATTTTCTATCTCCCATCCAATCATCAAGGTTCTTTTTGAAGAGGGCCAAGGAGATGCTCAGCTTGACATGTATGGGCAGTCTATTCCAGAGTATGGGGAGTCTCTGGGTCAGGAACATATCCCTCCAGCATGTTTTGTTCATTGTGATGACAAGGTTTAGATCCCTGGAGCGTGTGGCTCTGAGGGATTGGAATTTCTTTAAGTGGAGCATGTCCAACAGCTTAGGGTTTGACATGGCTTTGTATGTTAAGCAGAGATTGCCTCTGAGTAGACGATATGCCACAGAGTATAGCTGGAGTTTTTTTTAGATGGTCAGCATAGGGCATATGCTTTAGGCCTGTGATTCTTTTAGTGAGGTATTTCTGTGGCCTTACCAGTTGTTGCAGATGTCTTGTGAGGTACATACCAAATGGGGCGTTGTACTCTATAATGGGTCTAATGAGGGATGAGTACAGTCGGACAATGACCTCCTTTTTTCTGGATGAAAAGCCCTTAGTGATGAGGTGTGCCACAGAAGGATTTCCTGACTGTTGTGGCGATGTGGTTATCGAAGGTGAGACCACTGTCCACCTGTGTCCCTAAGTCTCTCATCACACTTTTGGTGTTTAGTGTACTGCCACCTATGTGGTAATTCATGGGTACATGGTTTATCCCAAAGGGGATAACTATACATTTCTTGGCATTAAGCTTGAGCCCATGGCTCTGGCACCAAGCATCTGTTTCTGTAAGGCCCTTTTGTAGAATATCCACATCATTTGAGGATTCAGTAATGGCTCCCAGTTTGCAGTCATCTGAAAACTTTGTTAGCCAGAGGCCCTTAGTGTTGACCTGTACTTCAGAGAAGTAAATGCCAAACAAGAGCGGTCCCAGGACTGAACCCTGAGGTACTCCACTTGTCTGGAACTGGATTTGTAGTCTGCTACTTTTACAGTCTGGGTTCTGTCAGTAAGCCAGCTGGCAACCCATCGAGTGACGTAAGGATTTATGCCCAGCTTAGTAAGTTTATCTATGGGCCAGCTGTTTTACTGGGGATGACTTTGCAATCACTGATGCTACCCCTCTACCTAGTAACTCCAAAGAGCAGGTCATACACTCTTGTATGTGATCTTGTGACTGTCACTCTTTCTGAACCATGTGTTGGCTACCATCAAGCCATTTGCCAGACAGTCTACAATGGCCTGTCCTTCTTTATTCCTGTTCCACCCATGTGGACCCAAACAGTACTCCTCTCCTGTTCTGTCTGTCTCAATATGTGCATTCCTGTCCCCCATTATCAACACCAATTCATGCTATCCTGCTTTATCTAGTAGATCCTGCAACTGCTGTCTGAATGGACTATTTTCCTCATTATCACAACCCTGCTGTGAGGCAAAGTCTGAGATTATGAATACTGCCCTGACCTTACACTGGAGTCTAATTGCCATGAGTCTGCTGATAATTCTGATGACATTCCTCACTGCCTTCTGAAGCCTCTCCCTCACCACAATCCCCATACCATTTCTAGCCTATCCTCCTCCTCAGTAGTAGACTCTGGATCCCTAAGCCAAGTGGCTTTGCTGCATTGCCCTTCCATTTTGTCTCCTAGATACATAAAGATGTCCAGCCTCCACCTTACCATCATGACATCCACTTCCAAGTTGCACCCTGTCAGTGAACCTAAATTGAGTTTAGCAATTTTTAGTTCATGTTTGGCAAGTTGATGGTTTTTCACATCCAGCTTTCACTCAACTGAGCTATCCCAGGTAATTCAAGCTGGGCAACTAGACACTGGCCAGTAGCTTGTTGACCCAAGGCTGTTGGGCTTTATGGCAGGCACACACTGGTCAACAGGAGCACATACACCCCTCCCACTGTTAGCATGGCTCCCTGGCGTGAGTTGGAGTAGACTGGGCCCTCAACCCACTTATCACTGGTAAATTCTCATGCCAATTTGCCAACATTAGTCAACAAGAACAAATCACCTACAGAAATTTTACACCATTGAGTGGCTAGGCCTGCCACTGCATACAGTCTGCGATCTGTGTTCTACTACCTTGAGGATACTGATCACCACAGTATATGCCCAAAACAGTTGGTGTATACAACCATTCCCCCATAGGGCACTATGTAAAGTCTGTTTAGCTGTCCACAGCTCCATTTTTAGGGAGTTTGAGATTTTTTTTAATTTACTTGACATTTGTTGACCAGGTCAGTCTAACTGGGCGGCTGCCCTTTTTCAGCAGATGCCCGGGGAGAGCTCCAAAAAGTACAAGTAACAAAAGTAATCCTATGACAGAATTATAATTAAAAGTAAGAACTAACACTACTCTTAAGTATTCAACTGCGGTACCACCTTTAACATTCTTATAAGAAAAGCGCAGTCCGGGTCTGAACTGTCTGCAAACAGCTACAGTTAACTTTGAGTATGTGTCTACCTGTTTGAGCCAATCTTCATTTTCCCCTGGAGAGCACTCTGCTTTGGCTGTAAGCAGCCCCCCCCACCACACACACACACACACACACACACACACACACACACACACACACACACACACACACACACACACCTTCCACTTTCTCTTATTCCCTTCTGTTAGCAAATAGTATCCATAACTGATCAATACTGTGTGTTTGTTAATTTAAACTATGACCACAGTAGCCTACTGATACAAGGTTATCCTGATTTTCCACCTGAGAAAGTAAGAAATGACTTACAGTTTCAGAGCAGTCCTTGGTCAATTGTGATTGTTTCTTAACACATACTTGTCTTTGCTTTGTGATAGGTTCTTGTATGAGGGGCTGGAAACAAACAGGGTCTCTACCCGCTTTGCTCCCCACCCTGCCCCCTATTCCCTCCCGCTCCCAGTGGTCCCACCTTTACTGCACTCAAACCCCTCCCATCTTTCCAATAGTCAACCACAGCGCTAACCCAACACTACCTCCTCCATATTCTCTCTACTATCACACCTCCTCAACTAACATATACAAGCATACATTTCCTTTGCTCACTGCATGCACTCTCCTTGCATATCTTACATCCTACCAAAGCTCCATCATTCCCCCACTCAACCACTACCACTGTACTACTACTCACACCACCACTCAAGTCTCACCCATACTCAGCTCCCCTCTCACCAGCTCAAGAACCATCCCTATGCAACCCCCACATATTCTACCAACTATATTACTCAAACGTAAAGCATTCCTACAACTTAACATAGTAACCCTCCCACCATACCTATTACCCACAGAGCACAATCATAAAGTTTCCCTTATAAACAAACACATTCAAAAACTGAGAAAACTAATAATCTCATGCATATCAAAACTAGCCCTAAGTGGAGACATCCACCCCATCCATGGCCCTACCATCTCCAACCCCAATCCTCATAATCAGACTAGAAACCACAACTTCTCCCATATTACAGCCAATAGAAAGCCAAGTGACTTCCTTCTACTAAGCCTAAATATTAGAAGTATATCCAACAAAGTCCATGAACTCCATGCCACCATAGACTTGTACTCCCCAGATATAGTCATCCTGACAGAAACCTGGCTAAAACCTCACATTACCAGTGAGCAAATACTACCTACAGGTTACGGCATACTAAGAGTAGACCGGCTAAACAAAAAAGGAGGTGGTGTAGCTATAATATTTAAACAGCATCTAAACATCCAGATCTTAAAATCATCAGCTCCACAAAGAGGCAATGAAGAAATAATATATACCAACCTCAAAATTAACCAAAACAAAACCATCAACATAACTGGATGCTACTTCCCACCTGGCCAAAACATCCCTCCACTAGAAAACCTCCTCAGCTGGTCTACCCACCATCTCCCCCAAGAAACTATCATCTTAGGTGATTTCAATATTGACTGGCAATCCTGTTCTGGCAACAATCCAACCCATCATGTACACCTTCATGGCTTCACCCAACTAGTTCAGTCACCAACAAGGATAAATAAAAACTCCAGCAAGCACACTACCCTGGATTGGATACTAGTCAGTAAGAACCCCCAGTCATATATAACAGGCTGCTTATCAGATAGCCTCAGTGATCACTCCCCAACATTCCTATTCAAAAAATACCTGTACCAAGCTAAACCTGTCATCTATCGTCAAATACGCAAAAAAATAAAACTTTAACCCACTCACATTCATCTCATCCCTCAAAGAATGTAACTGGCATGCTCTAAGGTAACTCAGTCTAGATGACGCAGTTGAATTTTTTAATACTACCTTCCTGAACATCCTTAATTACCATGCCCCCATAAGATTTTCCAGAAGCACAACCCTCCCCATGGCTACAGAAAACCACCAAGTCAGAAATGAAAAACAGGGATAAAGCCTGGGAGCACTGGCGCAAAACCAAAACCCCTTCAGCTAGACAGAAATTCCTAGAACTACACAATAGAGTCAAAAAGCTAATAAAACAGGACAAATTCCAATACTACCAGTCTGCCCTAGACTCCTCACAACACAGCTCCAAACAATTCTGGTCCTCCATAAACTCCATCCTCCACCCAGGTAAAGTCAGTACCCCTCCTCCTAACATCCCTCACTCCTCAGAAAATATTGCTACCTCATTCAACACACACTTCACCCAAACCATACTATCACTAGCTAAACAACACAACCCCCCTCCCCTCCAACCCACACCTTCAACTAGTAATCTCCCCACTGCCTTCTCTTTTTCTCCTGTACCTACCTCCCAACATAAAAAAACTCTTAACTAAACTTAAACCCACCAAATTAGCAGCAGACAACCTCCCAAGTGAATACCTAAAAATCGCAGCTGATGCTCTGGCCTACCCAGTATCCATCTTGATTAACCGATCTCTGTCAGAAAGTTACGTTCCCACATTGTGGAAAGTCTCACATGTAATTCCCCTCCACAAAGGCGGACCCTCTGCAGAACTAACCAATTACCACCCCATAGCTATTCTCTCTCCACTCTCCAAAATACTAGAGATTTGCATACACTCTCAGGTCTCAGACTACCTCCTTACTAACAACCTCCTTTCCAGTACTCAGCATGGTTTCCGACCAAACTGTAGCACCACCACTGCCTTACTCTCCTTTACTAACACTATCCTTCAGCATAAAAACAATGGCTATCTCTCCTCTGCTACTTTCCTATACCTATCGAAAGCATTTGACATGGTCCCACACAAACAACTTATCTCTGTCCTCAATAACCTATCCTTCTCACAATCAGTCACCAACTGGTTTCAGAGTTACCTGTCTGACCGCCAACAATCTGTTGTATGGCAGAATGACATATCTCCCCAACTACCTGTCTCCATAGGAGTTCCCCAAAGATCCATCCTTGGACCCCTACTCTTCTCTGTTTACACCAATAATCTAGCCTCTGCCACCAAACATGGCACACTCATCCAATATGCAGATGACTAGACCATCATCTGCTCAGCCCAGTCCCTACCCAAACTGCAAAAAGTCACACGGGAAGCCTTTTCCTCTGTTGAAACATGGTTATCCAATGCCCAATTAATACTCAACCCAAACAAAGCTAAACTACTCATCTTCCAACCCACCAAACATACTCAAAACAACTCTCACTTTAACATCACAGCAAAAGACAACACCACTATATACCCAACTGAACACACCAAATTGCTAGGAGTGGAAATAGACAATAAACTAAAATTTGACATTCACATATCCATGACCATAAAAAAAGTCCACAAAAAACTAGGAGCATTATACAGAAATAAACAATTTCTCACCAAAGCAGCAAAGATTTCAATAGCAAATTCCCAACTTATCTCCACCCTACTTTATGCCTCTCCAGTATATATCAACCTAAGGCAATGTGATCTAAACAAGCTAGAGACCTGCTACAACAAAATCGTCAAATTTGCCACAGGGGCATCCTACCGTAGTCACCACTGTCTCTCACTTGCTGAACTGGGCTGGCTTGAACTCCCTCACCTCCTTCAGTGGTATCAACTCTCACTCGCCCACAAACTAGTAAACCATCCACTAAATGTCCCATCCCTCCAGAATCTACTCCAACCCTATCGCACCACCAGACCACTAAGATTCAACAACAAAAATCACTTGCAGATCACTAAAGCCAATAACTCTGCTGGTGAAGCACTATTCTCTTGCGTCATAGCCAAATTATGGAACTCACTCCCACCCACAATTACCTCCGTACCATCATGCACCAACTTCAAAACTTTATTAAAAGCGCACCTAAAAACATGCTGGCTATGCCCTTGCAACTCCCACTCTAATATCATCCATCCCATCCAACTACTACCTTTTTTTCCACTCCATTAACTACCTCGATTATAGCAAGCTCAGATGCTCATAAGCCTAGTACTTATTATACAGCAGGAACTTCTCATTGTTACATTTGTTAATGCTTGTTACGTACTTCACAGATAAAGATTCTAGATGTCTACTGATGTACTATGTTCTTCATCTGTAAATATGTTGTAAGTAATTTCTATGTTAAATTGTTAATCGCTATGTAATCCAATGTAACTACTGTCTGTTTATTTTACTGTGGAGCTTTTCTCCCCGGTGAAAATGGACCCACGTCCAGTCGGACACTCCCGGTCAACAAATTTAAATAAATAAATAAAAGTACAATGATTACAATATTTATGAGATGTATGTTGAAACAGCATGCTAGAAAATGGTCATTAAATTGAAAACATAACATAGTACGATGTTTCTTATAATAGTAAGCAGAATGCAGAGAATATAGATAAGTTTGTAAAACAGAAAGCAACAAATATGTAAACAGCAGATAGGCCCAGGGCAAGAACCAATTTCCAAGACTGTAGCTGTGGAAGCTGTAGGAACTACTATTAGTAGACTTTACTAGAAGCAGAGGCAGAGAAAGGTGGGAGAAAAGGTTGCTGCAATAGTATTATAGGAGGGGAGGTGGATTAATTTGGGTCATAGCATAAGCAAGTCCATGATATATGCAGAGTTTCCTTTAGTGTTGTTTTGAAAGAATTGTGGTTAGAGATTTATCTAACACTTAGTGGTAATTTATTCCAAGCATTTGTCACTGAGTAGCTGTAGAGAAGTTTGCCAGTATTTAGACTATGCATAGACTTGAAGAAGATGCTGTTGGAAGCTACAGAGGGTGTGTTTGGGAGCATAGGGCTGAATGAGGGTAGACAGAGAGGGACAGGAGGAGGGTGCATGTAAGACAGAATAAGCTGAGAAGCTGGGGTAGTAGGATTTGATGATGAAATTCCAGCCACTGCAAATTTTTCAAGGATAGGCAGTGGTGACAGCAGTAGGGTTGGTTGGGGGCAAATCTATTATAGGCGAGTTCCAGTTTCGACAGAAGATTGGATTTGATATTAGTGACAATAGGGGCAGCATAAAGAAGAGTGGGGAGTAGTAATGCTTGTGGAAGAGACAGCCTAGAGATATCTGTGAGGAACTTTTTATGCCTATATAGCATGCCTAACTTTTGATGTGCTTTTTTGATGCACTGTTGAATATGGAGATAGAACTTTAGTTGATCATTGATAATAGCTCCTAGCAATTTGGTGTGAGGTTCAACAGAGATGATGGTGTTGTTAAGGGAGCAGACAGTAAAGGTAGTTTTATGATGCTGGAGAGATTTAGGAAGGAATACGAGAAGTTTTGTTTTCTTAGGGTTAAGCAGCAATTGGTTGGAAGTTAGCCATTTTTCAACTGCGTGCAGAGAATCTTGTGTGAGGTTGTGAAGGTAAGTGATATTGTCAGAGGAGGAGATGATGGTGGAATCATCAGCATATTGTACGACAGATGGGAGTGGACAGGAAGAGTGTAGGTCATTAGTAAAGATAGTAAATAATAGGGGTCCAAGGATGAAGTCTTGGGGTACCCCAGTTTGTACTGGTAAAAAGGGATAAAAGTCAGATTGCCATTTAATTGCCTGGAATCTGTTGGAGAGACAGCTGGAGAATCAAGTAATCGCAGAGTTGAAGAGATTAAGGGTCTCTAGTTTGGACAGAAACAATCAGTGCAAAACAGTGTCAAAGGCTTTGGAGAGGTCAGGAAACAAACATGAGATTAGCTTGTTGCGGTCACAAGAATTTGCAATGGAATTAGTGAATGATATCAGAGCAGTAGTTGTACTGTGATTTGGGTGGAAACCATGCTGTGTAGGGGTAAGCAGATTTTCTAGGAGGAGATGATTGAGGAGCTGTTTGTGGATGCACTTTTCAAGAATTTTTACAGGGGAGATAGAATGGCAGTGCACCTGAAATTTGAGGGGGTCAGTTGAGCTGCCACCTTTATGTAAGGGGACGACAGAATTTCTTCCACATTTCAAGTTCAGTGTTTTCTTTGATTGACCTATTGATGGAGATGGGGTTTGCGATAGAATTGTTAGCAAGTTTTAGGAATTGAGAAGGTAGGTTATCAGCTGATGGAGAGCATGTTTTAAGTTTGCTGATGAGTGACTTGATATAAGTTGTGGGATGGGTTTAAGGGAGAAGAGGGTTGTGTGGGTTGATGAAGGAGGAGTGAGGTAGGTGATGGTGTCATTTTTGGTTAGATAACGAATACAGTCAATGAAGAAGGAATTAAGAAAGGTAGTAGTAGTATCAGTGGGGGAGCAGTTAGGGCATGGATTAGGTGATGAGGGGCTTCCAGGATGTAGTAGTTTATTTACTGATTGCCAGAATTTTTGGGGGTTGGAGTGAGGATTATGTAGAAGTTTTTGGAAATATTTTTTCTTGTCAAGGGTGACATTTTTTTAGTTAAATTACAAAGCTCTCTGTAGGACTGAAGATCAGTGGAAGTATTAGATTTTTTTCTATGCACTCTCTGTCTTATGCATAAGTGTATTAGTCGCTTGCATTAGATGGGGCATATTGGGTTTTCATTCTTATTTTCCTGATGGGTCCAGGGAGTTAAGTGTGTCTAGGAAGATGCTGTAAAATGCCAGAAAAGTTTCTTCCAGGAGGAGGTCATAGAGGAAGGATCAGTTAATTGTACAGAGCGAGTGGTTGAAAACGTCTGGATTAAAGTTTGTGGGGTTACAGCAGTGTTTGTATTGCTGGAATTTGTGTAGAAGGGTGAGTGTCGAAGTATGAAGGTGGGATGGTGGTCACTTAGGGTATCAGGTAGGGGTTGTGGGAAAAGCCAAAGAGATTAATGGAAGTGTGAGGGCAATCAGTATCAATGGCATTCCAATCGATGTTAATGTCACCTAAGATAATGGTTCATATGAGACAGTCTGAGACATCCAGGAGAGAAAGAGCTCTAAGACTGGGATGTTGTTTCCTGGGGGGATACAGATGGAAGTAACTGCTAGTTTCTTGTGATTATTCAGATTACAGGTGACAATGAGAACTTCAGCTGGGTGGAAGTTTGGAAGAGTGACTGGTAGAGGGAGAGTTGATTAGAGGATAGCATTGCAACCCCCACCAGCTTTTTTCTTAAGTCTATCTTGTCAGGAGATATTACAGCCTGGGGGAAGAAATTCTGAGTCAGCTATGTGAGACAAGCCAGATTTCAGAAAGGGTGAGAATGTCAGGGGTGTGTAGGGAGATCTAGGCATAGAATAAGGAGATTTTATTCATGATGCTCTGAATGTTCAAAGATAGAACAGATAGGTCTGGGAGGTAGTACTGGGAGTAGAGTTTAGGGGGTGTGAGGGATGAGCACAGAGAGAGAAGCTGTGGTTAAGTCCCTGGTTGGGATGTATATCACATGATAGTAGTAGATTTAAAATGAGTATTTTGAGAGAATTAAAGTGCTTGTATTGCAGGTATGTTTTTGGTTTACTTTTAAGAGGGAGTGTGCGTAGCTGTAATATCTTCATTCTGTACAAGGTAGTGTTAGAATGAAGAAAAAGTGATGGGGTTATAGAGAAAGAGTAGGTAGCAGAGAATTTGGTTTGGGGTAGGTTATAATAGGTGTTGGGTGTCTGCGTGTGTGAGGGTGCATTGATATTAGGTAGCAAGGGGGTTAAGGATTAGAATGGGTGAGAGAAGAATAACTAGGAAGCTGTTAGAATATTTAAGATTTGGAGATGCATATTTTGGAAGTCTTTTTGGAAACAAAGCAGGTCGTTAAATATTACCTGTATGTTAACAGGTGGGGGGACTATGCAAAGGTCTTTAATGTGATAGGTTGATTAAAGTACAGAGGATGTAAAGTTTGACTGGAGGACTGGGAGGAAGTTGGGTGGGGAAGGGGGTGCGGCTACTGGGGATAGAGTATAAGTGTAGTGTATGCAGGTGTGGGTGGGAATGGGGATAGGGTAGGAGAGTGGAGTGAGCCCGAGAGTATGGAGGGCGAAAACTACTCATGTACCAACTCCTTCGCTCAACGCTTTCTGGAATTCATAAACTCCAATGCCCTGGATCAACTTACCCACACCTCCACCACGGGCAACAATATCCTAGATCTAGTTATTACCAACATGAGTGACCGGTGTTCCACACCTGAAGTCAACGCCTCATTGGTCTGATCCGACCATAAGCTAATTACCCTAGATATCCACATCCTGCCCCCACCCTCCATTAAGGAAACCATGGTAAAAAATTTCTCCAAAGCCAACTTCAGTGGTGAACTTCATGACACCCATGCAGATGGACAATACAGTTACGACTACTGAATCTTACACAATTGCACTTTATAAGCACTTACATGAGTGAATGGATTGTGCTATCCCAAATAGAACCAAGACGCAATCCTCCAAAAAAAGGAATTCAATCTGGTGGTCCCCTGCCATAAAGAAACTGTACAACAGAAGGAAGAAACTGTTACAAAAAAAGAGTAATATCCCATGAGTGGAGGAGCTCCCTGGTCAGCCTCAGTAAGAAGCTGTGATCCCTGATAAAATCCTCCAAAGCTAGTTACGAAAACAAAATCGCCACTGATTCTAAAGACAACCACAAAGCATCCTATAGCTATGTCCAGAATCTCAATGGCAACACTCAGATCTGCTCTGAGTTACAGCACAGTGGCACTAAATATACAGACCCAACCGATATTGCCAACATCCTGGCAGATAGGTTCAGTGCTAACTTTACCCCCCTCTCACCCCCTAAAGAGCCCATCTCTACACCAGAAGAATGCAAAGTTCCTGTAATCACGGCTGCACAGGTAAAAACCACACTCTCCAAAGCCAAGAACACAGCATCCATGGGACCGGACAACATACCAGGCAGCGTTCTACACGAACTACAGAACGAACTGGCACCCCACCTAAGTACCATGTTCAATCATAGCCTCACCTCAGGCTTTGTGCCTGCTGAATGGCGCACAGCGACAGTTATCCCACTCCACAAGGGAGGAGCCACCACGGACCCCGGGAACTATCGCCCCATTAGCCTGACGAGCCTGGTCTGCAAGGCCATGGAATGTATCATCATGGAACTTATAAACAAAGACATTGGTAATCTCCAAACTCTGGACCCCACCCAGTTTGAGTTTGTAAAAGGCAGATAATTTCTCCTAAACCTGATAGACTTCTTTGAAGCAGTCAAAGCTGCAGACAAGGGTAAGGTGGTTCACACAGCCTATCTAGATCTTGCCAAGGCTTTCAACACCATCCCACACTCTGGAATTATAGATAAACTCACTAAACTAGGTATAAATCCCTATGTCACCAGATGGGTTGCCAACTGGCTCACTGACAGAACCCACACTGTGAAAGTAGCAGACTCCAAATCCGACTTCAGACCAGTGACAAGTGGAGTACCACTGGGTTCAGTCCTGGGTCCTCTTTTGTTTGGTATCTACTTCTTTTAAGTACAGGCTAACACAGAAGGTCTTTGGTTAATGAAGTTCGCAGATGACTGCAAACTAGGAGCCATAATCGAAACTCCTAATGATGTGGAAATCCTACAAAAGGGCCTCACTGAGACAGATGCCTGGTATCAAAGCCATGGCCTCAAGCTCAATGCCAAAAAGTGCATTGTCATCCCCTTTGGTAAAAACTCTGTACTCATGAACTACAACATAGGCGGTAGTATACTTAACACCGAAAGCGTGATAAGAGACCTTGGGACACAGGTGGACAGTAGTAACTCCCTTGATAATCACATCACCACAGTAGTCAGGAAATCCTTCTACGTGGCACACCTCATCACAAAAGGTTTCTCATCCAGAAAAAAAGAGGTCACTGTTCCCCTCTACTCATTACTCATTAGACCCATTATAGAGTACAATGCTCCTTTTGGTATGTACCTCACAAGACATCTACAACAACTGGAAAGGCCGCAGAAATACCTCACAAAGAGGATTACCGGCCTCAAACTGATGCCCTAAGCAGACCGTCTCAAAAAACTCCAGCTTTACTCCGTCGCATATCGCCTACTCAGAGGTGATCTCTGCCTAACATACAAAGCTATGTCAAACCCAGAGCTGTTGGACATGCTCCACTTAAAGAAATCCCAATCTCTCCAAGCTACACGCTCTAGGGACCTAAACCTTGTCACCACAATAAAAAGAATATGCTGGAGGGATAGATTCCTGTCCCAGAGACTTCCCATACTCTGGAATAAACTACCTATCTATATCAAACAAAGCTCCTCATTAGCACTCTCCAAGAAAAATCTTGATGATTGGATGAGAAATAGGAAATTCACCCCGGGGATCACCTCTGTGGCTCTGCTCGACTGTGGCACAGGAAAATAATTTTCTTGGGTGGCAAAAGCCAGGGTACCTTTTTGGCTGGGCTTGTATAGGCCCCAGGGCCGATAGCCTAGTACTTACCTATGAACCTATGAATGGAGCAGCCAGGCCTGGGTTTCGACAGACTGGAAGCTGAAAAACTGAAACAATCATTGAAACCTTAAGTATCTTTGCAGGGAAAAGTGACGGGTTTGCAGAGTCAAGGAACAGACTCAAATATAGGGTAGTGAAATGCGGTGGGGGGGGGGGGTCAAGTTATGGAGAAGAAAAATAGACTACAGAATCTGGAACATACAAAATGGTGCCAGCTAGGATAGCATTTGAATGGAGGAAGGCATCAAGGGAGAAGGCATCAGAACAGAGTTAAGGGGAACAGGGAAGAAGAATAAAAACTAAGAGTAAAACAGGGATAAATGATACCCCAGGGAACAATAACCAACAGGTAAGTACTCAGAAAAAAATCTATCAGTGAGGCTGCAGCAAATCTATTTAAGATGCTGGTTATATGGTCAGTTAAGTATTGGATGAAAAGTAGTAAGGTATATAAGAGTACATTTACAGTTTATAAAGAAAAACAGCTTAAGGGTATTCGGTACTCTTCCTCAACTAAGCACAGTGGAATCAGAAACTGCTGCAAGTTGAGTTCCTAATTAAAATGAGCTGGGAGGGGGATGGGGGGTGTGCACACTACAAAAATTGCAAGTGTAACAAACACATTACATAACTGGTCAAACCAAATAACATTGCATATTGAAAAGCTGATTATAGGGAAAAACATTTATACACACTACATTTATTTAGAATGCATTTTGGGAGGTTTGCAGAGAGCTTGCAGGTGAATTTTGTTGTCTGAGTCCTGAGTGTTTAAATTCATCCATGGGGCACCTTGTGGTTTAGAGATGGGGGGGGGGTAGCAGAACTGAGGGAGAAAAAGAAAGAGGAAGGAGGAGGTTAAAAGGAGAGGGTCAGATAACTATCACACTGAGTTACATTAAGCAAAACAGTTTTAGTAGGCCTAAAGTAGAGTTTGAGAGACTTGCAGTAGCTACAGAGAAAAGGAACAACAGTCTACAGATTATGTGTTACAGCTACAACATTATACATATTACAATATTCCTGCAGTAAAAGCCTTAAATTGACATCCTGTAACAAATATTTAACACACCGTTCATATTAGAACTAAAACAGCTTACAGTCAAAGTACAATGGATTTACCTCCTGAAAAATAAAATGCCTTCTCAGAACTATCACATAGCTCAGGTAGAAACTTGAACTAAAATACAGTCTAAGTACAACGGTATAAATAATCCAAGCTAATTCTGCAGCACTATGTACAACATAGCTCTCAACCAATCAGGGACAAATCCAGAAATAATCAGGGGCACGTTTTAAATATTATTACTGTTAATGTGAGGCACTGACAGAATGAAAAAATGTGAATTAATACAAATTTTCTGAACTAAAAGAAGTCTATAACTAAGTGCAATTCATCACCTTTTCTCCAACAGTCACCACTTTTAAGAGGGATTAATAGGGACAGACCTAAACGAGGGAAAGGTTCCTGACCCAGAGACTCCCCAGACTCTGGAATAGATTGCCCATACATGTCAAGCAGAGTGCCTCTTTGGCCTTCTTCAAAAAAAACCTTGATGATTGGATGGGAGAAAGGAAATTCACCCCGGGGATTACGTCCGTCACCCTGCTAGACAGGGGTCCAGGGAAGTAAATAGTGTGGGATGAAATAGCCAGGGAATTGTTATGGCTTGGCTTGTATAGGCCCTACGGCTGATTGACTCTTTTAGGTTCACAGGTTGGTACTAGGCTAAGTCAGGGACGTCCCTGAAAATCAGAGACAGTTGAAAGGTCTGATGTACAACATACCATGCCTGCAGTTAACAAAAAGATTTAACTTGTTGTTAAATAAGAAGCTTACATACAGCCATCACTTAATACAGTTACAAAAACAGGCAATGGCCAGAGATTAGGATCAAACCTTGTACCTTGTGCATGGGTGCCAAAAACCTTAACCATTATATCCACTCATCCACAACCCCTTTTCTCATTTTTGCACAATGAAGAAGGGTGCCACTTCAACAGTGACAATCATCTAGAGACAAGATTCATACCTTCAGGTGACTACCCCTGCCATGGCTGTTCTTCCATACCACATACTCACATGCACACTCTCACCTATGGCCAAATTAGAGTGCCCAATGCACCTACTGCATGTCTTGGGAGGAAAACCAGAACACCTGGAGGAAATCCAAGTGAACACAAGGAGGACAATACTTAAATTGTATTTTTTAATACTCATATGCATAGATCTCTCTTTCTTTATATAAACATATATACACGTAAACACACATACATATGGGTGTACTTATTATTGCTGTAGCACCTAAATGTTGATGATCACAGTGTTGACCACAAAACAACACAAATGTCAACAAAATGCAACGTAGGCACGCACTAAGCATTACACTTGGGACACGCAAAATTAAGCTTCATAAAACAAAAGAAAAATAAATAAATTACTGATATTATACAGACTAACTCAGCTATCACACAATATCAGAGAAAGGTCATATTCTCCGACCTCAAGAATTGCACAGTGTTGCACACCTATTGACCAACTACTTAATCAATCAAATTTTGTTGACTAAACAGATGGCAACCAACTATAATGTCTACAATATGCAGCACTCCCACACATATGTGTGTGTGTGTGTGTGTGTGTGTGTATTTATATCCATCTATACATATTATCTATGTATATATAAATTGTGGTAACCATTTGAAATGCTGGGCCCTACTAGAGCGAGTCCTGAAATGTGGAGACTGAATAGCCGAAAGACTGGACTCGTATATACCAAGTCCAAGATGCGATTTTTCTGAATATTCCCTTTTCGCTGCTGTACGGCAATCTCAGAGTTGATATATACACAAGTTTGGGGTGCAGGAGGGGCTTGCCCCCCAAAAATAAGTTTTAAGGAGAAGAGTGATTTTTGAGATTCGGGTTTTCAGTCTTTTGTTTTTTGTCTTTTCAGCACTTGACATTTCAATAGGGAGCCACAGAAGCATTTTGCTATTATTGCGGTATTCAGTGTCCTTTGTATTGATTGGAGCCTTTGCAAGTTCATAGGTGGTTACTTGGCTATTGGCCCAAGGGCCATTTTAAGTCTAGACAAGCTTACTCCAAATTTTCCAAAATATTGTTCATGTGTCAATACCCCAAGGAAGTTTACGGTTATGATATAGGCTTGTTCACATAAAGTGTTCACAGGCTGCTCCTCTTCATTAGCGACCTGTGTGTAAACCAGGGGTAAATTTGCTATTTCCCCTCCATTGGTCCAAGTTACATTTGAATATGGTTAGGGATGAGCTTTGTTTCATGTGGATGGGAAGTCTGTTCCAGAGAGGTGGTAATTTTTAAGACACATACATGTCCCTTCATCATGTCCTGTATATGTCACAAAACAAGGTTTAGGTCCAATTTCTGATGTTTGTTTTGCAGCTGTGCAACAAATCTGTCTAGGCTCAGAGGATGCCTTTTAGCCTATGCATAGATCGCTATGAAGCAGTTGGTAGAAGACCGAGTACAGGGATAGGGCTTTGAGATCACCTGCATATGACTTGTTGTTTACTCCCTGTATTCTTTTTATGAGGAACCTTAATGATCTCTCAAGCTGTTGCAATTGCCTGGTCAGATACAAGGAGGTGTTGCACTTGACTGATGAGATGAGCACTGAGTACAGTGGAACAATTACCTCCTTGGACCTGGATGCCATGCATTCATTTAGAAGTTGTGCAACGTAAAATGATTTTCTCACCACAGCAGACATGTGGTGGTCAAAGGCTAATACACTGTCAATATGCATTCCCAGATCCCTGGGTTTACCTTTATGGGGGTCTATTATCAATGTGGTAATTTTTAGATGTGGCCGTCTTTCCAACGGGTACTATTATTTATTTTTTCCACTAAGTTTTAGTCCATGGTTCAGCCACCAGAGTTGGTCTAGGTCTGGCCCTCTTGATGGGTATCTGTGCCTTTAGGAGATTCAATGACCATGCATAGTTTGCAGCTATCTGCAAACTTGGTCATCCAGAGGAACTTCATGTTTGCCTTGACTTCAGAGATGCAGATGCCAAAAAGGAGAGGCTCCAGCACTGATCCCTTTCGGACTCCAGTGAATACGGGCTACAATCAAAGCCAGACTACTTCATTATCCCAGTCGATAGATAGATAGATAGATAGATAGATAGATAGATAGATAGATAGATAAACTGCTGATATACAGCTCATGGTGTTTTACTACAGACCCTAACTTCACCCCTCCTGGCCCCCAAGTGTGCCTGCCTAACTGTGAATGCTTGTTATGTCTACACTGGTGCTCTTGCACATGTGCCTTTACAACAGCGGCCACAAATGTCTTGGTAGCACTAAGCATGCTTGACAGTCCATTATTAACTCATTATACCTGGAATCACTGACTAGTACACTCTGCAGTAGCTGAGGGTCATGACAAAATATTAAGAGGAAATTACGGTAATATTTTACTTGGTTGCAGGACTACATTCTTGTGAAGAAAGATTTACTTAGCTAGTATGGATGTGAACAATAGGCGTGCATTTTACACACATTTGGTGGCTTACAGTTTTTGTTTTGCTTTCTCATGCCCCATCAGCTATCCAGTGTGCCTATATTGTGCCCTAGCAAGCAAAGGAACCTGGTGCCACTGGGGTGGGGTGTTCCACAGGTAAAGGCTTAGGCCATAATTCACAACTTCTGTTCTCTATTCTCAAAAGCAGGACTAAAGTCTAAAAAATAATTCTGATTTAATTTTATTTTTTGTTAACTAGGGAAGCAAACCGATGGACTCTCCATCTTGATTTTTTTAGCCATGGAGGTTGCAGCTCATCAGCCAGCATGCTTTTTTTTTTTTTTTTCTGGTGGTGGGAAGAAAATGAAGTACCATAAGAAAAAGCCATGAAACATGGAGATAACACAAACTACACACAGACGCACATAGGTCAGCACCAAACACCCAGACTCCTACAGTAGACTTAAACAACCATTCCGCCATTATGATTGTGACATGCCCATGCTGGAGAAGTAATCAAGGAGCCTGAAATCTCACCACTGACACTGGAGAGGTTGCACTTGGAATACAAATGGATACACTCAGTATTTCCAGATGCAGACTTCTCTGCATCAAGCACAATTTCCTTTAACAGCGCACAGGGGGGCACACTCAGCCTGTGGTCTGGGAGTCTCTATCTGCCTCTCCCCAGGTCCCCAATAAGGCTCACCACTGGCACTGTGAAACCAGTGCTAGACAGACACACACACACACCTGGGAAAGGCTGTCACAGATTACCTGCTCTACCAACTTTGCCCAGACTATAAGGTGGATTCAGTGCCACCAGTTAGTTACTATAAGGCTCTTAATAGGGTATCCAATTATGCTGAGTTAAATTAATATTAATACAAATGGTAATGTTGAGCAAAAAGCAAGGCTTTCAGGAGTGGCCACAGTTATCACCAAATACATATGTGCAAATACTATCAAAGCTTAAATATTTTCGAAAAAGGACCAGCCACAAGTAGAAGTTTAAATATATTTAATAATAAATAATAAAAGAAAAAGAAAATACTAAATATATACTGGCAGTAAACCGCAGAGTTCAAATCACAGGAAATATTGAAAATAACATTGCTGGACAGACTTGTAAAAAAAAAAAAGAAAAGCAATCTCTAAACTAAGCTTCACTATATTCCTGACTGAATCTACAAGAATTACTATTCCCTCATAACTTACTTGACACAGCAAGGCACAATGAAACATGTGAGCATCTTTTCAGTCAGGTTTCCCAAAACAGAACACTCAATACTCAGAGATTACTCCCTGTAAATATAATATACAAGATTCTTTTAGAATGACTTAATTTGGTCACCTGACTCTAGGTTCTCACGGTATCCTCTTTGAAGCTAAGACAGGAACTTAGCATAGACAACTACAATACATATCTAAATATTTATGGCAGTGCATATGGCTTCACCTCTTTTTACTGAGTTAATGAACAAATACTTCTTCCAGACCTACCATCTCCAGTCCTACTCAGCACTGTGGGGTGTCATTTTAATGGTTTAACAGCTCATTTACATTTCCCCCATTTTTCTTAAAGGTATCTTCTATTAAAACATATACATTCAATTCAGTTACAATAATACATGCACATTTATTTTCATTCCAGCAGAGTGCACTGTTGATACATTTTAACACAAGCAAACCTCACAAATATATTTTCAGCATAAACATCTGTACAAATCAGTTTGATATACAAATGACATATAATTAAAAATTCCAGCTAGCTGTGCTGGTACAAGTCATACATCTACTGCCCTACTTTTCCTGGCATGGCTATCGTCACACCTTCCCACCCCTTTGAAGACTCAAACTAGTTTTTCAAGTGACCCTTGAGAAATGTGGCTTGAAAGAAATAAGCCTAAGAATATATTATTCCATACCCTGTCTTGAGATTCTATCTGCCTTGTCATTGCTGACCCCACTACAGTGCTGCACTGTCATATGATATGCCTGCAACCCTAGACTCTACCATAGTAACGGGATATTGCTGGCTGTCTCCCTGTAGCCATAGATCCTCCTCAGACTCCTCCTGCCTTCTACTGCAAATACTTAGCATAAGGGCCTCTCTGTCATGGTAAGGCTTCATCATGTTAACATGTACAATTTGAGTCCCTGTCTCCTTACTAACAGCTCTATCATATAGTTAACATTACTGAGCTTGTTTACCACTTTGAATGGGCCCTCGTAAACTGCCTGCAGCTTATTGTGTCTAACAGGCACCATCCCCTGCTGTTCCATTGCATACTCTCTTTCTCATGCATTCCTATCATACCAGACCTTTTTCTGTTGTTGGGCTCCTGCCAGGTCCTCCTGGGCCAAGCCCATAAGCTCCTTAAGCCTTGTCCTGAGGTTTAGGACATATGTCACAACAGACTCCTTGTGGGATTCACACTCACCCTCCCACTCATCACGAATCAAATCTAAAGGTCCCCCTCACCCTATGCCCATACAGGAACTCAAAGGATGAAAAACATGTGGATTCTTGGGGTACCTCTCTGTAAGCAAACAGCAGATGGGACAAATATTTGTCCCACTATCTCTTAAACTGGCTGCAAATACCCGTAGCATGGTCTTTAGTGTAGAGTTTAACCTCTCCACAAAACCATTGGTCTGGGAATGGTAGGGGTGTTTTTTAGGTGCTTCACCCCACAGCGCTCCCACAGACAAGCCAGCAGGTGTGACATTGAATTGGTACCTCTGCCAGGCAGTATTTCTTTTGGGAAACCTAGCCTGCTGAAAATCTCTAGCAAAGCATTTGACACCTTCTCTGCCTCGATGGAGGACACAGCTACCACCTCAGGGTATCTAGTAGCATAACCTAGTACCACTAGAATATACTTCCTCCTTGTGAACTTGGGGTACTCAGAGGCACCATAATATCCATAGCCACCTTCTGAAACAGCTCCTCAATCACAGGCAAAGGCATCAAAGGAGTTCTGACCTTGTCTTCTACCTTACCTACATTTTGGCACTGCTCACACTTCCTGCAGTACTCAGTTACATCTCTAGCAATCCCAGGCCAATAAAAATTCTGCATAAAATGTCTCTTGGTATGCGTTATGCCCATGTGACCTACAAAAGGAATGTCATGGGCTATGGCTAGAAGTGCCAGATGGTAGGCTCTGGGCACTGCCAACTGCTGTATTACCTCACATTCTAGCCCTCCCTCAGGGGTCTATTCTCTATATAACCCTTTGTTCCAGTATACAGACTCCCCGTTTCCTCAAGAGCTGCCTCTCCATCGAGCCTTGGAATGTAGGGTCTGCCAGCTTAGCCTGTCTCAGCTCTATCTTTGTGACCTTTTCCAGCTCCCCTTCCACAGGAAGTCTGGTATCTTCTGACAGTGGTGCCGCACTGTCAGCCTGGGCACTACCACTCAACTCTGCGCTTGCAGTCACCCTGTCCAAGGGAACATCAGTATCTACCAGCAGCTGTAGCTCAACGTCAGCCTCACTGCTACAGGGTAACTCCCACCCCGAATTAGCCACATCACCAGTCCTGGCTTCAGGGATGCGGTCTGTCTGGGTCTCCCCCAGGCTACCAGACCCACATGCCTGTCTAAGCCTGACTGCACGTCACTGCATGCATTCAAGTTACTGCATTATCAGAATCATTCCCTATCAAGACAGCTGCAGGGATATCCTCAATCACACCTACTTGCTCGCTTCCTTTTCCACTGTCCCAGTCAAGGTGAACCCTGGCCAAAAGCATTTGGAATGGTATCCCTCCTAAAGCTCTGACTGTAATGGACTGCCCAAGCAAATACTGCTTCTCTTTGACCACTGCAGGCTTCACAATGGTTACATCAGAGGCTGTCTCTCTCTTGGGTGTGGCCTGTTTTCCATCCACCAAGATAGTAAACAAACTCTAGTGGTAGTTTGGTATCCCTGTTGTCTTCAAACAACTTACCACTAGCATTCTGATATTCCCAACTTGCTCGCTCCCCCACCTTTTGATACCCACCTTGCCTCTGTGGATATCTATATGCTACATGGCTCCACTGGTTACATTTAAAACATTTAAACATTGATCCTGGCTGTGCACCTGAACTAGTGGCTTCCCCCTGTTACTGGTGGACTCTATTGGGGCGGTTTAGGCTGCCCACCATGGGCTCCCTTGGCTCCCTTATATCCATGTGCAGCACTTAGTATCACTTTCCTGTGCAGTGATGCCCTGCTTGCTAAGTAGAGATCCCTCTTTTTTCCCCAGCTCATCTGCCTAGCTGCATTCTCTGTCTGTCAACAAGATGCTCATGTCCTCAGGCAAAGTGCCAAGGGCTTGTTCCTTCACTAAAACAACTGCCAGCCCTTAAAAAGTGGTGACCTGATATCAACTCACCCACCCACCTACGAAAATAAATGCTTAACTTAGCAATATAATCACATACACTTTCATTTGCCTTGTGTCCATGTTCACAAAACTTTTTTTCTGTAAGCTTCAGATATAAACTTAAAACATTCCAATAAACATTTTTTAACTGTAGCATAGCTTAAGCAATCATTATCAGACAATTTAGAAACAGCAGTTACAAGCTTTACCATGCAGTAAGGGGGTCAGGTACCATACCAGAGGCCTTGGTCAGCATTTATATGAATATAACTATTAAAATTATCACCCTCTGTAAATTGTGGAAGAAATTTACTGACCTTTATTGCTTCTGGGGTTCAGTTATTCCTTTCCCCATTACCTTCATGACCCTGGCGAAGTCAGCATCTCCCCCTCATATTTACACTGCCTCTCCTTTTCTTCAGCCTCCAAATGCCACAGTCTCTCATTTTCTTCATCCTTCAAGTGCAGCAGTTTCTCATTTTCTTCAGCCTCCAAATACTGCATTCTCTCTGATTATTCTAGTTCCAAATATTTGACCTCCAGTTCAAGTCTCTAACTCCAGATAGATTTTTAAATCCTCTGAGGAAAAGCAACTGTCCTGTTTCTGAGAGCTGTACATCCCCAATGCCAGACTGATTGCCTTCCTGGTTGCTGGTATGTGCTGCAGCTGTGATTAAGGCTGCAATCACTTCCCCTTTAGACAGGTAGGCATGCAACAGTCCTTTGGCTTTGCATATCTCAGCCAATTGGTTCCTTGTCAGCTTGCTAGAAGCCTCTGCTGACATCCCTGCCTGCTCTCCCTGACTACCTAAGCTAACAAAAAGTGAATACATAAAACTATTGTGATATGAAACTCTGAATGTCTACTTTGTGGACGTTTGAGAGTACACCTTTTTTAGTGACAATTGCTTAGAGGCTACAGATGTTCAATTAATAACCCCACCATTGCCCCAATATGCGACATCCCTACGCTGGGCCAGTAATCAAGGAGCCTGACTCCTCACCACTGATACTGGAGAGGGGCGTGCACTTGGAATACAAATGGATCCACTCAGTATTTCCAGATGCAGACCTCTCTCCTTCAAGCACACAGGGCACACACTCAGCCCGGGGTCTGGGTGTCTCTATCTGCCTCTCCCCAGTTCCCCAATAAAGCTCCCCATTGGAACTGTGATACCAGGGCTTTCTGTCCCTGCCGCAAGTCTCAGACAAACACACACTCTTTCAGATTTAATTTTCACAAACCCACACATACCCACATCTGGGAAAGACTGGCACAGACTACCCGCTCTACCAACTTTGCCCAGACTATAAGGTAGTTACTATAAGGCTCTTAAATGGGGATTCAATTATGCTGAGTGAAGTTAATATTAATACAAATGGTAATGCTGAGCAAACAGCAAGTCTTTCAGGAGTGGTCAGGGTTATCACCAAATAAATATTTTCAAATACTCTCAAATCTTAAATGTTTCCTAAAAAAAAAGTCCAGCCACAGTGAAAATTTTAAATATATGTCATAAAAAAATAATAAAAGAAGAAAATACTAAATATATATTTACAGTAAACCACAGCGTTCAAATCACAGGAAATATTGAAAATAACACTGATGGACAGACTCATACAAATAAAGAAAAGCAATCTCTACACTAAGATTCACTATATTCCTGACTGAATCTAGGAAAATTACTATTTTTTAATAACTTACTTGATAGAGCAAGGCACAATTAAATACATGAGCAGTCTTTCTAGTCAGGTTTCCCAAAACAGAATACTCAATACTCAGAGACTACTCCCTGTAAAATATAATATCCAAGATGGCTTACAAAATGACCTCATCTGGTCACCAGACTCTAGGTTCTGACAGTATCCCCCCTTTGAAGCAGAAACAGGAATTTAGCATAGATGGCTACAATACACATTTAAATGTTTATGGCAGTGCCTGGGGATTGCCCTCTTTTTACTGAGCTAATGAACAAAGGCTTCTTCCATACCCACCGTCTCCGGTCCTATTCAGAACTGTGGGGTGCCGTTTTAATGGTTCGACAGCTCTTTTACATTTCCCTTATTTTTCTTAAAGTAAGCTAGCTGGTTAGCTTCTGCTGTCCCAGTATCCTATATAAAACGTACACATTTCAGTCAGTTATAGTAATACACACACATTTCTTTTCATTCTAGCGGGATGCACTGTTGATACATTTTAACACAAGCAAACCTCACAAATACATTTTCAGCACAAGCATATGTACAAATCAGTTTGACATACAAATGGCATATAATTATTTACAAAACTCCAGCTAGCTGTGCTAGCACAAGTCATACATCTACTGCCCTACTTCTCCTGGCATGGCTGGCAACACCTCCTATTGTCACGATGTTGTTTGTCTTTTGGCTTTTCCCGGTTAGGGGTCGCCACAGCAGAACTCCGGTCCGCTAATGATTGGTAGTAGATTTTCATGAACGCCGAGGTGCCAGCTCGACGTTCAACCATCAACAAAGGCATGGCCATTTACGCATGTCTTTTGAATGCCCACCCAACCACAGGGAAGACATGCAGACTCCACACAGAAGGCACTCCCGCCGAGAATATCCTATTGTCACGATGATAAGGTTAATAACAGACAAATGCCCAAAATTAGTAACACATTTTCCCAGGTGGCATTATTCTCTTAGAAAACTAAAAAATAAAAATGATTTGCTTTAACTTTTATTTTCTAAAGAAAAAGAAAAATATTTCATTTTGTGCCATTAAGTGCCTTTAAATCTCAATGTTTTACCACGAAAATTGTATTAAGTGAAAGAGCAAAAGTGTTGATGGGAAATAAAAGACATCCATGAAAATCAGGTACGGCAAGGAGGTTTTGGTCTGAGTGGATCCAATCTCTCTAGCAAAGATTAAATAAAATGTCACTACTACATTAACAACATATGAATGTGTCATAGAATGAGTTGAATAACATATTCATGCCACAGCAAACCAACTAATAACAATAAAAACATAAAAAAGTTTTTTTTTTTTTTAAAGAAAGCATTTTATTTATTGAGTCATTCTAAAAAGTAAAAATAAGGAAAAGAGTGAAAACTTTCCAAAAGAAACACAGACAGACTCATTTCACGAAAGCATTCGAAATTGGTTTTGCTGATTCTTGCTACTTCTTCTGGTAGCTCATTATCACAACGAGCAAAACCAACCTCTAATGCTTTTCTGAAATCAGCTTGTCTGTGTTTCTTTTGCAAAGTTTTCACTCTTCTTCCTTATGTTTTACTTTTATAGTGACTCTATAAAAATCATTGTTTTTAAAAAAATCTTTTTTATATATTTTTATTTTATTCCTTTTTAGTTTTTTTTTTTTACTTTAAACACAGCATTAAATTAAGCAACAGATTTTCCACAATTACACTCTGTCTCATTCTCTCAAAAGACTAGTGACCATTGATGCAATTATGGGTCATTTTGAAGATTACTGGATGGCTGGCCCTAATATACCATAATGTGAAAATTATAACATAAACTGAATGCACTGTACACAGTGGAGGATAGGACTATCCACTTCTAGGATCTTTAATACTATCTTATACTTGGACTCAAGATTTGGTCCCTGGCACTTACATATATTTATTAATAACTTGCAGGAACATTGCATTATACAGCTGGTAATAATTATGTCTCCGTCTGTACAGCCCAGAGCATCCCCATAGCTCTAAAAAAATATTAAACAATAATTTCCCCATGTTTTGCCTTTGTGACAAATCAGGTCTAGTGTTGATTACAACTAAAGAAATACTAAGTTGTTTCTAGGAAGTACATTCTCAGCAAGCTGCACTCTTACTCTTAATATGTTAATAGCCTCTGTAACCAAAACCGAAACTGTTACATAATTTAAAAGTCTGGCAGGTCATACTGACAACACACTTAACTTTACATAAATGCCATCTGAGTGCAACAGCCAGTGCCAACCAAGAGTTGTTCTACTTATACAGAATAAGGTATTTCCTGACACAAAGCACCAGGCTGACAAATGCAGAGATCTGTACTCATGTTAAACTCATTAGAGCTATGATGATGTCTGAAATTCAGGACTATGCCACAGACAAACTTCGAACTGCTTATTATGGCACAACAGAGGTCACTACTAATACTCCACGGAAAGTTTTTCCTGTGACAGGCATGCAGTTAGCAGAAAATTTAAAGCAAACTAATAGATTCACATCTTAGTGCTATTACAAATGACTGAATGCCAACAAGCAACTCATTTCCTGCAAATCTGTTTTACTATGCAACTGAATCCTTTTTCTAGTTGGCAATAACTTAGAACTAAAATACAACATAATGTCTATGTACTATCATTTTTGCACTGATTTTTTTGCTTTCTGATTACATGCCACTTTAAATTCAGTGGACAAATCATTCTAGGCCAGCTGATTAGTGTAGCAGCATTCTGAATATGCGTTGCCATGTACAAAGACTATATAAATGCAAGGTATGAGAGCAGGATTATTTTTATTTGGTTTTGGCAGCCTGGGGAGTCCAATTCTTCTGCGTGTGTGTTGAAGTAAGGAGATGCGAGAAAGTATGTGCGTGTGTTTTTTAGGTAAAATATGTGTCCGATGCGAGAGAAAGTAAACCACATTTTATTGATAAATCAACAATTTATAGTTACAATGGTATAACCAATAATAAACAAGAAAATATGAATTTACTAAAATTATTTATAAGATAACATCATTATATCCCCACCATATCCTAACAGAAACACAAAGAACAGTAGGGGGAACACCTAAAAGGAGAGTGCAATTCCTTGCACCTCACCATCCACAAATAATATAATGTAGAAAATAACACAAAATCCGCCCTCCGAATCTCTGGCGACCAAAAACAGCCATAGTACCCATAAAGGCATTTATCTAATGTTAAAGGAAACAAAGCTGGTACATAAAACATCCTCCTGAACAGTGTCCAAAAGCCCTTCAATCTAGAACAGATGAAAAAAATATGACCTGCAGTTTCAACCTCCTCGCATCCCCTAAAACATAATTTGTCTGCAAGAGAACGAAATCTCAAAGAACCCCTCAAAGAAAGCCTATTAAGGGAGCATCTTCACATAAAATCATGCCAGTGAGGAACCAGCTTCAAAAAAGACCTCTATTGAGACAAACCATGCAAACGATGCCTCGAAGTCAAAAGCATTAATCACATGATGTTTTGACAACAACTCAGAATACCCAGCCTTGAGAGGCATATCTGTGGCGAACTCAAAAATCCGATAACGAAAAACAATCAATTGGATATCGTAATATTCTGAATCCTTAGAAACATGAATGCGCTTGCCATGAAGACAAGCTTCCCAAAAGGAGGGAAAGGAAGCTGCCAACAACCTCTCAATTAAAGAACCAGAACCAAAATGCAAAAATACCATACAAATACAAAACTTGCAAAAACAGCAATGGATGCTACAAAGAAGCCCCCAAAGGAAGGTGAAGAATACACCACCCCTCTCTTAACCGGATTCAAACAACTTTTCCAGAAAAAATGAAAATAAACAGTCAACAGCCTAGCAGACCACTGCAAGGGAAAAAATATACTGAAAAACATAGACCAAGCAGGCCAAGAAAGAACCAATCAATAGATATGCTTTCTTCCTATAAGAAATAAAACCAAAAAGGCAACAAAGAACAAGCCTTGTCCAAAACCTGATGACATCTTTGCAAAACATAACCATCGGTGCCAAACGGCACACCTAAGATATGCAATTCATCAGTCTTGAAGGTTAAACCTCCAGACATAGATGTAGAAGGCAAACAGGAAGAAAAAACAACCGTTTTCTGCATATCTGAAGTCCAACCTACTTCCTGCAGAATAGGCAACAAAACACCAAAAAAAAACAAACTGCTGTAACATAGCCACATTCAGAAAAAAAGGTCAGATCATCTGCATAAGAAAGTACTCAAGGCACAAGCACCCCACAGCAGTCAAATGAAAAAGGAGAAAGATGAACCTGGGCATGAAACCGAAATAATACTGCACTAACTATCAAGGGCAAAATGAAGCTACTCAAGGGGCACCCCTGGCGAATCCCATTTTTCATAAGCACAGCCTTACCTTTCCACCCATTCACCACCGGAGTTACAATGGAGTTCCGTAAAACTGTAGAACCCCAACTACGAAAAACTGGGACCAAAACCATAAGCCTCAAAAATACCCAACAAAACCGAATGTGAAATATTATCAAATACTTTGGTTATCACATGACACAATTAGACTAGACAAAGAGGAGGAAACACACCGAGAAACCAATTTAAGCACCTGGAGGGTACCCTATACACAACAGGATTTGGCATGAATCGTAAGTTAGACCTCAAACATAACTGAAAAATTTTCATGAACTTATAATCTGTACTGAATAAGGCAATGGGCCTCCAGTTATGAATGGAGGCCTCGATCGTTTTTCTTCCACAAGAAATGTAATGCAACTCCCAACAAGAAGAATCCTCAAAACCATAAGACTGCCAGTGATTAAACAACCAAACCAAAAAAGCCAATTGATCATCTTGCAAAGAGGAAAAAAAAACTCAAAGGGGATGCCATCCTCCCCCGGTACAGTATGCTTTTGGGCCAAAACTTGTATAGCTTCCTTGACTTCCTGCACAGAAACAGGAGATTCAAAAAGGGCAATAAAATCTTGAGGCATTGGCAGAATATGCCACAACCCAGCAGAAACATGCTTCCCACCATATACATCTAACAAGAAGGCATGAATTACTTCAAGTATACCAGGCTTTGTATTTAAAAGCCTCCCCCGAGTGTCCCGAAGACACCGAATAGTAGACTCCTTATTTACCTTACTTCTACCCAAGTAAGGCAGAAATTCTTGCTCCTTCCCCTTCAAGGCATGTGCTACGTTATACAATTTCATGACTACTCTTTTTTGGTTCAAGTCAAATAAGTCCGTACCTAGAGACTAATTTGGACAAAGTCCAACCACCAGAGAGAGACATCAGAATACAATTAGAAAAGGGTTAAGTGATCCAACCACAACTCAGCAGCCACACGCCTTCGCTCAGGAGTGCATAAATGCAATGGGGACAACCGGAAGTATCCAGTACCTTTTAATGTCGTCACTCACCCCAAACACATGTTAAAGCCGTGTGGTCAGAAAATGGCACGACAGCTGTAGAAAACGCATCACATGTCAAAGATAATGAGTGCCAGAAGAAATCAATAACGGTTGTTACAGACCCTTTATGATATGTAAAGTGAGGGAATGGTCCAAAAGTTAGGTCAGCCGCCAACACGACCTTAAAGCATTCCTTGACATCCATATGGCTACTTTGTCTCCCCTCCAGCAAATATGCATTGAAATTGCCACAAAGCAAAACTGGGAAATCTACTAGTAAGTAAGGGGCCAAAAAAGGAGAAAAACTTTACCTTCTCAGGCAAAACTGTATAGGCATAAATAAAAATCAAATGAAAAAATTGCCCCAAAATGTAAACATCTACCAATAAAGCTCTACCTTGAATTAAATGCAAAATGTCATGAACATGCACAAGAGACTTGCGAAAAACTACAGCTAGACCTGAATGACGGTCTAATCCTCGTGACCAAATACAACCCTCTCCCAACAAATTGTTCCATTACTTTATGGCATCAGCAGACAAAAGTCCAGTGTCTATAATACAATGTCCACCGTTAGAGTCAAAATCCAGTCCAAGACCACGCAATGTTTCTGACATGAGTGTATGGAATTAACATTGCAAAAGGTTACAGATAAATCAGTCACCTTCAACCTTTTAGCTGGCTTTTTCTGCTTATGTCGTACCGAAGTCCATGGATTAGCACTGCCCTCAGTGGAAGGCAAAAGAGAACCAACCAAAGAAGAGTTGGAGAATAAAAGTCCATCCTGGTCCATATCCTCAGGCCCTGACAACAAAATAGGTTTGTCCTGTTCCGTCTGGAGTAGGTGGAAGCTGCAGTATGAACAACAGGCTGATGATCAGGATCAGTCACTGAAAAGGATTCAAGATCCCCAGGAATCTATGAGTGATGTCCAGAAATAATAGGAAACTCTTCCAAGTCCACCTCGACTATCTCAGGAGAAGTGGCCACAACCCAGGACAACAGCAGTAGGAACTACAGACACATCAGGGCTCTTGGTAACAGGAGGAGGAACATAAGGTTCAGATGTCAACAGGCTAAGAGGTGCAATGGGTGAAATGGAAGTATCTTTTGCTGACAAAAAGGCCTTGGAGCAATCAGACCAATGATGACTGGCATCACAGAATGAGCAATGCAAAGTGCATGCCTTTGTGAAATGTTCCAAAGAACCATAGTTAGTGCATTTCTTTGCAAGACAGTTAGTCACTACTTGGGAAAGGTCCCAAAATTGCAGCTGGCCAGAATACCTCAAAACTCCACGCTGACCTACAACGAAACATACCCCAGGGATGTGCTTGAACCCTTTGGTAGAAACAGCCAAAGACACCCAAGCCTCCCACCTACCATCCCATACACCACCAATCTCCTTGGCATAGGTCTTTACCTCAGAATCTACATCAGAGCTGTTGTTGGACAAAAAAGCCCTACTGTCCTACTCCGTAACATAAATAGTCCAAAAATTAATGCAAACCTTCCTCCAAAGTTGTATGTCCATGTGGGAAATATCAAAGTCCACCCAAGGAGATTGATCTCGATGGGAAACAATAAAGGTGGAAAATGCAGCTACAGCCTCCTGATTTTCAAAAAAACACATCTGCAAACATCTCCTTGTCCTAGTGTATGACAGCACTCAATGATCTCAGCATCACACCAGAAGGCTGCAATGATCTCTCCCAAACTAACTGTTTAGAGAGAGGCAATCCCTTTGCAAACTTAATTCTCACATATGGCTTTGCTATAGTCCGTTTTGAGCCTGTAACAACTGCAGATGCATAACTCGACATTTCGGGAGCCTGTGACGTCATTCCCACTCCAGGAACGTGAGGATCGACAGGCCTTACAGAAATCCCTTGCCTTAGAGGCACTCCCGGTGGCCGAAAATGAACCACCCGCCTCGGAGACTGAAAACCAGAAGTACGGACCTTCCTTGCAGTCCTAGCCGTGTTTGCGGCTCCAGGAGTAATTGTAGAACGAATTTCAGTCAGTTTAACAGGCAAACCACCTTCTGTAGCAGCAGAAGACCCTGCCACAGGAGTTTCAGACAAGTTTATGACTAAAGCAGATAAAGAACCTTCAGGAGAAGGTAGTTCTTGCATGGTGGAACTCCAGTTCAAAATCTCTGCTGTTTGTGTATCTCAGATGATTTGCAAGTGTGAAATTGAATCCATTTCAATGTCCTCAACCATTAACACAGTAGAATCAGCGGAAGTTGTCAAGATTGGATTGATAGAAACGTCTATTTTTTCTGAATTAGCCCCTGATGTAGCAAGAGCCTTTCCAGCTTCCGCCATCTTGGCTTGCACAGAGAAAGCTAAAAACGTGTTTGTGTATGTATATATTGTATTGCTAATAACAGAAAGACAATGTTTTAATTAAAGACTAAAATATTGTCCCTCTGTCATTATTGGAATGGGTTTTTACTGAATTTGGCTTTGCAAGACAGAATCACAGATGGACAGAGCCACAAAGCCAACTTCAATAAAAAGCATTATAATAAATAATGGCATCAAGTGGAGACTGCGGTCAAGGTGCTCTAACTTTTAAACAGCACAGCTCCAGACCACTCCAGCAGTTAGCTCATAGTCTGCAGCGGAACACTACTTTATAACCATACCTATCAACTTTTCAGGAGAACAAATGGGGACACAAGCCTTAAATAATGAGGGGACAAAAGCCTTAAATAATGAGGGGACAAACGCCCACAACAGGGCCAAGTTTTAAATGTTCAGCTTATAAATTTATAAAGTTGATAAGTCCAAATACAAAACCTAAGTCAGAAACTCAAATATCTGACATTATTTTCGGACTTCAGTCCTCAATGATTTGCCAAAAAATATGAAACAAACGGACCAAAAATATGAAGAAAAATCTAGCCATCCTGCGAAAAATCTGGTAATTTGCGAAGTGTGCTTATATCCCAACGCAGCTTTATCACATAATTAATAACTTCGGTATAAATCCCCACTGTACTTTTTGGCAAAACGTCCGAAGTTGTGGAACAACTGCTCAAATCTCTCTTCTTTTTAAATTAAGATGCTGCAGGCTGTACAGTACAGCGAAGCATTACTTGTATGTAAATGTGTATAAAATTACCAAGAGTCACGCCCTGATTTGGTGGAAGCAGTGACGTCCTATATACTTAGGCCATGCATATCGGCCAAATCATCAAATTAATGAATGAAAGGCGTCTAAAAAGCGCCTGTCCTGCCATCGAAGTAGTACAAGTTACAACAGACCCGACAGGCACATTTTCTTTTTCTTTAACTGACTTATACTGCCTTTATATCCCAAGCATGAACCGTATTAGTTGTAACTCACAAGATAAATAACATGTAGCTCCACACGTTATTAACAAACCTGGGAGGTGATAGCTTTAAGCAACCAAGCTGTGCGCATGCGCAGAGGTTGGTGTTGTAACGTCAGCTGTCTTGGTGGTAGTACAGATGTTTTTCCACATCGGACAGTGGGAAACGCTTTGGAAGCAGAGTCAACGTAAATGTTTACATTTTTCCCAAGCGTGGACGATGGTGTTGGAAGTGTAACTACATTATAGAAAGTTGTCAGACATTTTGATGCTGCAATGCTAGTAGAAGTGGGTGCTAGTTTGCAGCCAGTCGCTTCATCGTTTGGCTGCCACATTGTCACGTTCAGGTAGTTCAGCTCCCCTGTACATCAGAGACTGAAAACTCATCAGCACTGAGCCGTGGGGCGGTGAGGCCTCTGTCGGTGCCGCAGTATGGGAGCTCTCTTTGCTAAGTTATGGAGATTGTTTAACCACCAAGGTACGTGTGATGTGAGTGATTGCTCTTGAAAACTCAGTAGCATTGTAGTTTTGGTCTGGTTGTGCCAAGTGCACTGGTTAAGGAGGTGACATTCACATACGTAGTGCCTTAATGATGTGCTGCAAGCCAAACTGTTTATTGCTTACCGAATACTGTATTATTTGAATGTAACCCTGTCGCTGTGACGTATATTTTAAATACTCGTCTATTGTACGGATGGCGATTTTTATTGTATTGGGGAGGTAATATTTGAATTTGTATCCGAGAAGTGTATGCTTTGGGTTTCTGTTGTCTCTAGATTTCGTTTTGTCCCCATTTACTTGGTCTATTTATTTATTATTAAAACACAGAATTAATTACACCCACTAACTAATTGCACTTATTTTAGTTGTATACTTTTCAGAAAATGCACGTTAATACAGTCTTTTTTTCTGTTTACTGAGCTTCTACTAGTAATATTTAAATAATGCAAATGACTGGCCTCTATTCCCCATTATTTACCCGTTTTATTGGGGAAAGATGTGTTAGAAGCTGTGTTAAAGAAAAGTGTAGCTAAACTGTGTTTATTGTGAAGTTCAAAAAAATTAATTGAAATCGTGTAAGTGGTTTATCATTACACTTTTTTTACATTTACTCTTTCAACCTGCTGTATCAAGATCATTCTATCAATTATAGTTTAATTTATGTATGTATTTGATTACTGCTGTTTCATAACCCACAACCCAAGGTCAGTGAGCAAGAGTCTTGGGGGTGGTGGGTGGAGACTGGAGAGAGACAATAGTAAAGCAACATGCAAAGTCAGTAGTGTTTGCATTTACAAAGTAAATCGCTCATGTCATAAAGTGCAGTTTTTATCAGCATGCTTAATCATACAGTCAAATTTAAATAAACATTTTAACCAACAGTAAATGACACTAACAAATAATTTCTGAACAATACAAATTATGTGGTTGCTGTAATGCTTAAGTATTCCTAGGTTGGTACTAGGCTGAGCCCTAGGGCCTATACAAGCCTAGCTATAACAATTCCCTGGCTATTTTTTCCCACACTATTTACTTCCCTGGACCCCTGTCTAGCAGGGCAACTGACGTGATCCCCGGGGTGAATTTCCTTTCGCCCATCCAATCGTCATATTGGTTTATTATTCAAGTCCACACTCTCCCAAGGACTGTTTCAATCCACCCATACCCATCTCTGCTACCCTTTCCAAGTTTTTGGATCCCACTCTGCCTATAACCTTATTATAAAAAAAAAACTGTTCCATGTAATTTCCTCCTTGTTTGAGATTAGTATTTTCTATTATTATCTATTAAATTCTCCTACCTCCTGTGTAGACAGTGTAGTAATGTGCATCCTTAAAATTTAGCCAAAGTAGCCACTTGGTCAAATACTTTTGCCAAGTTTTCTGGGCAATTGCCTTCCTTGCAGTCAGCATTAAAATGAGTAACTGTCTTTTTTTGTTAGTGTTAATGGAGAATGCTGGACTGAGAGCTTGTGTGCTGCTGCAGTAACTTAGTTTGCTGCCATTCATTTCTAAACCTTTATTACGGACAAGTAAAAAAATCAGTGTCCCGTGGTAAACAGTCCATCGCCTGAAGTGCTAACATAAAGCATTAGTGCAACTGCAGATTTTTCAGAACAAGCAGGAATTTGCCTCATATTTTAGCTGTATTCCTCATATTTATTTTTTTTTTTTTTTTTTTGGTGTAAACCACTGAGCATTACAGTTGGTCAGTAATATCAAACATTAGAGTTGCATAGTTACTTTTCAGAAAAATACATGCCGACACAAAATCTGTTGTTTGATTAACTTTTTGGTGTCTCTGATGTTTGACTTGTATTTGGCTGTGTCCAGCTTAATGATATTTGCTACATTTTAAAAAATGTTCGTTGATGCAGAAGCTGTTCTATAATGATCCCAGTTGTGCTGCATTGTATTTTTTGCCATATTCAACATAAATTGTTTAATTTTACAAAGACATGCATCTGGAGCCTTTCTCCCCAGGCCTCCGCTGAAAATTGTCTTTGTTCCAAGTCAGACTTTCCCGGTTAACAAATGTTAGATAAATAAATAAATACAATTTTTGTGGTAAATTGCTGAGGATGATAGTCAATGACAGGCATTACAGCTTTAATTTTCTTGCTCAGAAATTGCATAGTGATGTAAAAGTTGTTCAATTAACATTTAAAGTGAATTAAAATAAAGTTTCACGTATGTCTTGGACCTGTGTATGTATATATGTGTGACTGTCATTGTATTCTTGACCTTGACTTACAAATGGTCTCGTGTTCTCCATTATTGCCCTCAAACATAAAGTATAAGAAGCTGAGCCAGATCTGGTCCTTCCCTTCAAACCATTAATGTCAAACCGGTTTCTACTACCCACTGCTCCTCTGTACTGACCCCCCAGAACTGTGACAGCCACTTCCTTCTGATTTAACCGGCCATACAAAGTATTTCTTGTTCAGGCTACCATTCAAACAATACTTACTAAAATAGGTTGAATGCAACTGTCCATCTAAAGGACATGTCACATAGACTGATATCTCCAACTTTGTAGTACCCTTACTTCCCATATACCTGATCTAGCTAATTAACTTGCTTAACTCACTAATCCTGTGCTGTGATTAAGCTTACCACCCCATTACTGCTCTCTAGATCCATTACATATAATGTAATTCTTTTTCATCTTGCAGATTAGTTTTTAACATAATAGTTAATTTAATAGTATCTATTACCTTTTCTAACCTGGTAACTATCTGTTCTCTTCTATTTCAATTGTGTAACTGTACATACAAGATATAACAAAATATATTTATGTATTGTTTGGAATAATACAATTCTTTGGACTTTTGGTAAGGATCACTAGTGTTGAATAGCCCTTCTGCTGCAGAAAGTCGTACGGATTTTAGATGTAATTACAGGCATCCCACATAGATTAATTATTTTTGATCTTAGGATTTCTGTGAATATACTGAGTTTGATAGCGTTATATGCACCTACTGGAATACCTACTTAAATATTGTGTTACTGTTAGCATGGAAACAGTAATATCTACAGGCTTAAACTGTCATCTTACAAAATATAAAGGAAAAGTAACTATAATGTATTCTTTACAGAAGTTATTCAGTGTAGTGAATTAATTTAAGGACCTGATGTGGAGCATGCATAAGAAAAAGAGCTACTCTTCAAATAGAGAGAGAATACAACTTGTTAAACTTGAACAACAACAAAAATAATTTAAATTAAATTAACAGGTCATTTTGTATTCTGTCTTGAAGTAAGAAGAAATACAGATTTTTTTACAACAAGGAGATATAATTAAGAAACTGAATTGATGTGTTCTTGAAATGGAAGACTGGCAAGCAGAAGGCATGACATTGTGGAAGCAGCATCTTTTCCTTTTAAAGGTACTTGGACATATTTGTGTCTGAATTATACTTTAAAGTGTAGGAAGTTGTAGTATCTATTAAAAAACAGACATTTGGAAAAAGGCCAAAAAAGCAAGTATTTTGAATAACTCGGTTAGGTTATGAACAGCTTTGTCTCAAATAAATTAAAAATTATTATGAAGTGACACCCCTACCCATTGTAGAAAAATGGGGGTAAATGGGTTGTGAGATGGGTGGATTAAGGAAAAAAATAGCAATTATAATACAGACAGAAGTATGTGGTGAGAGGAAAGAAACAGGAAGTTCCTTTACTTTAATGAAATTTTATATGTAAAATGCAACAGGGAAGAACCTTCATATTGGTAGCCCTTAATGTTACATAACACTGATTTTTCTGCATAAAGTTGTAAGTCTGATCACTAAGTCGGGTACTATCAAAAGTTTTTAATCCTGATATTTTTGGTATTAAGAATAAACCTATTAAAGATATTATAATAATGTGTGGGATAATAGTATCTCCTCTGATAATACTATTAATCTGCTATTAGCTTATGATGTAAGTAAAGCTTTTGCTACAATGATACATAATGAACTGTGCGATATCCTTGCAGACAGTAATATTAGTGCTAAAATTCAAGTGGTTATAAAAAGCGTTTATTGGTATACTTGGAATAGTGTCTTAAATAAGTTTAATTCTTGTTCAGAAATTGCATGATGATGTAAAAGCTGTTCTTGTTAACATTTAGAAGCTTCACGCGTGTCTTAGATCAGCATATGTAGTGATGTAAGAGAAATCGTCTTTGTATTCTTGGCTGCGATTTGCTCCCAGTCCATAGTTCTCCATTATTGCCACCTTATCCAGGTTTTGTTCAAAGTTTGGCAAAGATGGCTTGCCTGTTCTATGGACTGTGAAAAGGTTCTGGAGAGTGTATGTATAGATGTGTGTGTGTGTGTGTGTGTGTGTGTGTGTGTGTGTGTGTATATATATATATATATATATATATATATATATATATATATGTGTGTGTGTGTATATGTATATATACATATATATATATATATATATATATATATATATATGTGTGTGTGTGTATATAGATTTTATATATATATATATATATATATATTGTGTGTGTGTGTGTATATATATATATATATATATATATATATATATATATATATATATATATATATATATATATATATATATATATATATGTAATGTGTGTATGTATATATAAAATGTGTGTGTGTGTATATATATATATATATATATATATATATATATATATATATATATATATATATAATTTTGTTAGCTGCATCTTAAACTAGGAGAGAGTAGAAATTGTCCAAAATATGTGATCCCAGGTATCCGTTTTACTCTCCCTGGCCCTCCCTACAAATGTGCAGGTACTTGTAGAAACGTGCCTTAGTTGAAATGGAGTGTAGAAGAACCTGTGTAAATATTTCCAAGTGAACATTTTAAATTTACTGGCTTTTGTTGTATATCTACTTAAAGTGCACACTGTAATCGATATTTTCAGTAATTTTGCTGTCTATAATTGTAGTCTAAGAATCCCTTATCCTTGCATTTATATCGACCTTGAATTTATTACTAGTGATCCCTTTAATCTTGAGCATGATTTCCTTCATAGTATGCCCAAATCCCTAGCTATTAAGCCTTTGTTTTGTATATGGTCCAAACTCTTTTGAGGCCGACCCTCTTCCCTAGTCCTTGTCAATTCTGTATCAGAGATGTTATTCATGGTTCCTCAAGTGTATTTCTTTACACCTTTGGAAAGGAAAGCAATGTAGATTAAACTAATTCAGACAGTCTGTAGTTTGAGCGTGGATCTAGTTTTCTATGAGGCTCTATAGCACTTAAGAACTTTCCTTCTGAGCAGCTTACAGTGTATATAAGTAAGAAGAGCAACAAGTTATACATGATGCTATGAAAAGTTTTCCCTGAATTCAGACTGCTGACTGTTGTCACCTGTGTTCTGTGTGTGACAAAGAGTAGCTATTGTCATATAGGGTTTACATTCTAGTTAAAACAGAGTGCTAGTGAATACGGCTTTAAAAAATCAGGCAATTTTAACTATAAAACACCATTTGTTCTGTACTCCTGCTCTTCATAAGTATCTATCAGAAACTTAGACTGACTCTTTCTGTTAGCTAAAGCATACCTCTTGGCTTCTTAGCAAAATAATTATGAATAAAGCCCAAAATCGAGAGACAACCCCCCCCCCCCTCAAATCGGGAACATTGCTGTTAAAACTTGATTAGAGTAAATATTTTGAGGCACAGGTGAAAAATATGTGGCAAAAATCAGGACATTTTATTAAATTCAGGACAGTTGAGAAGTGTGACCTAAACCCTAGTCTATGTTATAGTATAGTGAACTAACTGCACACAACGTCTATGCATGCTAACACAATATCTTATTCTGTTGGTAGTACCTGCCTTTTTTATAACGTATCACTTCACTGTGACCTGGGTTTTATTTCAAATTCATATTTTCTGTTGACCAAAACATCTGCATCACAAAGATTGCTTGTTTAGACAAACTAATACATTATAACTTTTTGATTTCCTTCAATGGATTTAACTGGTCTGCATACATTTTTATTGAGATTTATTTTTCCATTCAAGTGTCACAGAAGTCTCTTGAGCTGTTATTTTCTCTGCCGAATGAACACGGGCTTTAACGAGTACTACTACTTTTTGCTTTTCTTGTTAGGGGTCGCCACAGAGGAACAGCGGTCCACAGAATGATTGGCAGTGGAGTTTTTCTGGTGTCAAATTGCCAACCCGGCACCCAACCTTCCACAGAAGGCACACACATGCACACATTCGCACCTAGGGCCAATTTAGATTGTCCGATCCACCTGCAGTGTGTCTTTGAGATGTGGGAGGAAACCCACATGACTGCAGTGAGGACATGCCGACTCTGCACAGGAAGCACCCAGCCAAGAATCCAACTGGAGAACCTCTTGCTATGAGGCAGCAATGCTAACTGCTGCACTACTATGGCCACCCTAAAACATGTAAAGCTAATCTCTGTTTTTATGGCAGGACATAACCTGGTCTTCAAAGTTTTTATTTCAGTCTCTCTCTGCCACATACACACACACACACGTACACACCCACACTGTGTATGTGTTTGAGGTGTAGTTGTCATAGTAAGCATTTGAGCTGCACACTTGCCACACTGGCATTTTCAAGTGTCCTTTCCTTTTTTTCGACATAAAGAAATAATGTACTTTGCTTTCTAGGCACGGTTAGATAAAAGCACTGTATATCTAACATCAGAAATATCGATGAAGGACTTGCCCCAAAACCTTGAGTAATTCTAAAAGCTATGTTGGTCCAATGAAAGGTATTGCATTACTTTTATGTGTATATTTTATATAGAACTGGAAAAGAAACGCACCTTACTAATATTTCCTGTATTTTCATGCAGCATACATTTTAATAATTTTCATTTACTGCAGCATTACATAAATTCCTCATTTCCTGCCTTCCCTTAAATTTCACTACTCATCTTCCATTCATTACTCCTCTTGAAAACATTTCCTGACGTATCATCTTCCATCTCATAATGGTTTTCTCAATAGTTCTTGATGTGATTTTCCTACTGAAAGTGATACTTCAGGGGGGGGGGGTCTGGTATGGAAAACGAAAATGTATTTAGTATACTTGGGCCACGTGGGGGCAGTGATACGCCTGTATTAAAGATGGGTGGGAATAACTGAATAAAATATCCCTTGAATTTTCTTATTTAAATTGTTCTGAGAATTTACAGGATCTATAAATCTATCAAAATGTTCCTTTTATATTCTCTTCTGGGTTAGTCAAACAGATGTCATCTGCATATAAGAAAATATTGCATTATTTTCCACATAGTTAGTAACAGACTATCTGATAAACACCACCAGTAACTGTAGACATAAGGTAAACAAAATAAATAGATGCTGGACATCCCTGCCTTGTGCCTATTTTTTATTGTGAAGCGCTTTTATTCTGGTTACAGAACTCTATTAAGTCTCCAGTAGCAGTAACCTAAATACCTTAGGGAATCCAAATTCCAGGAGAACCCATTTAAGATAAGGCCACTGCACCTTGCTAAGACTAGCCAATCCTTGACTTCTGCATTGCTTTCATTGTTATTGGTGTTTTAATCAGTTTGTCTTATGCATTCTGCACCCCCTAGACTTGCACTGCTCTGATCCCAGCACTTGCAGAATGTATTTGACTAATGTTGTCATCAGAAAGTACGTACACTGCTTATAGTCATGATTCAATATTGAAATGGGTCTGTAGACGGATGGCAGTACTGGGCTCTTTGCCTCCTTTCATAGTCTTCGGTAATGTGTATGGAATTATTGGGCTAATAATAGTATGCGAATCAACAGTGAAGATGCAGTAAAAGTGAATTCATTACTGAGGAACAAGTGTGCTACTGATAATTAATGGATCATTAGCTGCTGCGGGTCGGTGAATTGTTGACAGTGGAATAGACAGCCTACTTTGTTCAAATATCACTTGGCCATAACTTTGTGCTTCTGTCTTGTAAATGTAAGATAGCCTAGAACATATATGTGCAAACAAACTAACACTGGGCATACTATTTATTTTAAAGTGTTATCCTAGCTTTAAAGCAGCCGTCTCACCAACATGTAGGCCATGCAGCCCCAGCATCCGTAGCTCAGAGTAGCTTCATTTTTTTTAACCAGGTGCTAGCAGAATAGTAGGTTTCTCTGTCCGTGAAGCACTTTTTCTAAATATACTGAATGGAACAGTTACCAGCATTTCCGTTTGTGGAACCTTATAAACAGATGCCTTCAGTCACCACCTCATGCTTTTCATACTGTTGGTCCAGCACATTCTGTCTCATTGATGTGGATTGTACATGTGCAGTTGCATCTTGTACATCTGTAACAGTTCGAGCCCTTTATGGAAAAGTTTTTTTGTACCCTGTATTTTTTAAAAACATATCTTTCTTGCCCTGCTTTTCATTGTAACTCCATGAAACTTTATACTTGTACTGCTTTCCCTTATAACTCCTTGAAACTTTATGCTAATGCTACTACTGCTAAAGTTATCATTTTTATAGTCTGTATATTTATGGGCTGAACCTGATGTTGGACTGTTGGGAGAAGTGCTCTACCCAGTAAACAAATGCAAGTAAGTGAGTCGTAATCCATTACCAATGAAAACGTTCTGTTCTCCAACCATACATCGTTTCCCCTGGTATCCAGATAAACAGCAATACTGTGCACTAAGTGCGATTTTGTTTCCAGTCTTGCGTGTATGTGTAATAATAAATAAATAAATAAATATATATGTGTATATATATATATATGTATATATATATAATATATATATGTGTGTGTGTGTGAAATGTATACATGTATGCCTTGCTGCAGCTCAAGAATCTGCATCTGGCTTGTAAACTCTGTATGTTTTTCAGTTGCCATTCTGAACTCTCTGGTGACCAAGCCAGTGCACCAAATGGTGCTTCATGATTTGGGCACAATCTTTCTCTTCTATCTTTTCTGGCATACCTGTTATCTGTTTGACTTGCCCTAGCTTCCGTATTGGACTGATTCTCTTGCAGCATCTGAACCTTAGCTTCTAAGTCTGCTAATCTATTCTTGGCCCCATTCTTCTCTGGGCAAAGTAGAGTCAGAGTGCTCTTGTCTTATCCTTTTACACATTCCTGCTAGCAATTTATTATTCATAAAGTCCTGGATTTTGCATTTATCTTCTGGATTTTAAGGATATTTAGTTCTAGGGAGGTTTCTTACACTTATTCGTTTTGGGGGCCAATTGTTGTCTTCCACTGCTCCCTGAACCTTACAGCATGCCCTGCAGTGAACACTTGGTGCTCTCTTTAACAGTAGCTCCTTTTTTGTGACACTCTTATGCATCTTTACTCTGAGGAAGATGCATAAATGTGCCTACTGATCAATATTAAATGAAAACTGCAGTAAATACCCATTGAAATGGTTTAGCAAAGGCTGTTTAATTCCTTTGTAGGAGTGATGGGGAGACCTGCAGTTAACTAAAGAGACGCGCTAAAAGTTCTGTGGGTAGCAGTTTTGAGTTGCGAAGGCAATTTTATGCACGCTTTTTTTTTAACAATTGGGTACATAAAATCAGTAGCAGCTTTAAATGTAACTGACTATTTATGACTAAATATGCTGCAAAAACTCCACTGCCAATCATTAGCAGACAGGTGAATCCGCTGTGGCGACCCCTAAGTGGGAAAAGCCGAAAGAATAAGATGCTGTTTATTACATAGACTTGATTAACTTTGATAGTTGTTGATGATTTTTGTAGTAGTAGAGGATATGGTAGAAAAGTTGTTATGCTGGTTTGTGCATGTTTTTCATTGGTAGTAAAAGTCATAAAACAAAATCAAATACTTCAGGAAAATGCCAGCAAATGCACCAAATACAAGGCCATTATTTTGTACAATATAGTTATGTGCTTTCATTTGTTTTGTTACATGAACATAATCGGAAGTAACGAGAAAAAAATCACATGTTTAAACATACAGAAAGTCACTTGAACAGAATTAACCAATAAAGTTAATAACTAGTTTTGTGCATTGTTGAATTGTAACATTTACACATTTTTAAAACTTCTAAAAGTGCTGCAGCAGGAAAAATACATCCTAAAATAATCTCATCATATTCACACACACACACACCAAATAAGAATAAATATGATTTACATATAAATATATTGTGTGTTATGATTTTAATCATTGAGTGTTGTTTTCTACATGCATGCGGTGTTGGGGTCTTCTTTTTTTCAATCTGAGAAGCAGCTGGGTGGAGACGTTGGCTGCCTTTTCAGTTTAGGAGTCAGCTGCGCTAGAGTAAAGCTTGTGTTGGCCCAAATAGTTTGTATCTGTGGTTCTGAATTCATCTGGATTTAGGGTCATATGGCTTCTGTGAGGAGGTTTTGTCAAAAGGTTTTGGATATCTTATGTGAGGCTTATGATTAGGGATGACACGCAGAACTTGAAGTTGATGGTTATAGGTTCAGTGCCATAGAGTATGGAGTGGAGTTTTTTTTTTTACTTGTTACTCCCACTTTGATACTTGTAATTGCAGGTAATACATTTAGTTGTTTATGATTTTGCTATGCAGTAGCTTGTACAGTTTTTGATTAGTTTTGCCTTGTTTACTTATTGTATTTTGGCTCAGGCAGCTGGTTAGGATGGTCTTGTTTGTTATCCGGATGAATTATTTGTGGATCACATTGGGAGGACTGGTTATACGTGCTTGCTGTAGCCTTTTGTCTGACCTTGTGCTGCGTTTGGGGTGCCTTTATTTGCAGTAAAGTTGGAGGGATTAGTAGTGTGACTGGCATTTTTGGATAAGGTGATACAAGTGGGTTCTATCTATTCTGTATATTTTATATATTTATTTTGACTACTTTAGGTAAGGTGATTGTTTGTAGGATAGCATCCAAGGACTAGCCAGGATGAAAAAATATATAATTATGAGAGTAGTTAATAGGAGCATTTAGTAGTTAATAGGAGCATTTAGTAGGATTTTGCAAGTACACAGTCTGTTCTGAGGCAGTTGTCTGCCAGAGGGGAAGGGTGCCTGTTGCTGTAGCCCAAGGTTCAAGTTATTCGGGACATGGGGAAGGACCTAACAGTGTAAAAAGCTCTTTTTTGGAGTTGTGTAGTGGAATGACATTGTGGTATGAAGAGGTAGCTAGCGAGGCGGTTAGGTTGGTTTGCATATCTCCATGAGGTGTTTAGTTAGATTGCTATTAGGAAGTGTCCTGCATTAGTTGGTGTGGTAAGCACTGGAATATTTCAGGACACATACTGCATATACTACTAACTGCAGAATGCATGGCAAGATCTTCAGGTGAGGTAGATTTGTTCTAGCCCCGATCGGAAGTCCCATGACTCTGCAGGCATGGCATACTGGCACTATGACTGCACAGGTGTGGTAGGCAGATGTTTGGCATGCCTACAAATTTAATCACTTTGTATGTTAAGGTACTGGAGTTAAAAGAACTTGAAGGTGACTGAGAGCTGATGGAAGTTTTTTTGTGTCTAATTTGCTTATGGTGGGCTGAAATTGTGCATCACCTCTGGTAGTGGAGGACAAGGTGGAGAATTAAATGAGTGCATAATGGATTTTTAAATTGCAATATCTTGGTGGTACGTGTCCAAACAGCAAAGCAACCCATGTTATTTAGGTGGTTTATGGGTGCCTATCGGCTCTGCAGGGTTCATGAGACAAATGTGGAAATTGACAAATTTATTGTGGAAATTTGGCAGGCTTTGAAGAATTTGTCTCTCGGTTTATATGGTGGTCAGGTGTTTTAACAGGTTCCATCAGTTGTTTGGTTTCGCTACTTCGAACTCCACCAAGTCAACTTGTTTGAAGTACTGAAACTGCGAACATTGACTTCAGCAGGCACACACTATAGCACAGAATGTGAATATTCCCCTTTCCTGCTATAGTGCGATCTCGGAGTTAGTATATTTAAGTGGGGGGGGGGGGTGTGCAGCAAAAACATGTTTTAATGTTTTTTTGTAGTAAAGTGCACTTTCGTTTAAGTGGACTTTCGCTGAAGTGTAGGGTCTACTGCTTAATTTCGGAGAAGTGTATTTTCGATGTTAAGCAGCAGACCCGTTTTAACACCCTTCTGTAGCAGTCTGGCAATCTTGGAATGTATATTAATGTGATTGTGAGGAGAAATTTGATGCATGAATTGATATTCTTTTGTAGCCAAAAGGTTTAAACTTTAGGCATATATCCATGTACTGGGACATTCTGAAAGGGCATATGGCTATAATCATCCCCTGAGGGCTTTTGGTGGTTTTGAATTGATAAAAGTCAGAGAGCTGCTAAATAATATGCATTTATGAATTTCAAACTGGCCTATGGAAATAGAAAAGGTCAGAGGATGGGATAAGTTTGGACCTGAGCCTTCCATAATGTACCCAGCTCATTTAACTGTGATTCTAATGTTAAATGACTGGTGGCAGAGGAAGTGCACTATATTTGACCACTTCTTTCTTTGAGTGTTGTGTATGACTGTGTGTGTGATGCATGGAGTATCATCCTATACATCGCTGTGTGTCGTATATATGGGATCTTGAGGAAGAAACCATAATCTCTGAACCCCACAGTACTTGTTTGTGCAAGTTGGCTTGAACCCTGCACCGTGAAGCTTTGAGGCAGAGATCATAACCACTGAACCCCACAGTACGTAAGCTTGTTTGTGTAAGTTGCATCATTTTGGGTTTGTTCTGAAACTCCTGCCATTTAAGAAGGTTTTAAACCACAATTTTAGTGCTCCTACCAATTTTGATTTTATTGTGTGCTTCCTCTAATTTACTATCAAGACTGGCATTGATGTTGTCGCCTCACAGCAAGAGGTTCTCCTGTTTGAGTCTCGGCTGGAGCGCCTTCTGTGTGGAGTCTGCATGTCCTCCCCGCGGTCGAGTGGCGTTCGAAAGACATGCGTAAATGGGCGTGCCTTCGTTGAAGGTTGGTTGTCGAGCTGGCACCTTGGCACCATAAAAATCTGCTGCCAATCATTAGCAGACCGGAGTTCCGCTGTGGTGACCTCTAACCGGGAAAAGCTGAAAGAACAACTGGCATTGATGTTTAAAGAAGAGGTCCTGAAATGTGTTTTTTAAGGTCTTTTATGTATTAATTGAAGCTTGTATCCTCTATCAAGTAGTAATTGATTTTTTTTTTTTTAAGGAAGCAAAATAATTTGGCTGATCTTTTGATTGCAATGTGAATAAGGCAGTCACATTTTAGTGCATTAGATATTTGGCATCCCATTCAATGAGGCCATACAGAAAGATGCTTTGGAGATGGACTTTATTGGTTTACTTTAAGAGACTTCGGGTAGTCCTTGGAGTCAGTCAACATAATCAGCAAGCCAGGTTTGCAGATGATAAAGCCTTTATATATTTAGCTTCTTTTCATTTCACAGGTATTCCAAGGCCTTTTAGTCTTATGACCGTACCCTTCCCTCAGTCCCCACCTGTTTTCTCCTGGAAAACTGCACCAATCAGTCCGGTGTAAATTTGTGAAAAGCCATCCAGTCATCTTGGTTGTGTTTCGAGTAAGAGAGTCAGTCCCACTGCTTAACATGCAAGGGAAATTTATTCCAGTGGTGTGGGAGGTGAGGTGCCATGTTATAAACTTACTGTGCTCTATCTGTTGAAGATTTACCTTCTAGGATTTAGTATTAGCAGAGCCACTGGACGTTTGGAAATGCAGGTGATCCGAAAGAATAGTGTTTCTTTTGGCATTGTAATCAAAATGGAAACCTCCCGTCAAATACTTATAAGGCACTGAATAAAAGGATAGAGCTTCTAATTTCTCATGATTGCCCATGGATTTTAGGGTTGCATTTGTCTTTGTTGGTAACCTTTGAGGCCTTTGTAGTTGATATGTTTAATAAGATACATCCCGAAGGGAGCATTGAAGTCCGTAATTGGCCTGATTAGTGTTGAGTATAGGGGCGTGATTGCTTCTTTAGACCAGGAAGCTGCTCCTTTTGCAATTAACTGTGCCAAATAAAAGGATTTCCTGACCACCATTGTCATAAAAGTCAAAAGATATGGAGTTAACTCAGGTTCCTAGGTCCATGACTACAAAAATGAAGTGGTGTATTGTCTATAAAGTAATAAGGGGAGGAGGAGTCTCCCAAAAGTGTCAATACTACTTTAGCATTTAGATGTTTTTCATTACACGGCGTGTTTACAAAGGAGAGTTCATAATAGAGGGTTTGGGTGTCAGAGCGGAACAGTCTCCAGTTTGCAGTTGTCTGCAGACTTCGCCGTAGATCTTGGCTGTTTGGTTTTAGATCTGAAAAGGAAGGGTCCCAGTACCAAGCCCTGAGGGACTCCCCTGATTACGTTCATCATACATTCTGATTAAAATTCCTGCAACTTGCACTGTGTGGGTTCTGTCTTTCAGTCATTTTGATATCCATCTTGCCACATATGGGTTAAATTTAACCCATTTAGCTGCTTCTGTATGTTGCCAGCATGGAGAATGGTGTTGAAGGCCTTAGTTGGGTCAAGATGCTCTGTGTGTACCACATGCCCAGTGTCTACAGACTCTGTTATACTTTCAAAAGAAGTTCACCAGGTTTCAGCAGACATGACATACCTTTTACAAAGCCAGACTGTTGGGAGTAATGTTGAATAAGATTCTTAAAATTACAGTTGATGAATAATTTCCATGGCTTGACAGATGAAACTTGTAAGACTGGTAAGTCTGTAATTACCTGGGTTGGAAGTAAGGCCACACTTGAAAGTCAGTAGCCAAACTTAGGTTAAACAGTTTGAGTGGGTCTGCAAGGGCATGCCTAACACTATTACTTTAAGCAGCCAGGTATACTGTCAGGTCCCGTGAATTAAGTATTTTTGGTCTTGGTTAGTACGTTCACTAAATGGTCCTTAACCTAATTCCTTACTTAGCCTAGTTGATTGTATTTAAGGGGGTTGAGTGAAAGTCTCTCGGGTGAAGTTGGCACGGAATTTGTGTACAAGATTGTTGGCAATGCCTTTTGAGTCAGAATAGGAATGGTCATTTTGAATAAGTTTGTAGCAATGTAGGGTATTTTCTCAATTTTTGTAACAAAGCTAACAAAGGGTTTGTAATTATCTTTGGCTTCAGAGACAAGTCCAAGTTCAAGGGCTACTTTATTTGGACCTGATTTTTTTTTTTTTTTTAATTCTTGAGAGGCGGTTTGGATCTGCTTTATAATTTAAGGAGATTTTCTTTTGTTGAATTTATTTATGGTAGTGGACCACCTGGGTGGATTATTTTTTGAATTTCTATACTATTTACTGTACTACATGTTTTATTATGAATGAACTGTGTTTGTAACTGTTATATTTTTTGTAACTGTGTTTTGGAGCTTTCTCTCTGGGCCTCTGCTGAAAAAAGGTCTTTGTTCAGTCAGACAATCCAATCCCGGTTAACAAATGTAAAATAAATAAATAAATTTATATACTCTATTTTGGTAGAAACTATGAGTTCTGTGCATTTTTCTAAATTGGGGTAGCATTTCTTAGTGAAACATGTTGCAGTATCATTATCAGGGGTTGTGCAGTCAGAAATGAATTTTGATATTTCATCAGAGTAATTTAGAGGTTGGCATGTTTATAATTTTTAAGTTCAGTGAGGCTTGCTATAGGGGCATTTGGGAGTTCAAAGACAACTTCTCAAGTTTGTGGTTTGACTTCACTGGGGAAGGAGATACCAGAGAAATAATACCAAAGGCAGCTGTATTGATAAAAATTGGGTCAAGAAAGCTGTGTCCTCTGGTAAGTTTTATTTACCAACTGCTTAAGGGAGTTTTTATGGGAATTCTTGGGCATATCCTACATTTGAAGTATAGATGCCTCAGTTTATTGACTGGTTGTTAAGTCACCCAAAACATTTTTTTTCTGATAGACAGATCATTTGAAACACTGGTGATTCTTACTTGGTTATTCAGGGACTGGTTGTTTTAGACTAGTAATGTAAATGCAACAAAAAGCGTATGTAGTTGTGATAGAATACAGAAGGCTTTCCAGTAAATGGCAGCCTGGGCTCCAATCTGGTAGGGGGATAGCTTGATGGTCAACAGGCAGAAGAGGGGAAACATATAAAAATAGTTTTTACTTGTAATATTTTCTCAATACTGCGTTCATTGAGCACCTTCTTTACTACATGGTTGCATGTAGGACGCTCATGCTTCATGTGAACAGTCAGGGGAATGCAAAACAAAGCAAAACTAACCAATACAAAATGAGGAGCACCAAAGATATTTGAAGAGAAATACAGGCAAAGGAATCCGGACATGGAAAACTTTACAATACAAAAAACAAGAAGACAGAGGAAAAGTAGAAAAGGAAAAGTTAAAGAAATAGAAAAGTAAAAGTTAAAGAAATAGAAACTGAAGTTATGGAGTACTGCAAAGTGAGGGTTGTGTAGAAAATCTATTTCAGAAAGCACCACAACAGGCTAGAGTAATGGATATCCAAATTAAGGGGAAACCACTGAAACAGGAAGCAATTGGTCAGGTGCCATATGAAGATAATTTGGAGCTTTCCACAGGAAACCAGTATAAACATTCACTTGAAGCTAGACAGCAAGGAAACTGTGGAAATGCTGATGCAGTCAATATTGAGGAGTAATAGGCCAATGAGTTCCCATATGACAGAGCAACAGACAGCACAGGATGAAATTGATGAGTGTGTCCCAGAAAGATGCTATAGAACCTTCTATTGAATGCCCGCAGGAATTGAAAACAAGGGATGTGACCTTAGTTTGGAAGAAAATGAGCTTAGAGAAGAATTGCTTGATTTTAATAGACATGGACAGGTGTATCCAGATCAATGAAAGAAATAGATTGCAGAAGGTTAATAAAACCCCAAAAATTAGATGTCTGATAAAACAAATGAACACCGTAATTAGGACTGTTCATAGAGATCCATGTGATATAACAGAAGTAAACAGGAAATATTACTGTGTAGCTAAATTAATAACTGATAAAGTTCTACCACAAGAACACAGGGTAGTGAGGGAAAGGAAGAGGAAAAATCGAATACCATCATGGAAATATCGAATAGAAAAAATTATAAAGCAACTAAGGCAAGAAGTGTCACTGTTAGAAGATATAGAAGAGGGAATAGATCAGCAAAAATAGTAAAAAGATAGATGTGATTAAAGCAGTGTGCAATATTAGTTCTATCGCAAATTAAAAATTTCAGCACAGGCGGAAAAACGTAGAAGGTACAAAGATAAATATAAAGGAAAATGTGTAAAATAAGCAATTTATTGACCCAAAAAGATTTTGAGAACTGGGAAATAAGGTAAAAGGAATTGAAAGACCGCCAAAAAAAAGAGACATTTTGGAGAAGTATCTATGTCAGAGAAGTATGTAAGAGTGGTACAGGATATTTTCGTGGGTAGTGTGACAGCGGTGACGTCTGCGGTGGGAGTGACGGATGCATTTAAGGTAGAGGTTGGGGTTACATCAAGGATCAGCTCTGAGCCCTTTCTTATTTGCAGTGGTGATGGACAGGCTGATAGATGAGATCAGATAGGAGTCCCCGTGGACTATGATGTTTGCAGATGACATTGTGATCTGTAGTGAGAGTAGGGAACAGGTGGAGGAGACCCTGGAGAGATGGAGATATACTCTAGAGAGAAGAGGAATGAAGGTCAGCAGGACTAAGAATATGTGTGTGTGAATGAGAGGGAGGATAGAGGAATGGTGAGGATGCAAGGAGTAGAGGTGGCAAAGGTGGATGAGTTTAAATACTTGGGGTCAATAGTTCATAGTAACGGTGAGTGTGGAAGAGAGGTGAAGAGAGTGCAGGCAGGATGGAGTAGGTGGAGAAGAGCGTCGGGAGTGATTTGTAACAGACAAGTACCTATAAGAGTGAAAGGAAAGGTCTACGAGAGGGTAGTAAGACCAGCTATGTTATATGGGTTGGAGACAGTGGCATTGTCAAAAAGGCAGGAGTTTGAGCTGGATGTGGCAGAGTTAAAGATGTTAAGATTTGCTCTGGATGTGATGAGGGTGGACAGGATTAGGAATAAGTATATTAGAGGGTCAGCCCAGGTTGGAAGGTTTGGAGACAAAGCCAGAGAGGCAAGATTACGTTGGTTTGGACGTGCTGAGGAGGGATGATGAGTATATTGGGAAAAAGATGCTAAGGATGAAGCTACCAGGTAATAGGAAAAGAGGAGGGCCTAAGATAAGGTTTATGGATGTGGTGAGAGAGGACATGCAGGTGGTTGGTGTGACAGAGCCAGATGCAGAGGACAGGAAGAAATGGAAACGTGATCCGCTGTGGCGACCCCTAACAGGAACAGCTGAAAGAAGATGGTGATCTATGAAGAGCGCTTCTCCTGGGGCCTCCTCTGAAAATTGGTTTTGTTCCAAGTTGGACATTTCCAGTAAACAAATATTTAAATAAATAAATTCAATAAGATCCTGTGGAACATAACAAAGATGCTAAATGGATAGAAAAAGTAAAAGAAAGAATAAGAAGTTTTAAAGGTACAGGATATGAAATGGGATGAAGTAACAGGCAGAGAGATTGAAGTAAAGTTAAGAAAAGCCTCTAAATGGAAAACCCCAGGCCCAGATGCAGTAAGTATTAACATCTTTGCACGAAGATTTAGCCATGAGTATGAACTATTTATATGCGCACCCAGAACCGATACCAACCTGGCTAACAACAAGAAAAACAATGCTCCTACTTAAGAGTGAACCTGCAAGATGCCTTAAAAATTATAGACTAATAACTTGCCTAATAACGACGTGTAAATTATACACAGGAACTTTTGCCGACAGAGGTTATAGTCCTTTAGAAGAAAACTCAATTATGGCAGTAGAACAAAAGAGCAATAAAAGAAAGTCATATGGAACAAAGGATCGTTTGTTTGTTAAAGTCATCGTGAAGAACTTTAAAAAATGGGAAGAATAAGTATGGCACGGATTGACTACAAAAAAGCATTTGATAGTATCCCTCATTCAGTGCTTTAAAAATGTACAAGACACACCCCACACTGATAGACTAGACTACATTACAGTGACTGTGAAATGGTGGCAGACCACTTTGCAATTAAGCCATGATAAAGGACAGATTATCCCAGGGATAAAAATTCAAAGGAAGGATATTCCAGGGTGACTCTGTCACTGTTACTCTTCTGCCTTGTCCTTGATCCATTTATTCAACAGTTTAGGCCATGACTATAATCTGGCTCCTAGAAAACAACAAAGTGTAAAGACTTTTCACCATCTGTTTGTCGATTGATTTAAAACTGTATAGCTCATCAGATGAGGCACTGAAATCACAACTACAAGTTGTCAAAACTTTTTCAGATGATATAAGAATGTCATTTGGTCTTGATAAATGTGCAAAAGCAACCTTTAAAGTAGGAAAACTACAACGCCAGGAAAACATCCAGTTTGGGATAAGAATGTTGCAAAAGAACTTTAGCAAGAGGGAGTGTATAAATATTTTGGAATCGACGAAGGATCAATGATAAAACATGAACAAATGCGAATAAAACTTAGTAAGGAATATTTCAGGAGACTTAAATTAATCCTGAAAACAGCACTGACCTCTAGGAACAAAATACAACCTATAAACCAGTTTGCTCTTCCTGTCCTAACTTGCAGTTTTGGAGTGATTGACTGGCACCAAAAGGTGTTGGATAGATTAGATAGGAAAACAAGAAGGATGCTTCTTGCTCACCAAATGATTTATAAAATCAGTGTGTACCAAGATTATATATTCCCAGTTCCAAAGGAGGGATGGGCCTCCTTGACATTGATTGTATGTGTAGATCTGCAGTCCTCACAAGACCAAAATGTAGTGAAGTTTTGAAACCTGAGGAGATTAAATCTAAGATGACTTCTCTGCTTAATCTAGCAGAAGTTTATCGGCGTCAAGCAGGAATGTAAATCAAACCAGAAGTAGATAAAAATCAGGCAGCAATTGAATGTGCCAAAAAACAAATGAGAAGGCAAGAAATGTAGAAAAAGCATAAATATAGTTGCAAGTATAGAAAACTTCTGGAATAACCTCATGTTGATCAGGAATGAACACAGGAATGGCTAGAGAGGAGAAATCAAACCAAGAGATGAAAGGTTAATATTGGTGGCCCAAGATAGTGGGCTACATACACGCTGGTTTACAAAGTCCATTGAACATGTGAGAGAAACGGACAAATGTAGGTTTTGTAAAATTGAATTGGAAACAGTCTCACACCTCGTTGACAAACTAATGGTAGAAGGACTGTATACCAAATGGGATAATAATGTGGCAAGACTGTTGAACTGGGGATTGTGCAAACATTGTGGTACTGAAGTAGCTGTAAAACACTGGAAACATGAGCCACAAAGCATCATAGAAAATGATGAAGTTTATATTACATGGGATTATCCATTACCAACAGTTCAAAAGATAGATGCTAGAAAACCAGATATAGTGGTCCAAGAAAAGAAGACGAGTAATATTGATCATTCAAATTGCCACTGCAACTGCTGAATTTGATAGTTATCCGTGCTATAAGTTAGAGCAAATCTGGTCAGTGTATCTTTATCCTTCTTCCTATCTTCCTTTTCCTGCGTTGGTAACCTTAAGTCTTTCCCCTTATAGCCTCTTTTTCAAATTTTCCTGTAAAAGACTCCTCTCTCTATTACATGTGTCCTCTCTGTACAATGTTTATAAATCCTATTAGTTTCATTTCTCATGATGTTTCTGGAAACATGTCTAGGATGCATACTGCTTTTCAGCAGATAATGGTTACGCCAGGTACTTTTCCTGTGTAGTTCGATTTCTAGTTCTCCTATTTCATTGAGCATAATATTAACATCCAAAAAACTTACTGTGTGTTTAGAACAGTTAGAGCTAAAAGTCAAGAATGAGGTGGTTGTATTCAAATAATTATGGAAGAGTTGAAATTGCTCTGTACTTCCTTTCCATAAGATGAACAAGTCATCTACAAAACGCCCGTAGTACAGAATGTTATCAAACCATGGGTTGTCAGTATTTAAAACAAATTCCAACTCCCATTAAACTAGAACTAGGTTCGAATAACTATTGGCACAGGGGGTGCCTATGGCAACCCCCCATTTCTGTGAATAGTTTTGTTCACCAAATAAGAAAACGTTATTGTCCAGAATCAACTCAAGTAGGTCAGAAATAGTTCGAGTCTCTAATGCATTCTTCCTTGCAGATATTAATATTCTTATTGAAATTATACCTGCTTCATTCGGTATGGTAGTAAAAAGACTATTGATGTCTAATGTGGTAAGAAGAAGGCTAGATTTATCCATTATTGCTTCCATCACTGGATGCAATTTATGAAGGAAGTCCTCTGTGTCTAACACTGTACCATGATTCTTTAAAATTTCTTTCAGTTCTCTTTCTACAAATAAAGACATATTTTCTGTAATCCAACCTTGGCCGGAAACAGTAGGACGTGTAATGGTGGATCTTGAAGCTTATGTATCTTTGGTAAGCCATTAATACTGGGAACTGTAGGACTGGTAACATCTAGGAAGTTAAATAGATCTAAGTCAATTTGCCTTTGTAAAACCATATCATGTAGATATGATCTAACTTTATGTATAGCTCGATTGACATCCAAAGATGTAAGTTTTCAAATCTTTTAACATTTCTTCCATTTTACTGAAATACCATGAGGAATCCATAACTACTATAGAAGAAGAACTATTCGAAAGCGCTTATTGTTGGACAAGGGACTTAATTTTTATTATTTTTTGTTCTTATTTTGTTTTATTTCATTCTTTTCATTAAATTCTGGATTTTAACAGAACTTTTATTACTGGATTGCACAGACAGTTTATTTGCTTTTCAGCACAGTGTTAGCCTGGGTGAACCAGCTGTCTTTTGGTTTGTGAAGAGACCACAGAGGTTCCTCACCAGGAGAATCCAGGACCTCAAACCTCTACCATACACAGACTAAAAGCCCTATCCCTCTACTTGGTTTTATACAGACTCCTCCGAGGTGACCTCTGTCTGGCATACAAGGCATTTACAGACCCACCTTGATGTGTCTGCTGCATATCCCCAGGTCAAGTTCCACTTGAGTAACCAGCACACACGGCCTCAACCTGGATCAATAAGACTTGTTGGTTGGACAGATTTGTGTCCCAGAGACTCCCCATCCATAAAATAGACTCCCTCTCTGCATCAGAGTACCTCTTTACCCCTTTTTAAGTGCAACCTGGATCACTTGAATAGGAAACAGAAAATATACCCTTGGGATTCCACCCATGTCCCTGCTGGACAGGGGCATTGGATGCTGATTTGTCTAAACATGGGTTAACTTTTGGATAGGCTTATTAGGGCCTCAGAGCCAATAGCCTAGTAACGTCCTATGATTGCAAATTGAGAGCAGTTATTGAGTCCCTTAATGATGTTAATATAATGTAGATAGGATTAACATAGTCAAATGATTGGTGCCAAAGCCATGGATTAAAGCCAAATGCAAAAAAATGCATTATTCCCTTTGAGAAAGCTGACATCCATGCTAATTATAATATAGACAGCACCCCTCTAAGTGTAGACCCAGTGGTACATGATATGGGTGCTGTGTTTGATAGCAGTCTGAACTTCGGCCACCAGGTATCCACAGTAGTAATAAACTCCTTCACTTTTATAAAATGTGCCACATAGAAGGTATCGCATCTCTGTCTAAGGATGTCCATAATTCCATTCTATTCGGCTCTCATCAGACCGATAGAGTACAATGCTCCATTTTGCATGTACTTCATCAGACATCTACAACAATTGGAGATACTGCAGAGGTTTCTCCCCAAGAAATTATAGGGTACACAAAACAAGTCTTGCACAGAAAGACTGAAAGCCCTGCCACTATATTCTGTCTTGTGAAGATTGCTAAGGGCTGACTTGTGCTTGGCCTACAGGGCACCCTGTGATCCGGCCCTTATGGAAATGCAACCCATTCATAAATCAGACTGCAGGAGGGTCATTCACTCCAGGGATCTTGACCTAGCCTCTGACGTGAGCACTTCATGCTAGAGAGGTCGAGACATCTACCAGAGACTGCCCCTTCTCTAGAACAAGCTTCCAATTTACATGAAATGGAGCCCTTCCCTAACCTTCTTGAAATGCAACCTACATCAGTGGCTAGATGACAGCAAATTCACTCCTGGGCTGGCAACCATGTCACTCCTGGACAGAAGTCTGTATTCACTACTATAGGCCCTTACCTTGGCGAACTTCACTCATCTAACCACTGACAATTGGGGCAACTCTGGATAAATATGTCTAGACTTGTAAAGGCTCTAGGACCATTATCCTAGTAACCTCTTATGAACCTATAACCTTGAGAATGAATTGCAGTTTTGTACTGCCAGCAGGATTGGCGTTTGCATGAGATTGCTGTGCAGTTACATGGAGGTGTTTGGGTTGTAGTATTTATTCACTATTTATTTTTTCTTTGTGTGCATCTGTGTTTAGCTTGGCACAGCAAGTTTTAATGGGGGGGGTTCCCCCACTGTTGTGGTACCAAAGATGTAGTATAAATAGTTAAGGATACACAAAAAGTACAGCAGATGCTTGTTTTTGAGGTACTTACTCTTTTTGTTTTATTGAAACGGACTTCCTCATTGTGAAGTGTCTCACTTAATCGTGGGGTAAGCCACATGAAATCCCAACAAGCTGCGTCTTGAGATTTGATTTCATAGAGCTCTGACTATGGAAACATACAAGATTGGTACCCCAGGATTTGGAGCATTCAGTACACACAACTTTCCAGATTGCCCAACTTTTGTTTCCCTGAAACTGAAACGGGGGCTTCATTGCCCTGTGGAGTAGGGACTCAAACCTTCCACTTGGCTGACCCTAGTGTATAGTTTTTGTAATGCAGGTGAGTTCTTTTTCATCTTAGAAAAATTTAGTTGTACACTAAATGGACCCTAGCCTACTTCAAGCATTTTTTTTCTTGTAAGGTAAAATGATAGTCGTTTCTGATGCTCTTAATTCGTGATCTTGTCTAGTTAACCAACTGTGGATGGGATCGTGGCCCATTTGTCTTTCCTTCTGTCAACATAGACCATAGTCTTCAAGGATAGATGGATAAAGAGCAGTTTTATATCTGGAGGGTATACAGAACCTTCATATCCCTAGCGACTTCTCCCTTTTCATCCTTGCACGGTGTCTTACCTCACCAAAAGAGTGCTGCAAAGAATGAGGTCTTTTGCCTTGTATCAAAAGTTATCCACCCACGAGATCCCACATCACAGTGAAAGGATTAATGCATATTTCCAGAATCTTACATGATCTAGTGTGTCCATTTCAACTGTTAGGACTGGCAGACAGAGGTGCTAGTCATCTTGGTGCCTGGAAAACTTTCCCGGGCTGAAATTCCTCTCTCTTCCCTATGTGCTTCGTTCCTTCTCTAGATTTCTCTTACTGTGGAATAGTTTACATTGGAGAAAATGTCCTCTCATTAGATATCTGCTTTTCTTACTCAGTTTTATCTCTCTAAGCTGCAGACCATTTCCAGAGATGGTCGTTTTATTGCTCACGTGTCTGTGCTGAAATTCAGTGAGTTTTAAGAGTTTGTAGTTTTCTTTATATGTTCTATCACTGCTTCTAGGCCATCATTTTATGCTGGTTTGTTTGCTACTGTGGTACAGTTAATCATTTTATTTTGTACCTTGCTCTATGCTGCTTTTGCTTCAAGTTGAGTTTTTGAATATTGCTTGATATAAAATTAAGAAGCAGTCAGGCTTCAGATAATGTCCGAAGTGTGACAGCTAGGTTCCCCTGCCGTATAGCTACTATGTGTGGTGTGTTCAATTCCCTTTCATTTAGAAGAGGGATGTGGTGATTGCAAGAGCTTTGAGCAAAGAACTCTTAGTAAAAGCAGATATCAGTTTTGAAGGAATTGCTCCTTGGAGAAGGATATTCTAAAGAGTCCAGACAAATGAAGGATGATAAATGTAAAGGAGCAGGGAGTGATCATCTTGGCTTATATCAGAAAACTAGACTGGATGCTGATTCTCTGAACAGTTCCAGTAGTGTTCAGAGAGCTCGGTCTAAGAGGTTTTCAGGACTTTCTCATAGATAGATATATCAGAGCCTCTTCCTAGAAGAAAACTAGTCAGACCTTCATCTGTGTCTGAACCTGAACAAACATAATTTCCTCTTTGGGTGCTTCACTGTGCCTTCTTGATAGAATTATTCAATTTTCTCCGCGATCCCCTTGCTTTGATTAATTTGGGACAGTAAAAGATGATCAATGCATTGTTAAAGCTGGAAAATTGAGGTGGCTGTCCTGTCTTCCCCCTCTGTCTCAAGAACAAGAGAAAGAGAATGTTCCTGGTTCCCATCTCTATACCTTGTGTCAGCCCCAAAATTGGCATGTGTAGACACAGGGCCTCCACTGTTTATGTTCATCTTTCCTATACCATTGAAATTGACTGTTTTGTTCGTCAGTCTCTTCAGAAGTGGCTTGTTTTTTGTTAAGTGTTGAAGGACTGCAGTTTTAATGTCCACACACTGACATTGAGTACAGTGGTGATGCTTTTGGGGTTTAGTGTCAGTGTCCTACGTTCAGGGCAATTGGCATAAGTGCCTGCACAGGCAGTTAGGGGTGCAGCGTTTAGTTTTTGTTTTGATTTGTTTTGTTTTTTTGTGCTTAATACCTTGACCCTTCAGAATGTGGTACTGACCATTTTGACACTGGATTTGATACTGGCAGACAGAAGGGGAGGGGACATCTAAGCAACATTGCTTGAGTGACTATTCTATAGAACTTAACATTGAATTTAACCACAGTAGATGGGCAGAGGAGAGCTGTCTCAGAGGTCCAAGCCAGTTCACTCTTCCTCACCCTCAGACATTTTCCCATTGAGTGAGTTAAGGAAGAAGATGTGTAAGAGGAAAAGCACACACTTGCCATTGGAATTTCCCAGCCTGGACGGAGAGAATGGTAGAAAAGATTCTCAAGTTTCCTCTCATGAAGACCAGTAGTTCAGAGAAATCCTTGACCTAATGAGATGGAGAGTTGATATTGTCTTTCTGTTGAATGAAATTTTGCAGGAGGCTTTCCATTCTTCTTTACCTTCTTGTTGTGTAGTATCCCCTGCAGACAGGATGGATTCACTTTTCGTAGAGAGACCCTGACAAAAGCCTGATGCTGTGGTTCCCCTTCCCAGCAGACTAGACAAGATCCTCTAGCTTCCCAAGGAGTGGAATAGATTGAAGACTACTCTGCTGGCTTACTCTGTATTGGTGACAGCAGCCATAAAGAGACAACCCACATGAGCCCATTGGGCCGTCCTCCAAAGATTTTACAGAGATGGACCACTTTGAGAAGCATGTTTATGCATCCACCACTTCTTCAGTCATGGTACTAAATAAACTACCTTCCTGACAAGATTAGGTTTGTATGAGATGGCTAATTAACTGTTTTGCATGTTACAAATGATGCTACATTGTGATCCGTGTGAAGAGAGTGACGGTCTTCAGTGATTTCCCCCAGTAAATAGATTTGTCATATAGCTGGCCAATAACTGTCAGTCCAGCAGTGTGGATGGCTAGGGCAGGTATTATTTATTCCCATACTCTGTATGATTTTGGTTGTTCCCCTTAAGAAACTGCATCCAAAATCTCATTTTGTCTTTATTTCTTGAGCTTCCTCCCTGTGTCAGCATCATTCCTTTCTACTTTGTATTATAGTTTTCTGCTTGTGCTATGTATAAGAGCCTTAACTGTGTTGCTGTAAAATACCCCCTCAAATTGGGTAGTCCTAGTCTACCTTGTTCTGTTTGTAGAATCAGCTTACCCCACTTGACCCTTGCTGTCTTCCCTTTTCAGATAAAATCCTTCAGCTCTCTCTTTTTTTAATTTTTTTATTTTATTATTGCTTGTTATCCACACCTTATCCCCCGGTTGATTAAAAGTATGGGCCAGATTCAGGAAGGCTTACACGGAGTTCAAGAGTAGTGTAAGCCTCCCGATTCAGGTACAGCCCAAACCTCCGTGTAAGAGACAGCTAACACGTCTCTTACACGGACTGGGCGTGGAAATGCTCAATACCTCATTTGCAGCTCCAAGATATGCAAATGAGGTATTTGAGCGATCCACGAAGCAGAAACCAGTCCGTGTAACGGACGTGTTAGCTGCAGAAATGTACTCGGCTGACAACTGAGTACATTTCTGCAAAATCAAAAACGGAGCTATGTCAGCTCCAAATAAAGGGTGCATATGTGTCATTAAGCATGCCAATGGCCAAATATGTGGCCATTGGCATGAAAAAGTGTTGCAAAAATAAGTTATTTAACTTTTTTTTTCACGGGATTATTGTGTTTAACTGCAGCGCACACCAGCATAAACGGGTGCGCTACCTAAAACTGAAAACCGAAGCTTATAAGCCCACAATTGTGGGATTTGTGTATTACATGGAATGTCAATGGAGGGACTTGCAGACTAAAAACAATATGGCCTCTGTTTAGTGGTTGTCAAGGGGGGGAAGCTCCGTGTAAGATATGTAACTAAGCATTACTAGGCAATCCTGTGTAAATGAGGGTTACAATACTGAATCACACTGCCACATAGGTAATGAGCACTTTCTGAGTAGTGTAAGAGTTAGAGAAGGGGGAGGAACAGAGTAAGAGGTAGGTGACATCACGGAGGGGAAGGATAGAAAGAAATGTCCCAGATTGGAGGGCAATGTAAGGTAACAGATGACAGACAGACATCAAGGGGGGAGGTGTGTCCCAACAGAACACTAGGAAAGTCAAGAAATTGAGGGTATACGCTATCCCTACACTCAAAGTTTCTTGATATACGTGTATGCGCGCGTGTAAGGCAGGTTCAACATGTGGGAGCGTGTTGCAAACTGTTTACAACGGTTTGCGTGGGCGTGCACATGTGTAAGGCAGTGTGCGCGCATTTTAGCATGAATCAGCCTAGCTAACGCCGTGTAAGGATGTGTGCGCACGTGTAACACTGTGTAGGGATGTGTGCGTGCGTTTAAGTGACTGTGTGAGCGTGTTTAAGCTGGTGTGCACATTGCTCCCCCTCAGGAAACAGAGAGGAAACAGGAAACAACCAAAATACAGGGAAACTGCCAGGGAATACTGCTGGAGTTAATTGGTGGAAACAATTACAAGCAGGCAATTACACAGGCAGACTAGAAGCCCAGCCCAGCACTTAAAACACAACAAAGAGCAGTGAAGGCTGTTTCTCACAAGAGATACTGCCAGAAGCTAAGCTATCAGAATTGAAAACTGAAATAAAGCTGAACTCAGAGCAGAAATGCTAGGGGCTGCCATGGCTATTATAATCAGGCATAGGCGAATTGCTGAGGGTGGTGACAATGCAGATGCTGACAGACAACCCAGAGTGAGGAGAAGGAGAAGAGTATACAGGCCCAGGGTCACCTACCATGGGTTACATGAGCTGGAGATAGTAGAGCGCTATAGAGTGGACAGAGAGCTCCTGCAGCAGGATTGTTGAGCTGTGCAGGCCACACCTCACACACAGAACCAACAGAGGGGAACCCATCCCAGTGGAAACCAAGGTATGTGTTGGCCTAAGAATACTAGCAACAGGTACCTTCCAGAGACCAACTGGTGATATGATGGGGATATCACAGGCATCAGCCTCCAGGGTACTGCACCAGTTCCTGGATGCCATGTCACCACATGTCAGTGATCATATATATGTCCCTAATGACCGTGAAGTTGTGGCCAGCAATATGCGTCTCTTCCAGCAAATAGCGGGATACCCTGAGGTGCTGGGTGCAATAGACTGCACGCACATACGCATCAAAGCACCAGCCGGTGAGCGGGGTAGAGTCTACATTAACCGCAAGGGATACCCCTCCATCAACTGCCAGGTCGTGTGTGATGCCCAGGGCATAATAATGAATGTGTGTGCTGGCTGCCCTGGGAGCTACCACGATTCCCACATCTGGCATCTGACGCAGCTGTACCAATCATTTGCCAATGGGGACTTCCCACACGGACACCTAGTGGGGGATGCAGGTGCCGTGGCTGACACCCATCAGAAATGCACACACACCTGAACAGGAACGCCATAATGAGGCACACGCACAAACACGTAATATCATAGAGCGTGTGTTTGGGCTGCTCAAGTCACGGTTCCGGTGTCTGGACACATCTGGTGGAGCTTTGCAGTACACACCAACTACATGTACCCAAATGATCATGATATGTGCTATGCTACATAATATGATCCTGCGGAAACAGCTGCAGCAGGACCAGCACAGGGCTGGGCCAAACATCCCCACCATTGCCAAGGCCACCACAGGCAGGGGTGACTGGAGGAGGAACAACCTGACCTTGTCCCAGTAGGCAGAAGGAGGCGTGCCCAGTATGCCCTGGCCTTGGCAAAGAGGCAACATAGCACATACGCTTGGTCAGTAGGAACACTGGGACTGATACCCGCTCTGACTCACTCATACAGTAACAGGGATGCCTAACATGACACAACCTGCTTCCAAATGTACAGGGAGTGTAGTATGTGTATCCGACAGAGGTGGCCCTGCAGCACCACCTGAGGCATGAATGCCATGTGTTAAGTAATGTAATATCATGTACAATATGCACACCTGAGGACCCCAACTAACATCCATATCCACGCATATGACCCTGTGGAAACAGCTGCACGTCATACAGTGATGTACATGTGCAAAAACATGGAACAAGATACAAAATTAGGGTGTCTAGCAATAAATAGCATGGATAACCACACACCCATGTTTGTACCACAACAAGAAGCAACATGGAATAGCCATGGTCAAAAAACAATGGCTAAAACCGACTACTACTATATAGCCTGCTGCAGACCACTGTCTTAATAGCAGGAACTGCCCCAGGCCTATCTGCCCTAGGGCATTAATAAGCCTAGGCCAGAGTTTTGTGGCGTCTGCCACCCCTGCAAGTTGATGGATATGCCCATTATTTTGCTGTGCCTCTGTCAAGCAGTGATACTGAGGTTATCCCTGGGGTATACCTGCAATCTCCTATCCATTGGTCAAGATCTCACTTGAACAAAGCCAGTGAGGTGCTCAGCCCCACATGTACCAGGATGTTGTTCCACAGCATATGGACTCTCTGGGTGATGAATCTGTCCCTCCAGCACATCCTATTAATATCTGTGTTGAGGTTTAGGTCTCCTGCCCTTGTAGTTCTGATGGATGTAGAGGTCTTGAGGTGAAGCATGTTCATAAAGTCTGGGTTGGACATAGCCTTGTATGTCAGGCACAGATCACCTCTGAGCAGTCAGTAAGTGACTGAATACAGCTGGAATTCCTTCAGTCGGGCAGCATAAGAAATATGTTTGAGACCCTTTCACCTCCTGTCGAGGAATTTGTGGGCCCATCCAATCTGAATGGGGCAGTGTATGCAATCATTGGTGTGATGAGTACAGGGAACGATGACCTCCCTTGATCTAGATGTGAATCACTGCATGATGAGGTGGCCAATGTAGAAGGCCTTCCAAACTACCCTGGCAATGTGAGTGTCATGCAAAGGTCACTGTCAACCTGGGTGCCCAGGTCCCTGATAACCTACGTTGTGCTTAGAGGATTGCCACCTAGATGGGAAGTAGTGGTAACCTTGTTCTTCCTGAAGGGTATGGCTATGCATTGTTTAGTGTTTAATGTAAGGCCATGGCCGTGGCACCAGTTATCTGTGTCTATGAGACCCTTCTGAAGGATGTCTGTGTCAGATGGGTTTCCAGCTATGCTTCCCAGTTTGCAGTCATCTTCAAACTTTGTCAGCCATAATCCTCCTGTGTTTGCTCGTACTTCTGAAAAGTAGATACTGAACAAATGTGGGCCCAGGACTGAGCCCTGTGGGACACCACTTGTGACAGCTCTGGAGTGTGAACTGGCACCAGCAACTTTGACCCTGTGTGTTCCGTCACTTAGCCAATTTGCAACCCATGCTGTGATGTATGGGTTCACAATTAAGCTGGTGATGTTTTCAATGATACCTGAGTGGGGTATTGTGTGAAAGCCTTTGCCAGGTCAAGGTAGGCTGTGTGGACTGCCTTGCCCACGTCAATGGCCTGGGTGAGTGTTTTGAAAAAGTCAACCAAGTTTAAAAGGCATGATCTGCCCTTGACAAAGCCAAACTGGATTGGATCCAATGTCTGCAAGTCCCCTATGTCTTCATTTAGAATTCCCATTATGATCCTCTCCATAGCTTAGCAGAACAGGCTTGTCAAGCTGATGGGATGGTAGTTTCTGGGGTTGGTGGAGGCACCTCCTTTGTGAAGTGGGTCCACCATTGCTGTATGCCACTCCTTGGGAACATATCCTGAGGTGAGGCTAAGATTAAACAGCTGCCCTAACTGCGGGTGTAATTACTCATTGAGTTCATGGAGCACACAACTGGGGACACCATCTGGTCCCATGGATAAAGTGTTTTCTGCCTTGGATTGAGCAGTTCCCACCCCAGCAGTGGAGATGTTTGGGGGCTACAATCCTCTGGTGTACATACCCCCAGTTGGGGAGGGGAGAAATCTGCACTGAACCTGTCAGTCAGTATGTTGCCAATGTCTGTAGGTGCAGTGATATCAACATTATTCTGAACTAAGTCTGAGCATATCTGGGAGTTTCCTCCCAGGTTTCAAACATAGGTAAAAAGGCCTCATGATTGTCCCTGGAGTCCTGAGTGGGTTTACTCTCAAAACATGCCTCGGATGATTGTATGGGGAACCCAGTGTTTTACACACAATGAGCAGGGTGCCTTCCCGTACCGATTACGCTCTATCTTGTAGTAGCTCCTTCCTTGTGTTGTACAGCTTGTTTATGGCTAGGGTCCACCAGACTGGATGCTTGCCTGTGGTACAAAGAGTCATTATTATTTGGGATTGCCTGAACCATGCAGTCCTGGAGGTGCTGGTAGAAGGCATTTCTAAGTGATACAGTGGCTTGGGTAATGGTGTCTGCTGGCCTGGGGGCCTTGAAAGAGACCACACCAGTCCTCAGAAATGTGAAGTCGGCATTTGAGAAGGTCTTCACCGTTTCATTTCCCATCTGGGGTGTGGGTGGGATGTGGACTCCCACTGAGAATAGTCCATGATCTGATCTCACCAATGATGGGTATATGTCTGGTGTTGAACAGTGTGACCCCATGTTCGTGATGATGTGTTCTAGTATGTTGCCTCCACTTGAGGGGATTGGGACCAGTTGTTCCATGGCATTTCAGTGTATGAACTCTTGGAACCTTTGTGTTATGAGTGTTGTGGCATGATTAGTGATCCCAGTCTATATGTGGATAGTTGGAATCACCCAGTAGGATGGTGTTTTGAGATACATTTATCCCCTTCAGTGTTTGCAGGATAGCTGTGTGAGGTACCTGAGTTTGAGCGGGTGGCATGTAACATGCTACAAACTGCAGAGCAGTCTTGCCTACGGTCACTGGCACCTGGATGGTCTCTGATGCATCGTGTGTTGCCACCAACCATGAGGTGAGGGTGTCCTTGATGAATATGGACACCCACCATCCTTCTTGGTGTTGTCGGGATGCTGGTGCCAGAATGCATGATATGAGGTAACACCCGATAGTGCCGATGGTGCTGTCAGAAGCTGTGAACCAGGTTTCAGGCACAGCACAGACATCAATGTGCTACATACTGAGAAGGGCATAGAGTGTGTGCAGCTTGAGGTTGAGACCTTGGGCATTGAGCAGCATTACCCTTAGTGTCTTTCCTTTACTGTGTTCTAGGGTGGTAGGTGTAGAATCGGAGTCTTGCATAAAAAAGGCACAATGGGGGTGGCAAGAGCATCATCTGAAATCCGGAAGCCCAGGGGTGACAGGTGCAAGCCGTCCCTTGCAAATCACCGTGGCCTGTCCAGCATGTCATCCCAGGCAGACAGACATTGGACCCCCTTAGAATGACACCATAGTCTAAGCAAAATACTACAGCTGATCATCTTGTCTCTGTTTATGTGGCATCATACTTGGTGAAGGTAGGATACTGCCTGGCCTACATAATCAGAGGGATCCTCTATGTCTCTTTCCATGTAGTCCAGGGAGGTACATCTCAGGTCGTTCACACCAGCATGGATTATGACTGGGTCAGACCTGTACTTGCAGTTTAGTGACCTGAGTGCTTGCATTATGTGGTGGATTCCAGTGCCTGATAGGCAGCTTACTGTGACCTCCTCTGTACCTGATCTGGTGAGTGGGACTGATGTCTGACTATGGAGTCACCTATGACAAGTGTGTCCGGCATTGTGTTTGGCCTTAAGGTCTGTGACTGTTTGGCACACCAACTCTGTGGTCAATGTGTTGCATGTGCTGTGCCCTGTGGAGGCAGTTGTGTGAGTGTCTGCTGTGGTGGCCACCGCCATTCTGGTAGACTTCTGATCAGAGCCTCCGAGCGTGTCTCTGTGTGTCTATGTGTATGATCTTAAGTTGTGACAGTGCCATGTGAGACTGGATTAAAGATTGTGTGGTTACCTTCACCCTCTCTCTGGTCTTGCTAGTCCTATGTTGAGAGAGCTTAGCCTCCACTTTGGCTATATAGTTGCATCTCTCACATGTATGTGTGTTTTATGGCAGAAGGAGAGGGTTGTCAGTGTACATGAGGCAACTGTAACAGTGCCTCAATATTCCCAGGTTCACCAGCTGAGCAGGAGAGGACACTAGCAACTGATCCCTAGACATGCTAGAAGGAATAGACAAAACAATGTTGGAATACAGGGAGATATCAAGCCCCCAAGCCACATCATACTGTTTGATTGACAATAGCTACACATACACGGTGTTTCATAGTGTCATAGTGTACTACTAGGCTATCTGCCCTAGTGCATGTATAAGCCTAGCCATAGTGATGTGGCTATTGCCACCCCTTATAGTGGTAATAAGTGTACAGAATAGATTCTGAATATTGTGCCTCTGACTTGGTAGTGACACATTATGACCCCCTTACGTAATTGAATAACATGACTGTGTCTCTGTCTAGTCTGTGCCTCTGTCTCATATGCAGTTGTCCAGATGTCTCCTGAAGAGAGTCAGTGAGGGACTCTGTCAAACATGAACTGGGATACTCTGCTAGAGTGTGAGATGCCTCTGAGTTATGACTCTGTCCCTCCAGCATGTCCTATACATTTATGTGCTGAGGTTCAAATACTCAGCTCTCATGGCTCTGGTGGATTTGGATTGCTTGCAGTGGAGTATGTCCACCAAATCCTGATTGGACATGGTCTTGTATGTCAGGCATAGGTCACCTGTAAGTATGCGGTATGACACTGAACAAAGCTGGACTTCCTCTATTCTGGAAGCATATGACATGTGTTGAAGAACCCTGATCTTCATGGTAGGTACTTTTCGGGTGCAAAGGTGCAAAAGGCAGGATCTGCCCTGTACAAAGCTGAACTAGGTGGGAACAAGGGTCCGTAGGTCAGTAATGTGTCTGTGTAAGAGCTCCATGACTCCTCCCATATCTTTGCAGACAAGGCTGGTTAAGCCTGTGTGGTGGTAGTTGCCATGGTCTGTGGAGGCATCCCCCTTGTGGAGTGGGACCACTGTTGCCGTATGCCAGTGTTCAGGTACATATCCTGTAGCAAGACTAAGGTTAAATAGCAGTTGTATATATGGGTCCAGCCCTTCTGGAGTTCACATAGCATGCAACTGGAGATACCAGCAGGTCCCATGGATGCTGTGTACTTGTCTTTGCTGAGTGTGGCTCTCACATGGACATCCAAGATGACAGTGAGGTTACATACAGCAGTGATAACTATCTTGTTTTGGGGGTGAGGGAGGGGGTAAATCGCACTGAAGCTGTCCGCCGGAATGTTGCCAATATCTGTCAGGTCACTGGAATATATGTTGTTGTGTACCAACTCTGAGCATATCCGAGGGTTCACAACCAGGTGTCTGACATAACTGAAGAAAGCAGTGTGGTTACCTTCATTGTCTTTGGTGATTTATGTCCCCAAGTTGACCTTGCATGTCTTTATGAGATAATGTAGCTTTCTACTAGTGCTGATCACAGCTGTCTTCCCTTTTGGAGATGTAGCTCTGTCTTGCATTAGTAACCCTCATCTGTCATACAGTTTGTTTATGGCTGGGGTCCACCAGACAGGACACTTTCCCTTTGTGGAGAGGGTCCTGTTTTCAGTTGTGATTGTATGGTCCATGCTGTCTGACATCTAGCTAAGGGAGGTCATTCTGGTTCTGCAGTTATCTTTCATCAGCATTAGAAATGACCACAACAGCCCCTGTGGGTGTACCTCATGCACACACATCCAGCACCTGTAAAGTCCGCAACAGTACCTCACCAGGAGTATGACAGAGCTGGAACACATGTAATGTGTAGTCTGATTAAACAGAGTGCAGCTCCACACACTGCCATGCTGTCCACCCAGATGCAAGCTGTGCCTGATGTAGAAAGCCATGTCCAAGCTGGAATCAATGCACATGCTGCACCTTGTACAATCTGAATGGCAGGGAGCTATGCACATGAGGGACCTGAACCCCAGCACTGACATATATAGGACAGGCTGTACTGCATTATCCAAAACACAGAAGCCACCCCACACATGAGTAAACTACCAGTACAGGTTGTCCATAGAGACACTGGTTGAGTCCCTCAACAGGAATCCTAATGAGTGGATGGGAGATGGGAGGTTTACCCTGGGTATCAATGTTATGTCACAGGTAGACAGAGGCACAGTATACTAAACAAGACATATGACATGTCAAACTAAACACAATGTGTTGATGGACAAACACATTCTCCGACTAGCATTAGGTCAAGATACCTCTTGAACACAGCCAGCAAGGTGCTCTGCCTCAAATGGACCAGGATTGTATTCCACAGCATAGGAGTCTCCGGTGATAACTCCATCCCTCCAACATGTCCAACATACATCCCTGCTAAGGTGTAAGTCACCTGCACTAGTGGTTCAGGTGGATTTTCTGAGTCTGAGGTAGAGCATGCCCATTAATCTCTGTTTGGACATGGCCTCGCATGTCAGGCACATGTCACCTCTAAGCAGACGGTATGTGAGTGAATAGAGTGTGAGTGTCGTCAATCTGGCAGCATATGACAGCTGTTGGGGTTCCTTGATCCTTTAGGTGGGGGACAGTCAAGGTGTCTCCAATTGCTGCAGATGTTGTGTGAGATACAGCCAGAATAGGGCATTCGACTTGATCACCGGTCTGATAAGTGAAGAGTACAGGGGAACAATGACCCACTAGATCTGGATGTGAATCCCAGCCTGATCAGGTGGGCAATGTAGAAGGTCTTCCTAGCCACTTTAGCAATGCGAGTCTCAGAAGAATGGCGACTGTTAACCTGGGTCCCCAGGTCCATGATAACCTCCTCTGTGCTTAGAGGATTGCCACCTATATGGTAGCTTGGGGTCACCTTGCTTTTCCTGAAGGGTATGTCTACACATGTTGTGCACTCTGACTTCAGGCCATGGCCCTGGCACCAGCTATCAGTTACTGTGAGTCCCTTCTGAAGGATATCTGTGTGTGATGCACTGTCCACTATGGTGCCCAGTGTGCAGTCATCTGCTAACATTATCATCCAAAGTCCTCCCATGTTGGCCTGTACTTCTGGGAAGTACATGACAAACAATGGGGGCCAAGGACTGAGCCCTGTGTGACACCACCTGTGACCAGCCTGGAGTCTAACATAGTGCCAGCAACTCTAACCCTGTGGGTCCCGTCCTTAAGCCAGTTTGCAACCCATTTTGTGACATATGGGTTTACATTTCAGTTGTTAGGGTTTTCCACAATACCTGAGTGGGGTATTATGTTGAAAGTGTTTGCAAGGCCAAGGTAGGCTGTATGGACTGCCTTTCCCCAACAATGGCCTAAGTGACCAATTTGAAGATGTCAACCCAGTACAAAAGGCATGATCTGCCCCTGACCAAGCCAAAATGGGATGGGTACAATGTCTGCATGTCCCCTATATCTTTGTTTATGAGCTCAATTATGATCCTCTCCATAGATTTGCAGACTACACTTGTTAAGCTTATGGGGCAGCAATTAACAGGGTCTGTAGAGGCACTGCCTTTGTGCAGATGTGCACAACTGGACCCTAACCAGGCTGTTGTGCACACTATGGAAATGTAAAGCAGTGATAGGACTAAAGGCCAGGATACTGACCACCACAGTGAAAGTACTGAAACAGCACACTAGACAGTGCTACAGTGTTAGGTCAGTATGAACGGATGTTGACAATTGTGTGCAAAGTATCCCATGCAAAACCTGCAGGCACAGTATACTCCCTGTTTTGTTCACACAAAAAGCATTCGGACAGTAACTACACAACATGGCACAGAACACACAACCATAAACTTCAGGTATTTGTTGAAGGTCACACTCATCCACAAATGTGATGGGCTGCAGAGTTCAACATATGTAAAGCCCACACTGGGCATGCTCACACACTTAGATAAATGAGACATCTTTCACACAACATGCCACGGGAAGGCTGAACTGGGCATGCTCACACACTTGGTCCAAATGTTACCCCTAGCAAATGTGAAAACACACCAGAGGATGCTCATCCCCTTTCTAGACACTGATCATGTAAGCACCCTATAAGTATATTGGAGAAAAGGATTCTCTCAGTAATCCAAATAGCGCGCCGTGCTAATGCGTCAGTCTCTAGTGTCATAACATAGTTAGGTAGGGGTTTGAATCCAGCAGGTGGCAAGTGTGTGTGAAGGGGGGTAAGTGTGTGTGTAAGTGTGTATGAAAGAAACATCCCTTTTGGCAACTGGGAAAACGCACCACAGGATGATCATTCCACTTTCTAAACTCTGATGATGTCAGCACCCTATAAGTATATCAGGGGAAAGGAAATTCCCCAGTAATGCGAATAGCATGCTGTGCTAATGCGTCCGTCTCTAGTGTCATAACATAGTTAGGTAGGAGGTTTGAATCCAGCAGGTGGCAAGTGTGTGTGAAGGGGGGGTAAGTGTGTGTGTAAGTGTGTATGAAAAAAACATCCCTTTTGGCAACTGGGAAAACACACCACAGGATGATCATTCCACTTTCTAGACTCTGATGATGTCAGCACCCTATAAGTATATTGGAGAAAAGGATTCTCTCAGTAATCCGAATAGCGCGCCGTGCTAATGCGTCCGTCTGTAGTGTCATAACATAGTTAGGTAGGGGTTTGAATCCAGCAGGTGGCAAGTGTGTGTGAAGGGGGGGTAAGTGTGTGTGTGCAAGTGTGTATGAAAGAAACATCCCTTTTGGCAACTGGGAAAACACACCACAACTTTCTAGACTCTGATGATGTCAGCACCCTATAAGTATATCAGGGGAAAAGAAATCCCCCAGTAATGCGAATAGCTCGCTGTGCTAATGCGTCCGTCTGTAGTGTCTTAACATAGCTAGGTAGGGGTTTGAATCCTGCAAAGGGAATGTATGTGTGTTAGTATGAGTGTGGTTTGTGTGTGTGCACTATGCTGGGAGGGTTAACTGCCTTTTGCCAACTGGGAGAACACACTACAGGGTGCACATCCCTCCTCCTACACACAGATGATGTCAGCACCCTCTAAGTACAGCATTAGTAAGGATTTCTCCAACTACTGCAAATAGCACACTCTGCTAATGTGTCTGTTTCTACTGTCATTGCACAGTTAGGTATGGGTTTGAATCTTGCAAATGGAAAGTATGTGTTTTACTGTTGGTGGGGTTAGTGTGTGTGCACAATGATGGGGTGGGATGTGGCTTTTGCCACATGGGGCTATGCACTGCAGGGTGGTCATTACCCTTAACAAGCAGTGATGTTGATAGCACCCTATACAAACAAAACCTACAAAACAGAAGGTGGTGGTACTGATAACACATGTAAGGTAACACTTCTTCAAGTAATGTCCACAAAACGGAGTAGGATAATCAAACAATTCTTTTATTCTATACAGACAACATGACAACAGACAACTAACTGCCAGTACTCAGTATAGTGTTACATGCTACTGTAACACGCACATGTACCCGAATATACCTAGATAGTGTTCTGAAGCCTGGATGTGGGATGTGTCTGTGTGTGCATTTCCGTATGGGAAACATGTTTGCTGTGGCAATCAGGGTACTACAGTACCTGATGCACATTACATCTTCCAACTGATGAGGTTGCCTGAACCCTGTGAGTACAGGTAGAGAAGGGGATGCCAGTAGTAAACAACATAGTGCACTTCTGAAATGTGTACCTGTCATGTATCAACAGCTACTCATGTAGGGTGATAAATAATGGGAATGGCAGGTGAGTGTGTGCATCTGTGTGGGTAGCAGGGTGTGTATAGATGCATGTGTGACAGAACAGATACATGTAGCTGAATCTACATAACAGCACAAGATGCGCATTGCCATAGTCAATGTTAGCATGTGATGGTGTGCAGCTGGTACACTTTAAGTAGTATGGGTGCAGATAACAATTGAGGACATTCATACAGTTACTGCAGCAGGACTGCTGGGATATACACACATTTATACTGCAACAGTCAACAGTTACCAACATGTTACTACTTATACACATCTATGTAGTCACCCTGTGCATCAGCAACGTGTTTACCTTTACCTGCACCGATGTTGTAGTATGCAGGAGGTGGCACAGTGTCATCATATGCACAGGGTGTGGGTTAGGTATGCCCAAGCCGGCCACTGGTAACACCAATTGACATGTGTGTGTATGTGTGTTTGTGAGGGGCAGCAGTACAGGGTGGACCGTTGTTGGTGCAGTGTGTGTGTGTATGTGTTTGCCCTAGGTGTTAGGTTTCCAGGTTTCTGCATGTGTGTAAGCACGCACACAGTCCCACATAATGGCTGCCATGTACAGGGTTTTGTGGACAGCCACAGACTGCACCTGTCAGGTCATCCAGATCAGTGTCTGTGGGCACGGACACGGTACCTGTGCCTGGCAGGGTGCTACGGGCGTATCCGGTACTAACCCAGACTGGGTACTGTCATCGGAAGCAGGGGTGTGTTGACTGGACACAGTTCCCTGTTGGGACTGTCCAGAGCCACATGCACGTGGTCTCCTGGGGCGTCTGGATGACAGCACAGACCCAGCATTGCTGGGGCTGGTGCTGGCACTTGAGGCGCGAGTGGGCCTGTTGTCGCCCGGCCAGCTGGTGCTCTTGCTGGCATACGCCACGACTTCGCAAACGCACACCATCGCCCTGGCCCATGGACATCTGGTTGTGGAGCAGCTGTTCTATGCCCCCACAACATCTGTCAACGACATCTGTGAAGTTACGGATAGCATTCGCAACATCATGCATGCCGTCTGTCATGGCTATGCGACATGCTCTCAGCTCCCTCAGACCCTGTCTGGTGTACCTTTCCATACGTGCCTGTGCCTGCATGACAGTTCTAAACATAGTGGAGGTTGACATACCTCCTTGGGCACGTCGGCCAGAGGCAGTACGGCCACGGATGCCCCCACGAGAACCCATGGGCGACTGTCTGCGTGGTACCATTGGAGGCCTCTGCACATGGCTGCCTTGTGAGGATGCATGTACCACATTACCCTGATCTATGCCCACTGCTGACTGTCCATCACCTAGGGACAATGGTGACAAAGGATGTAACGGCAGGATGACTGTGCGCATTGACGGGTTGAAAGCTGTGTACTGTCAATTGGCTGACCAATGGCGGACCCAGACACACCTTCCTGCACCATTACAGACATTTCATCATCATCAGTACCTGGGGCACAAGATTCAGGTTCCCTGCTGCAGGTCACCAGAGCAGCACCAGAACCTACGGGAGGAAAACATGGAACACAGATTACAGTCTCAATACATATTTGAAAGAGATGCACTTCAATACTAATGCACACATTCAGAAATGGACACATGCACTCATGGACACTAACACACATGCACACTTGGGCACAGGCACACATGCACACCCCACAGTAAACACACACATCAGTACCGTGTTACACTACTCAATTTACTACCTGTCAATTACAGTTATTGTGAACACAGTCACCAGCATGTCTACTACAGAGTTACACTACTCTTCCTAGTTTTATAAATTGTTTTACAGATAATTTTAAAAGACTCACCAGCATGTATGGCCTGCCTCATTGCTACATGGGAGGGACCTGGAAGTGTGAAGAGAGTAATGTCAGTGGGCACATGTGTGCCATTCATTTTGCACATGATACAGTACAGTAGTACACTAGTTCCCTTATACACATCAGCTGCACATCATGTCTGTATATATATCATGATGACAGATACATACCACATGCACACCTTTATGCGTGCATGAAGTAACAGCGTACAGAACAGTCATATGTACATACCAGGAGTTAACTCTAATCTCACCCTTACCTCTCTTCAAACGTCAACTCAAACTGTACTTCCAAACCCACTGGCTTTGTTCTTCTTGGAGTCCAGGCTAAAGTCCCTCTCCCTACCCTCTCTTCACCTTTAACCCCTCATTGTGCATAGAAACTAGCTTCTACCCTGTTTCTTTCACCTTGATGTCCTTCTATGCTCTGACCTACTTCTCCCATCCCTCCCACCTCCTCTTGACTGTCTTCCTTCTTTTCCTCACTTCCCTTCTTGACTCCTGCCTCTTCCATATCATTGTATCTGTCATACTCCTTCTACTTCTCTACCCTTCTGAGCCCTAACTATTATGTATATGGCTTTTGCCTTATTGCATAACCATTATGCTTTAGGTAGGATTGCTTTGAAACCAACGGTACATTGTGTATGACTCTAAACTGTTTGACTTCCTTACATGTATGTTGATTTAATTAACAGGCTGGTGTACAATTCTATTATGTTGGCTGTCTGTAATGACAACTTGTCTGTCTGCCTTTATTACGTTATGTGTGGAGCTTTTCTCCACAGGCCTCTACTGAAAATGAACTTATATCCAGCTAGACTATCTGGGTCAACAAATGTAAAAGTAATAACAATAAATGAATATGGCATCTTACCTGCACGCCGCTGTCTTGCTGCTGTGTGGATCCAACCTCCATCAGGATGCATGATGGTTGCTGTTGTTCTGGGGCTGGATCCACAACACTTAGCAGTAGCCCCTCCTGTCTGGTGAGGGGATGTGTGGCCACCCCCCCACCTGTGGCAGCCTGTTGCCTGCGGATATTTGCAGCACGCTGGCGGACATTTCTTATCAAATCACTGCAGTGATGTCTCACCTGCTCATATGTCCTATCATGCATGCCAACATCATTTATCCTGCTAACAAGGTTTTGCCACAGTGCAGACCTCTCCTGCTGATTCTGGGTGGTGCGTGAGAACAGGATGGCATAGTCACGCACCAGGCTCTGGTGGATCACGTCATCCTCTGCAGCAGAGTAGGCAGGATTCCGTTTAGGTGCCATGTCTATCTGGAAAGGTACACAAACAGGTTATCAGCATAGTATCTCAACAATACATGGTACACATTCTATACAGGTAGTGTTAACTTCTACTTATTACTGATTGGTTAAAACCTGATTACAGTGTAGCTATCATTCTATGTCATTTGTACTAAGTACTTGGCCTTCAGACCAGTTGTTTTACATTAGGGAGGTTGGTGGCAAGCACTGTGGTGGCAGGACACATATCTTTCATCCATTGAAGTTGGGAACTGCTGATTGTGGGCCCAGTGTACAAGTGTATTACTTCTGGTATGGGCAGTTGGCCTTCAGGCCAGTTATTTAACATTAACGAGGTTTGTGGTCTGCACCCATGTGTGACAATAGGCTGTACTCTGCCATTCATAGCTGGGGACATCTGGTTTCAGGTTTATAGTGCCTGCATATCTGAGCTGTATCTTACTGACATTGCTACACCTTGTTTGTTGTAGCAAACACTACATCCAGGCCTCCTGCATCTACCTTTGTTTATATGCTTGTTATCTGTTAGCTTGTTATTTCACTGGTATGCTACATCCACATAGTACACATCTTTGCAACACATCTGTGACTCACTACTGTTATCTGCATTGCTTACTGTACGTACTTCCATGTTACACATGACAGCAAGTGACTGCTTGTCATTGTTGCATTTACTTCTTTGTGACACATTGCACTTAGGTTACCTGGCATTTGCTCACTGACGCTTTTATATCAGTCAGCAGTTGTAGGTAATGTCAGTACACCCTCACTCCCCACTGGACCTTGTTTTCAATCATTAGTGATTACAGAGTTCACAATAGTATTCTAGCATGTCCAGAGGTCAGTTGTCAGTTCCCTCCTCAGTCCAGCTGGTGAGTGTGGTACTCCAGAGACAATGTTAGAACAGATGCATGTACACAGACAACCCTCCTCCTAACAACAAATTCAAACTCATGTGAGTGATGCAACCATATACCAGACTGGAGGCTAGGCTCTGTCTAGTCAATACCGCCATAACCAGTCACGTGGCAAAGGGGATCACTCACTACACTTCCAGTCTCATGTAGACCTACCACAACAGCGGACCTAACACATGATCACACATGATCATACTTGTAGGCTCAGACCACAGCTCTGCCTATGCAGCAGAGACCTCCTAAGCAGACATCCAGGCAACCACTACCACATAAACGAACATGTGCAACACATATCACACAAAGCCAATGTGCTGAACACTCACAGCCATTAACAGTTAACAACACACCTCATACACCTGTACTAGGTGCCTCTATCATCAGGCACACACATCACGTTCACCAGGCTTAACGAGGTGAGGGTCACGGTGTGCAGCCTGTCAGGCACTATGAACTGCCACATAACACAAACAGTCAGGTAACCCCAAGGCAGGTACAGGTATGACTCAGTCAATGTCCATGCTGCTGTGAATGGCCTGACACATTCCTCCCTGGACTACATGACATGAGACATTACAGAGCTCTCTGAGCACGTAGCCCGAGACAGTTTGACCCTGACCTTGAGTAGCATCCTACCCTCACCCAGAACAATGCCACAATATCAAGGCACGATGATCCCTTCCAACAATTGACTGACATACCGGTGTCCTTCACAGGTGTGCCAATGCCTGCCATCTTGGGGTGGTATGCTTTGCTAGGGACAGCTTGCACCTGTCACCACAGTCCTATTGACATTTGGCAGAGCCTCCTGCTACACCCATAGTGCCTGTATTAGGCAAGGCTCATAAGGCAAACCCACATCCATTTGTATCACAAAGGATGAGGAAGTAAGAGTGATGCTACTCAACACTGGACGTCTAGACCCAAGGATGCACGCACCCAAAACCCTACCTAGCATTCTGGACATCGATATCTGTGCAGTAACATGAACCTGTTTCAGGTTTCACAGGAGCACACCAGTACTACCATGTTATAGCTGTTACCATTCTTGTCGGCCACAACACTTGAACAAGGGAGGGGGAGTATCAGTATTCAATGCAGATTCCCACGCCTCGACATTGGTGGCACAGTACAACATAGGTGTTAGGCCATTGAGTACAGAAGACGTAGTTGGGGACCTGAGGAAGAAACATGGTAGCGGTCTGTCATTTGTCTACCACATGGCCAACGTGGATTGACAGACATGTTATATAGCCCAGCTAATCATGACTGATTCACATGTATGGCAGGGGAGGTCATTGTGCCTCTGTACTCATCCATCATCAGGCCTATAATTGCATAATGCACCTTTTGGGATGTACCTAACCAGACACCTACAGCAACTGGTACAGGACAACAGTAAATCATCAAGGGGATGCAATGGCTCACACAGATGTCATATGCTGCCCAGGTAAAGTGAATCCAGCTGGACTCAGTGGCATACTGCCTGTTCAGAGGCAATCTGTGCATGCCATATACAGCCATGTCCTACCTAGCAGTAATGAACGTGATGCACCTCAGGCAATCAGAGTCCCATACAGCCACATGCTCAGGAGAGCTGGACCTCAGCACTGACATACATGGACATGCTGGAGGGGCATATTCCTAACCGAGAGGCTCCCTTCACTCTGTAATGAGCTCACACTACTGGTTAGGCAGAGTCCTCATTGACTCTCTTCCATAGGAATCTGGATGAGTGGATGGAGATCATAGTTGTACCCCAGGTATCACTTCTATGTCGCTGTTAGACAGAGGCAAAGTATACTAAAGTCGGACAAGGGCATAGCAGCATAAGATGTGATTGGGTGGCAAAAGACAAACACATTCTACTAGGCTTACCAATGCCCTAGGGCAAATAGCCTAGTATGAACCTATGAACTGTTCATTCTCAACTGTTCGAGCTCATTACAGAGTGAAGGGAGCCTCTCAGTTAGAATTTGCCCTCCAGCATGTCCATGTATGTTCTATTCAGTCGCCCGCTTGCTCAGAGGTGACCTTTGCCCAACATACAAGGCCATGTCAAACCCAGATTTGATGAATATGCTTCACCTAAAAACCTAGATCCATCAGAGCCACAAGGCGGAGACTTAAACCTCGACACGGCTATTAATAGGACATGCTGGAGGGATAGATTCATCACCCAAAGACTCACTATGCTGTGGAACAAAATCACGGTATATGTGAGGCAGAGCACCTCGCTAGCCTTGTTCAAGAGAAATCTTGACCAATGGATGGGAGATCGCAGATATACCCCAGGGATTACCTCCGTGTCACTGCTCGACAGAGGCACAGCAAAATAATGGGTATGGTTCCCCATACTAAAGGGGTGGCGTAAGCCACAAAATGATGGGCTAGGCTTGTAAATGCCCTCGGGCAGATAGCCTAGTATGAACCTATGAACATGTGTGTACTGCTATAGTACATCTGCCATATGTTGCATGTGTGTGTGTTGTGGGGATGCACAGGTAATGGCCAGATACTTCTGTACAGGTGACACGTCTGACACATTCTGGGTGTTCATCCATACATACTGGATGTGTGCTGCCATCCAACCCTGTGATGTGGACACACATTACTCAGCCTGGATATACATATCTGAACAACACCACAAGCACAGTACACTACCTTGCTATGTATGCATGTTATTACACAGTTATTCAGTAGTTATGACAGTGATGCTATCCATGCAGCCCACTGGGCCAGTGGAAGCCACAACACACACCGCCAGCACCTTTGCATATGCGTACCACAGACATCCCACATACTGCATGTACTGTGCACACAGTTATCTAACCCAGAACAACTGCACACCACTTATTAATCCTGTCCAGTGGACTACAGATACAGGCATATTGTATAACAATAGTAGGAGGCTACTGCAGCACAGGGCAGATTCACATGACGGAAGGCATCTGTTGTCTGCAGTGTTAAGATGCTTCACATTCACCAAATGCACAGATATTGCCAACATTGTTGCAGACAGTTTAGGTGCAGGTACCCCCATTGTCCTACACACGTGTTACTAGTTATCCCAGATGACTGTAACCTCCCTATCCTCTCACATGTCCAGGTGAGAGCCACCCTCATCATTGCAGAACACATATCATCACTGTTACGAAATGGTATCCCTGGATGTGTGCTACATTCACCCCTGGAGGACATAGCACCACATGACAGACTGATATTAATCCCTGGCCATACTACAGGATATGTACCTGAACAGTGCCATACATACACAGTGGTCCCACACCAATGAGGAGGAACCTCTACTGACCCTGGGAACTACTGCATCATATGCACAACTGGCCTTGTGTTCTAAGCTATGGAAGTGTTAGTTATGGCCCACATGTACGACAATATTACATATGTTTATATTTCATGACTATGTACACACAACCTATCTCATGGACATACCTATAGATAGTGAACTATGATACATTTGGAGGTGTCACAGTATACACAGGATTAACCTGCTACTTTGCATTACCTGTGTTTGTGGCAGCTGTTGGTGTGTCACTGGTGCTGCTTGAAGTTTGCTGCTGCTGCTGGTTTTGCTGCTGGCTGTCTTTATTTCTGTTTTGTTCTGTTTTGTTCTCTCTCTGTCTCTCTCTCTCTCTCTTTCTCTGTCGGTTTTGTGCAATGAATGTATTGCATGAGTGTAGTGTGGGTACTCATTGCTTTTGTAGGTATCTGCATAGGTCCATGTGATGGCCTCTGCACCAATTGTAAGGCAGCATTTGCTAATTGCATGCAGCTGGGTGTGTACTGATTGCATGTCTCACTGTGATTTCAGGACACTGCTATAAAAGGGTATGTGAGATAGGCGTTGCCCTTTCAGATTGTAGGGCGTGGACCATGCTGGTATGCTGTTGACAGTGTTTTGTGAGTGTGAAGGTTAGTACATCTACCATGCTTCATGCTGTGTTGTAGATTCAGGTTGCTGCATTTATCTTGCCTGTTCCCTATAGTGAGTGTGTATGCATACTGACACCTACAACTATATGTCATATGTATTGCTATATAAATATATATATATATATATATATATATATATATCTGTGTACATATACATACTTTCATATATGTACATTAGTTGACATTATTGGGTACAAGCTAACAATTAGCAGGGCTGTTTCTGTTAACACTACACTAGTATGAGAACCCAGTAATTGGGACTATAAAAGTCTGCATGACATGCTTTGGGTAGTAGACATACTATATTGCCTTTATCTTCATTCATACTATTACGTGTTCCACTTATTTAGCACTATATTCCTGTATGAGAGTCATGGCTTAGTGGTAGGTCATACAGACTAGTGTTACAATGGTCTTGTGGTAGGGCCTACTAGTATGCTCATATTCTGCTTTTGAGTTGAGTATAGGGCCTATCAATCAAAGTGCTGGAGGCACCTTTAAGCAGTTAAAGGGCTTAGTAGGTCTCACAGGAGCCAGGCTGTGTTGCAGATTCTGGTTGCTGCATATATCTTCACTATTTCCTGTAGTGAGTGTGTATGGCTACTGAGACCTACAACTATATTTCATATGTATTAATATATATTTATATATATGTATGTGTAGATATACATACCTTCACATATGTACATTACCTTACATTATTATGTACAAGCTAACAGGTAGCAGGGCTGTTTCTGTTCACACTGAACTAGTATGGGAATCCAGTAATTTGGCCATTAAAACTCTACCTGACATGCTTTGGATAGTACATCTCCTATATTGCCTTTATACTGATTCCTACTATTACATGTTATATTTATTTTAGCACTGTGTTCTTGCAAAGCAGGCATGGCTTAGTGGTAGGTCATACAGACTACTGTTACCAAGGTCCTGGGTTTGAGACTGACAGTGGGAATTTTTTTACTTTGCAAACTTTCAAACTGAGTACAGGACTTGTCAATCAAAGTGCTGAGGCCACCTTTAAGCAGTTAGAAGGGTAAGTAGGTCACACAGGGGTCAGGCTGTGTTGCAGATTCAGGTTGCTGCAATTATGTTCACTGTTTCCTGTAGTGAGTGTGTATGGCTACTGAGACCTACGACTATATTTCATATGTATTAATATATATTTATATATATGTATGTGTAGATATACATACCTTCACATATGTACATTACCTTACATTATTATGTACAAGCTAACAGGTAGCAGGGCTGTTTCTGTTCACACTGAACTAGTATGGGAATCCAGTAATTTGGCCATTAAAACCCTACCTGACATGCTTTAGATAGTACATCTCCTATATTGCCTTTATACTGATTCTTACTATTACATGTTATATTTATTTTAGCAGTGTGCTCTTGTAAAGCAGGCATGGCTTAGTGGTAGGTCATACAGACTAATGTTACCAAGGTCCTGGGTTCGAGACTGACAGTGGGAATTTATTTTTCTTAGCAAACTTTCAAACTGAGTACAGGACCTTTCAATCAAAGTGCCAAAAAGGCACTTTTAAGCACTTTAAACCAGGTCTGCGCTCGTTTGCTGAGCTCACGCATGACTGGCGGTGAGCTCCGCTAACACAAGCCACCCAGCTAATTTCTTTGAAAGAAAAGAAAAGGGGTGACAGGAAAGTGGTGAAAAGGGGTCACAAAGAGGGTAAGACAGTAGGGAAACAAGCGTGGGATTTGCAGGAGGGATGTAGGTAAGGCCCATAGATGCCCATGTCTTTGGCAGCAACAGCTGTGCATTTCCATGTATTTTGGTGAGACATTAGAAACCTTTAGAGGTGTCAGGACAACATTAATAGTTGTTGTAGAGCCAATTGTAATTAACTGTTTCAATGTCAAGCAGGCGTTATGCGACATGGACAGCTATGTATGGGGCGTAATTTTTTTGTGGGTACAGAGTGCCCTTTTTTTTTTTTTTTTTCAGGTGAGAGTGGTATGTCAGGTGAAGGAAGTCGGTATAGCTGGGGAGGTAGGTTGGGTAGGTTAACAGACAAGACAGACAAGACGTATACAGGGCGGTGTATGACACACGTGGGGGTTACACAATTGACGGGACGGAGGTTGGGATTTCCAAGATGCATGAGCCCACAGATGGCAACAGTGGAACTGATATCCCCACCCATAGGCAGTTGCCACTGTTCCTTCACAGCCCAGGACGGGCTGTGCTGGGGCTGTGGCGGGCAACGGCCGGGCCGTTAGCTGTGCCACACGAGCCTCGAGCTGGCGAGGGGCCCAAGTACAGTGTCTTGGATCTCCTTCGCACCACAGACCGGACACCGCTGGAGGGTGAGTGGGCCGAACCCCCTCCGCCACACTTGCAGAGGGGACGGGCCCCATCCCCTGCAGCGCTTCCACCCGAAGGTGGCACAGGGCCACCGGAGGGGGTCCGCCTGGGCACTAGTGCCAGGTGCAGTCACCAGCTGAGGTGGGAGAGGTGGGTCCGCTGGGACCTGCCTTCCCAAGCGTTCTAGGTTTGTGAGTAGTTATGTTAGTTTGGGTTAGTGGCATTGTATTCCATTCAGATTAGTTGTAACAGCATGCATTGGTATTCCCATCAAACAAACACCCAGATATTAACACCATTGAACAAGGGCATATCAATATCACATGCATTATTTGAACAGAAATACACAGTCAAACAACATGCAGGGTTGATTAATGGCAACAGACCATCAGATTTGCAGGTATGAACAGGGCACATGCACGAACAGACATGCATATATTTTGAAACGGACAAATGTCCATGATTAATGAAATGTTCACATACCATTATTTAGTGGGTGTTGTTATATGGAATTATAGGGTTGGGCGGAGATAGAAAGTGATGACACATTCATATGTTACACATTGATTTACATTTATAATAGGTACACAATTAAGTTGAGGCTGATGTTTCAAAATAAATTTTATTTGACTGTCAAGCTACACCTGTTACAAATACATCACTATCCTACTTATTTTGAATCTGATCAGATACATCATCCTGCTACACTTCGATGACAGGACAGGGGACAACTATGGCTGTTTAGTCTGTCAGATAATCATTCATTCTATCTGCAAATTGTTTACTGTGATCACCATATACAGCATTTGGCTAGACATTTCAGATTCTGACACACTGAAATCAGTTTGGTATATTAAGTTGTACTTCCCACATGCATTTAGTTCTGTAGAAACACACTGGGGCTAATATATTCGGGTTATTACTACTTTATTTATTCATACATGACCCTTTCTGTCAGTCTCACACTTCCTGCAAATTCACAGTTCAGGTTGCTACTTCTAGGCTTTGTTCACATGTTAGACTAGTGGTGATTCAAACACTTTCCAACAGCCTCACTTCTGTCATGATTCAGCATTTCAACAGGGATATATCTCACATGTGACTACCTCAGATTCTGAAGCTGTACTCTTGAGACTACTGCAGGTTACACTATATTTAATTAATGGTGGGACATCTGTATGACAGCACTGTTTAATTCTATCAATTATATTTCCAGTTACACTTGCATACTGATGAACTTGTTGCAGCCATACCTGCAGACTTTCAAATCTTGCTTGCACATTATATTACTTTTAATCAATACACTGCAGTGTTCTGATACATGCTACAGTATAATATTTATTTACAAGTACTGGGTGGGGTTACTAACCTGCACGGTGGCGCATCCGCACCAGCCTACGGGCAAGCATCTCGCGATTCATAGAGCGGACACCTGCAGCTGTAATACAAAAGAAGTAATATTGGACTACACATCTCCATGGTATCAGCTAGTTGAAATCCTTACATACATAAGTAAAATGTAACTTACTCAGTAGTGGGCGTTGGGCATATCCCGGGCCTCCTGGATCCATTCTGACAACTGGTCTTGCTTGCGTCGCTTCAAGTCCACATGGTGGTGACGGACCTGCTCACCAGTGCGTGGAATGCCAGTAGCACTGGTCAGATCACGAGCCAACTGGTCCCATGCCTCTGCCCTTTATGCTCCCCATGAGACCTGGCCCTGCATGAGTTGGGCCTCGTGATGGTGGACAAGGAGCCAGACCATGTATCTGGACTCCTCAACGCCCCAACGCTGTGCTCGAAAGCAACATCCCTCACCTACTCCACTCATTCTGACTGCAGCTCTGATCTACAATCGTTTCTGCTGTGTATTCCCGCCTATGGGGCTTATATATGCCGATTTTTCCCGCACATTTCTCTGATTGGCCGTTTTGGAATTGTATCTACTTCACTGAAAATGCTTTATCATGCTCCATTCTGGATTTTATCCCATATATATGCTATTTCTGCATTTCTAGGTATTGCTGTCATGGCTTAGTGGTTTAGTACCTTGACTCTAGTGCATGGTATCCTGGGTTCGAATCTGGCAACTGATTTTTGATTTTCCTGACAGAAATGAGTTGAGACCTGTCAATCAAACATGCCAAAAGCACTTTTAAGCACTTAAAACCAGGTCTGCGCTCGTTTGCGCAGAGCTAACTTGCGCACTGGCAGTTAGCTTGTGGGAGCGCCGCCGCAAACGGTGTGCGCTGGGATAAACCTTAATTGGCTAGTGACACACATGTTCAGCTAAGCACAGCTAGTTGCAAACAGTTTCACTCTGTTAAACCGATGCCTAGCAACAGGCACGCAGTTTACAGCTTTTTAAACACTACTCAGCTACGGGCACTCCGTCTCACAGCAGCTTACCTGTCAGTACATTTCTGACTATTTTTGTTATTGTGTTACTTCAGAATATATGCTCCGTTTCATTCCATTTTACAAAAGGGAATACATTTACATGTGTACAATACTGTCAGGGGGCTTTTTAGTGCTTATTTACAAAAAAAAAAGGTTGTTGTGGGGGCTCGAACCCTGCCTGCCTACTCTTAGGCCGGCAACTCTACCGCTAAGCTATTACTTCTTGGCTTACTTTGCATATTTAGTTCTTATATCCTTTTCCACTGATTGCTAACTGTGATTGCGCTAGTAGCACACCCACGCACACGGGCGCACACAGTAGCAAACATTTACGGGGTTTAAAAAAAAAAAGGTTTTAATTTAATTTTATTACATCTCTTCACTTTATACAGTGATGGTCTATCGGGGCATGTGTTGTGTAGTGTGTTTATGCACATTTCCATGGCCTCTCTCGTGGCTGTTTACTTTCAGCCATTCTAGTCTTCCGGGGGCGTGTCCGCTTGCAGGGCTTAGCCTACAGACATGCCCCCTACTCTCTTACACGGACCGTGTAAGAGTTACTAGTGTGATTCAGCATGCCTTATGCACCTCATGCATATGCATGACATGCTGACATCACATAGTTTCACTGCAGCCTCCGTGTAAGAGTTATAACTCTTACACGGAGGCTTCCTGAATCTGGCCCTATGTCTGACCTGTGTATAACATTAAAGGGACTAAACATTTTAATGGTTTGTATCTTAGTATGCATATAACAAAACTTTCAGTTTCTCAATGTTTATATTATCCTCTGTTTAATCTCTTCCCACATATCCTTAGCTGCCACCACAGAGTCATTTCTAATCCATACTCCTAAGTACTTAATTTTATCATGTCCCCACAAATATGGATATTGTTGGGCCAATTTGTGTGTGGGTACATAATTTACTGCTATTGCTTTTGTTTTAGCTTCATTAATTTTGTATCCAGAGAAGATTTGAAACTGTTCCACAACAACATAATGTCCCTTTCTGGTTTTGTCCTGTATAAAATAGTATCATCTGCAAATAGAGACAGCTTTTCCTGACTACCATACCAATTACATCCTTGAATTTCTGAGTCCCTTATTTTCTTTGCCAATGGTTCTGAATATAATTCAAACAACAAGGGGAAAACGGACAGCCCTGCCTGGTACCTCTACTCAAGCAGAAAGTATTGGAGAGGATCCCATTCACTTTAATGTGCCCCTTCGATCCCTCCTATATTCTTCTAATCAGCCTTATAATTGTATCAGGGAGCGCAAATGCTTCCACTGTCCTGCTCACAAAGTCGCAGTCTTCTCTTGTCAGATGCTTTTTCTGCATCAAGACCCATCATTAAAAGTGCTACGTTCTTACATTCTGCTTACCGCTGGATCATAAATGTTCTGTTAATATTGCCAAATGTTTGCCTCCCCTCCACAAAACCACACTAATCTGTATCTGTCAATTTTGCTATTACTTTTGTCATTATTTTAGCTATTATAGACATAAACACTTTATAGTACTGGTTTGGTATTGAAATAGGCCTATATGAAGCTGGATCCGATGGATCTTTACCCTCTTTAGGTATTACCGTTACCACTGCCTCTTTCCAGGATGTTGGTACTTCTCTTCCTCTTAAAATACTGTTAAAACTGATTTTTTTTTCTCTCCTAACTTCCACAGGAATGCCATCTGTTCCTGGGGACTTTCCTGTAAATTGGTTATACATAGCCATTTTTGTCTCATCCCTCCCTATCCTGTTAGTAATTGAGCTTCATCTACCTCTTACTTTGGCATATTTAATTCTTCCATAAACATTTCCATTTGTACCTTTCCTTTTTTCTTGATTTACATATTTCTCTGCTTTATACAAGTTTTCATGAAATTTCCAAAATATTTCTAATACTTCTACAGGATCTCTTGTTGTCGTCTTCCTGGTTGTTATAGGCTCCCTAAGCTAGGTGACTGCCCTTTCCATTTTATTGCCTGAGGAGTTGTGCTAAAAGTTTTGTGCTCTAGAATTATTATCAAAACACAGTTGCTTAACAGCAGTCTTTCTAAACTTGTGCATATTATCGAGGTAATCCCTTATTTTCTGTTGAGCATTCTGCAGTTGCTCCTTTTCTTGTTCTGAGCGATTCCACCTATTTTGCAGTACTTTAAGATTCGTCAATCCCTTGAAATAATTTTTTGTTACTGTTTAACTGTATCTCCCTTTCTTTTATTTCCAATCTAGTTTTAAACTCCACTTTAATTTTATCCCACTCCTTAGCTATGTTTTCAGAAGATAATTCTATCTTCTCTAGTAGATCCTGAATTAATTCCACAATCCATTCCTTAAATTCCTCTCTTTTCAACTGATAAGTGGGAAACCGCCAGTTTCTCCGTTTTATTTCATTACCTTGTGTTTTTATTTTAGTTATTGGTGCATGATCTGAAATAGTTATTGGGTGCGTTTCGAGACCTTCAGTTAAATGCACATGTTCCTGTGAGATACAAAATATATCTAGCCTAGCCCAGTTTTTGTATCTCTGTGAGTAATATGTAAATTCACACTGAACTCTGAGTACTGAATTCACTTCTTCCATGCCAGGCATTTTCATAACTTTGGAATTTCAAAATTTGAAGAATCTCCACCTATAAGTAATATTCCTTGCTGAAAGCTGATTATTTCTCCCAGAATTTTCTTAAGCTCCATTAAAGCAGTTTTAGGGGGATTTAAATGCATGCCAGTGTAATCCTCCTCCCTAGCCAGTAGCCCCTTAGTACATCTTCATTATCTTATTTTCCCCTTCTGTCTCTATTGGAGTCCCTCTTGCAATTAATAAGTACTCTTCTTTTTCTTTGCCCCAGATATTCCGCTGAGTAACCATCCTGAAAGCCTTCATCAAATTCACATGTTCAGTTCTTTCCAGGTGTGTCTCCTGTAGCATAGCTATTTGCAGTCTACATTTTTAATATACTTCACTACTCTTTATTTTTATTTATCTGAGACATTACAGAAAGCATCATTTTCTTGTATAGTTATTATTACTGCCTTTTATATGTAACTGCTCTTTTGCTAAATGTCTAGTTTCAACTTTAATGTTCTATGTATATACTGTTCAGCAGGTTGGTCTTTTATACAGTGGTTTCTTTTAATTTCATATCCATTTATGCCGATGTCACATCTTGCATAACTTTTTTTTTTTTTTTTTTGTTTGAAGCCATCAAATAGAACAAACAACCCCCGAAAAAACCCTCGTAAAACCTATTAACTTAATAACACACAAAACTATGTACATATTTAAATAGCCTAGTACCTACCTATGAACCTATCGGCCCAAGGGCCTATGTAAGCCTAGCCTACAATGTTCCCTGGCTTACGCCACCCAAGAAAGTTATTTTCCTGTGCCACTGTCGAGCAGAGCCACAGAAGTGATCCCCAGGGTGTATTTCCTATTTTCCATCCATTCATAAAGATTTTTCTTGAAGAGTGCTAATGAAGAACTTTGCTTGACATAGATGGGTAGCCTGTTCCAGAGTATGGGAAGTCTCTGGGACAGGAATCTATCCCTCCAGCATGTCCTGTTTATTGTGATGACAAGGTTCAGGTCCCTAGAGTGTGTAGCTCTGAGGGATTGGGATTTCTTTAGGTGTAGCATGTCTAACAGCTCTTGGTTTGACATGGCTGTATATGTTAGGCAGAGATCACCTCGGAGTAGACTATGTGCTACGGAGTAAAGTTGGAGTTTTTTGAGACAGTCAGTGTAGGTCATTTGTTTGAGGCCAGTAATCCTCTTTGTGAGGTACTTCTGTGGCCCTTCCAGCTGCTGCAGGTGTCTTGTGGGGTACATTCCAAAAGGAGCGTTGTACTCTATAATGGGTCTAATGAGTGTCGAGGGGAACAATGACCTCTTTTTTTTTCCTGGATGAGAACCCTTTTATGATGAGGTGTGCCACGTAGAAGGACGTCCTGACTACTGTGGCGATGTGACTATCAAAGGAGAGATTCACACATTCGGTGTTAAGTAGATTGCTGCCTATGTGGTAGTTCATGGGTACAGAGTTTTTACCAAAGGGGATGACACTGCACTCTTTGGCATTGAGCTTGAGGCCATGGCTTTGACACCAGGCATCTGTCTCAGCGAGGCCCTTCTGTAGGATGTCCACATCATTTGGGGACTTAACCACAAACTAGGAGACATAGTCATCTGCAAACTGTTAGCCAGAGGCCTTTTGTGTTGGCCTGTACTTCATAGAAGTAGATACCAAACAGGAGAGGTCCCAGGACTGAACTTTGTGGTACTCCACTTGTCACTGCTTTGAGGTCAGATTTGGAGTCTGCAACTTTTACAGTGTGGGTTCTGTCAGTGATCCAGTTGGCAACCTATCTTATGACGTAGGGATTTATACCTAGTTTAGTGAGTTTAGCTATAATTCCAGAATGGGGGATGGTGTCAAAAGCCTTGGGAGGGTCAAGATAGGCTGTGTGAACCACCTTACCCTCCTCTACGGCTTTGGTTACTGCCTCAAAGAATTCTATCAGGTTCAGGAGGCATAATCTGTCTTTCACCAACCCGAACTGGGTGGGATTCAGAGTTTGGAGGTTACCAATGTCTTTGTTTATGAGTTCCATGGCCTTGCAGACCAGGCTCGTCAGGGTAATAGGGCGATAGTTTCTGGGATCAGTGGTGGCTCCCCCTTTGTGGAGTGGGATAACTTTTGCTGTGCGCCATTCAGTGGGCACAAAGCCTGATGCGAGGCTATTATTGAACATGGTGCTTAGGTGGGGGGCCAGTTCGTTCTGAAGTTCATGTAAAACACAGCCTGGGATGTTGTCCGGTCCCATGGATGCTGTGTGTTTGGCTTTAGAGAGTGCAGCTTTTACCTGTGTAGTTGTGATTACAGGGACCCTGCATTCTTCCTGAATAGATATGGGCCTTTAGGGGGTGAAGGGGGGTAAAGTTAGCACTGAACCTATCTGCCAGGATGTTAGCAATATCAGTTGGTTCTGTAAATTTCATGCCGTTGTGCTGTAACTCAGAGCAGATCTGGGTGTTGCCATCGAGATTCTTGACATAGCTATAGAATGCTTTGTGGTTGCCCTTTAGAATTGGTGGCGATTTTGTTTTCGTAGCTAGCTTTGGAGGATCTTATAAGGGATCTCCGCTTCTTACTGAGGCTGACCAGGGAGCTCCTCCACTCATGGGATTTTACTCTCTTTTCCAACAGTTTCTTCCTTCTGTTACACAGTTTGTTTATGGCAGAGGACCACCAGATTGGCTTCCTTTTTTATGGAGGATAGCGTCTTGGTTCGGTTTGGGATAGCACGATCCATACACTCGTGTAAGTGCTTATAGAGTGCATTTGTGTAGGATTCAGCAGTTGTAACTGTATTGTCCATCTGCATGGGTGTCACAAAGTTCACCACTTCTGTCTTAAGAAGCATGAAGTTGGCTTTGGAGAATTTTTTTTACTGTGGTTTCCTTAATGGGAGGTGGGGGTGGGATGTGGGTATCAAGGGTGATTAGCCTATGGTCGGATCGGACCAACGAGGAGTTGACTTCAGGTATGGAGCACCAGTCACTCATGTTGGTAATGTCTAGATCTAGGATATTGTTGCCCCTGGTGGGGTTGTGGATAAGTTGATCCAAGGCATTGAAGTTTATGAATTCCAGAAAGCGTTGAGCTAAGGAGTTGGTACACGAGTAGTTTTCCCAGTTAATGGTGGGGTAGTTAGTCGCCCATTATTAGGGTATTTGTTTGAACCCTAATATTTTCCAGTACATCAAGAAAAGAGTAGTGGGAATCCTGGGGCATGGTGGGAGATCTGTAGCAAGCTACAATTTGGATTGCAGTTTTGCCCACAGTTAGTTGCACTTGGATAACCTCGGATGCATTATGCTGAGCAGCTAACCTGGAGGTGTGGATATCCTTAATGAATATGGACACACCTCCGCCTTTGCTGTTTCGGTCCAGGTTACATAGCCGAAAAGTGCGGTATGAGTTGTAGCCTGGTAGTGCAGGGGTGCTCTCTGGAGCCTTGAACCAGGTCTCAGTCACTGCACAGATATCGATGTTCTCCATGTTTTAAGGAGTGCCTCGAGTGAGTGCATTTTGAGATTTAGACTTCTAGCATTGAGTAGCATTACCCTCAGTTTTTGCTTGCCTGTTCTTGTTATGGTGGTGAATTTGTCATTTGAACCTTGCCTAAAAAAGGTACTATAGGGGCGGCAAGAGCCTTAGCCAGTATCCTGGATCCCAGGGGAGACAGGTGCAGGCCATCTGTGGCAAAGCATCGTGGTCTGTCGACCATGTCATCCCAAGCAGACAAATACTGGATCCCCTTAGAATTACACCAGAAGCTTATCCAGTTGTTGAAGTCCATCATTTTGTCATTGTACTGCGGTAATCATTCTGGCGATGGCATAATGCCACTCAGGGCTAGGGTCATACCTGCCTGGGCTACAAGATCGGAAAGCTCTTCCATGTCTCTTGATGTAGTCTATGAAGTTACATCTCGGGTCATTTACACCAACATGGACAATGAGTCATGTCACTCCACAACAAGTACAAATATGAGTGTGGGTTATGTGGCGGATCCTGGCACCCGACAGGCAGCTGACCGTAACCTTCTCCTTGTTTAGCCTGGTGAGTGGGACATCAGTGTGCCTGACTAGAGTCACCTATGACTAGTGTGTTGGGTACGTTGTTTTGCCTTATTGGATGTGGTTGAGTGACGCACTGAGTCTGTGGGCTGTGGCATTTGGGTTGTGTTGGGGGATGGAGGTTGCTTGCTTTCTGCTTTGGAGGTCTCTGTTCCTTGGACAAGATTATTGTTGAGAGCCTCTGCAAATGTTTTTGTGTTTACTATGTGTGGATTTTGGTGGTGTAGATTTAGTAAGACTATGTGATAAGTGTGGCGTGGTGCAAATGTTTATCTTCTCCTCTTGACTGTCAAGTTCAGTCTTGGTTGGAGAGAGCTTTACCTCCAGTTATATTGAATTTTTTGCTTCCTAATAAGAACATGCGTTCTAAGTTGATTGCTCCACAGAGAGGCTAAAGTTAGCCAGAAAGAGGCTAAAGTTAGCCAGAAAGAAAGGTTAGTAATGCTAAGATGCATGGTACAGCCTGTGCTATTCTAAGTGCTTTTTGATTTTCTATCTCTTTATAACTCTCCCAGTTGAGAGAACACTTGAATGCTTTCAGTAAACATTTTCTCCAAGCAATTTCTTTTTATCAAATTGTCTTCTAGTGACATGTAAACCAGACACAAAACTGCTAAGGCTACCTTGTTTGTCACTATTCAGTATTCTTTTTTATTTACGTGCTTTGTAATAAACTTGTTACTGGATAACACCTAGGGTTTTTACCCACTCATTTCCCTATGCAAGCATGGGAGAAAGCACACTGATTTTTCTTTTGTCATAGTCTCTTAACCAGACCCTTCTGCTCTTCTCCCATCTCCTCTCTTCCTCATTTTTTTTTCATTGCAGTGCCTACATTTCTCAAAATTGAAAAAAAGAAAAAGAGAGAAGGGTGAACAAGAAAAACAAAAACACATGTTTATATTAGTATCCCCACTTCTTTTTCTTTTTTTTTTCCGGCTTTTCCCGGTTAGGGCTCACCACAGTGGATCACCTGTCCACTCATGATTGGCAATAGAGTTTTATGGTTTTGAGTTGCTAGCCCGGCGCCCATCCTTCCCCACTGCATTTAAAAAAAACCTGAGAGAACTTTTTCAAGTCTAACTGGTTTTATATTATCTTTAAAACTGTCACACCTGGGGAAAACCCCTGATTGACAGTATGTCCTAATCAGTTTCTCTTTTTTCCTTTTTTTCTTTTCCCTCAGCCAATCCCCTTCCACCAGACTGTGTCCAGTTTCTGTTTATCAGATTGTCTCCATGGAAGTATGAAGACCAGCTGCAGAAATACTACTTAGTATACATATTTGCAAGTGTTAGAAAAAAAGACTTATAATATTCCGTATTCTTTTTCACTTACTTGCTCCCTGCCTTAAAACAAAGGCCCTTAATCACTCATTTTTCCCCATGCAAGAATGAAAAAAGCACATTAATTTGAACTTTGTAATGCCCCCTTAACCAGGCTTCCATTACCTCTGTTTCTCAAAATTGCACAAGAAGAAAGCGAGAAGAGGGAGAAAAATAAAAACACCTGTTTACAATCCCCATTAAACCCCCAAATAGCATGCAAAGAAAAACATGCAATGCAGATACAGTACTATTAAGAAAAGAAAGTGTTTTCTTTACTTACAGTTAGCGTTATCCCCTCTCTTCTCCTCCCCAAAGTATTTTCCCAAACATTAATGACATTCAGCAAACAAATTTTGAAGGAAGTCCAATATTTCCAGATTTTCTTGTGCTATCATATTTCACAAGTATAATTATTTCTTTGTAATCCCACAGTGTTACTGATTTTATTGCTGCTGTTCTCCATCACCCAAATCCTGTCTCTGCTTCATTTTCAATGTACTTTTGATTGTTCTAGTCAACTCTCATGCTCCCTTCCCTCTCTCCAATATTTTCTTTTGAAATACTGGAAAAGGTTTCACAGGTGCAGTCTCTCTGTGGTCTTTTATTACCAGAGGAACAAGAAAGCAAATCTCCTTCTGTTTCACAGCTCAGTTTTTGTTGGACAAACTTTTGCATTTTCTCCTTGGCATGCACTTCTTCAAAAAAATTATTTTGTCCCTCCAGGGAAGAATACCTTAAAGACAGCTGGATACAGCAGTTTGAATCTCACACCTGTGTCTCAACATTCTCTGAACAGAGGAATGAGAAACCTCTACCTCATTACCACAATCAACAGAACATGCTGGAGGGACAGGTTCATAACCCAGAGACTACCCATGCTATGGAATAGACTTCCCATACATGTCAAACAGAGCACCTCACTGGCTCTCTTCAAAAGAAATCTTGATGAGTGGATGGGAAATAGAAAATTCACCACGGGGATCACTCCAGTGGCTCTACTCAATAGAGGCACTTGGAACTAAGGTCGGGGCGGCACATTGCCAAGGTAATCCTATGGGCTAGGCTTGAAAAGGCTTCAGGGCCATTAGCCTAGTACACACCTATGAACTTCTTCTCTTTTGCCTGGTGTATGAGTAATTCACAAACACTCTGCTGTCTCCTACTTTTAATATTTTGTCCTTCTGCCACAGTTTTGACAAAATCAACTTTTTCTGCTGGTAAGATTGCATTTTTACTATTAAAACGTCTAGGTTGTTTTCTTATAGCTAGATTTGGAGCATACACACTATATGTGCCTGTTCAGCTAATGGAATACCAGCACAATATGCCCATTCAGCTAATGGAATACCAGTCCAGTTGGTTATTTGTGGTTTCATAAATTTAATGCAGTGTGTTCATTCCAGCTTCTCTGGTATAGCTGAAAATCTCAAGTTTTCCCTATGTGCTCTGTCTTCTAATTCTATTATTTTTTGAAATATCTCTTCCTGAGCAGTCGCATATTCAGCCAGCTTTTTCTTCATTTTGACCTCTGATTTTTGTAACTTTATCATCTCATCTGAATATCTGTTTAAAGCTTCTTCCATTTGTTCCAGCCTTTTTTGTTTGTGTTTATATACTCCTATCAGTGTTTTGTTTTATTTTAACCACTTCTGTATGCATTTGTCTTGTATCTTCCTGTAGGTTATTGGAAGTCATGTCTGATGATTGCATTACTTTTGCTGAACAGCTGAACAGTGTTTTTCCTCACTTTGTGTAGTTGATTTTTTTCCAGGTGTTCTGCATTTCTTTATTCTTGGCATCCAGGCAGTGTACTTAATAGCCAGTTACTAAAATTCACCCATAAACACACAAGTCTACTGGCCTTCTCTGCTGAGTTTCTTTTTTTTTCACACCGGGAGAGCTAGAAACAAACTGTTACTCAGCGTGCAGCCATCTTGGGAACCATGCAGTTGGAGTTTTTGATGACTAAGCCCATTAGCATTAGTACTGGTTTGGTCTCGGGGCCTGGCACAGTTCCTTTGCTCATTTCGATGTTAATGGCAGTCTTTGTCAGGCTTCTGGTGTTGCCAGGTTCAGTTTTGATGTAGGAGTCAATGCCAGTCATGATCTTGATGTTGAAGTCCCAACTGCAAATGTGCCCTGTGGTGTCTACTTAGCTGTCGGTCTTGTCCAGGAACCAATTGCAGCCTGTTTCTAAGCCACTTGCTGCTTCACGATAACTAGACAGAAGACCTAAAGATCTTTTGTCAGAAATGTAGAAAGGTGTCTGTGCCAGATTCTTCGTATGCCTTTTTGTCCTAGGATAGTTTCTTATGAAGGAGGCAGAGTAAAAGGACATGTAAGCAAAAACGCATACACTCTCTGTAGCCAGACACTGGTGAAGATGAGGGTGATTCTTCAGTTTCACATTGTGATTACCCCAAGTTTGGAGTTTGTAGAGCTCATAAGTATGATGCAGGCAAATGCAGGTTGGCCATTTATTCTCCCCTTTTGATAAATTTCTGCAGGAGGCATTCGGGCAGCTCTCTTCACCTTCCTTTATGGTGCTGCCTGCAGGTTGAAATTATAGCCCTTGCCATGCAGGAATTTTGGATAGAAGATGTGTGATGGCATCTGTGCCTAGGAAGGTGGATGAGATCTTCCAGACCCCTAAGGGTTGAAAAGAATGGGTGCAGAATTCTGTTGTGGACTCTGTAGTTGCAGTAGCAGCCTTGGAAAAAAGGTCCTGCCCCACAGAGCTTTGTGGTCCATCCTCCAGAGAAAATGTTGAGGACTTTGGACCATTTTAAGAAGCAGGACTGTGTGTCCTTCACCTTTGCACTGAGGTTGTTTAGCTAACAGGAACACACAGGATTATAGTTACTAGACTAACGGCCCAGGGCCCTTGCAAGCCTAGCAAAGTTCAATCAGCGTTCCTAAGGGTGTCTGGTTCAAGCAGACACTAAAATTGGCACCTATTGTCCCTGTCCAAGAGGGACACAGATGTAACCCTCGGGGTGAATTTCCGGTTACCCATACAGTCATCCAAATTGCACTAAATAGGGTCAATGAGGGGGCTTTGTTTAACATGAGCAGGAAGCTTGTTCCGAAGGTGGGGCAACCTCTGTGAGATGAATCTGTCTCTCCAGCAAGTTCTGTTTGTCACATACTAGGTTAAGGTCCTTTGAGTGCGTGACCCATGTGCCATTTGACTTACGAATGTGCAGCATTTCCATTAAAGCTGGGTCAGAGATTGCTGTGTATGCAAGGCAGAGGTTGCCTCTGAGCAGTCTGTACGACATAGAATAACGTGACAAGGATTTCAGTCTTATCTGCATAAAACAGATCTTGAAGACCCTGAATTTTCTTTGTAAGGAACCTTTGTCGGCTTTCCAATTGCTGCAGGTATTTAGAAAGGAACATACCAAAGGGAGCGTTGTACTCTGTTATTGGCCTGATGAGGGAAAAGTACAGGGGACTTATAATCTCTTTTTTTCTTATGAGATGAGCAATATAAAATGCTCTTCTTACCACTTTGGAGAGATGGTGGTCGAAGTTAACGATGCTGTAGACCTGTGTGCCTAGATCTCTCACCACTGACTATGTGCTTGGGGTATTGCTGTTGATGTGGTAGTTTGCAGGAACATCACCCTTGCCGAAGGCGATGATAATGCAAAAAATGCATTATCATTCCCTAAATTTAAGATCATGACTTTGGCATCAGTTATTAGTCTGCATATGACCTCCTTGCAGGATGTTGACATTGCTAAGGGTTTCAATGACCACTCCCAGTTTGCAGTCTTCAGCAAACATTGTCAGCCACAGTCCTTTAGTTTTATTCTGTACTTTGGAGAAGTAGATTCTGAGCAGTAGGGGTCCCAGAACCGATCTCTGTGCAACACCACTGGTTATGGATCTGCTGGAGGAGGTGGAGTCGTCTAATTTGACCATACGAGTTCCATCAAGTGAGCCATTTTGCAACCCACCTGACAGTATATGGGTTGATACCCATTGTTTTGTGGGTCATTTTTTTTTTTCTCCAGGCCTTTTGGGTTTCTAATACTATGTTGGGAGCAGACCCCATTCCTCAGTCAAAGTATGATTAAAGTTCATGAAATTAGTATTGTTTCCGTGCCAACAGTGCTCTTTGCAGCACCTGCAATGTGCCCAGTAATGACTACTCCTGCAGTTCATATGTGGTTGCATGGATTGGTAACTTATCTAAATAGGATTGTAGATTATTTTTTGACAAGACCCATTGCTCCTACTACTATTGGAACTGTCTGGGTATCTTTCTTCCACACTGCTCTCATTTCTGCCTGCAGATTTTGATATTTTATGACTGTCTCTCTCTTTCTCTAGACAACACACTGTTGTCACCGAGTGTGGTGATTTCAGTGATCAATGCTACTTTCGTCTTTTCATGGACCACTATATCCGGTTTTGTAGCATCTATCTTTTGAACTGTTGGTAAGGGGTGATCCCATGTAATATAAACTTCATCATTTTCTATGATGCTCTGTGGCTCATGTTTTCAGTGTTTTTCAGCCACATCAGTACCATAATGTTTGCACAATCCCCAGTGCAACAGTCTTGCCATATTGTTATGCCTTTCAGTATATAGTCCTTCTGCCATTAGTATGTCACAACCAGCAAAGAGGTGTGCGATGGTTTCCAGTTCAGTTTTACAAAACCTACATTTGTGTTTCTCTCACATGTTCAGTGGACTTTGTAAACCAGTGTGTACGTAGCCCACTATCTTGGGCCGCCAGTATTAACATTTCATCTATTGGTTTGACTTTGCCTCTCCTTTTAACCATTCATGCATTTGTTCTTGATCAACACGAGGTACTTCTAGAAGTTTTTTTTACTTGCAACTATATATATGCATTTTCCACATTTCTTGCCTTCTCAATCTGGTCCTTCACCTTATATTCTTTCTTTTGTTTTTTGCCACATTCAGTTGCTGCCTGATTTTTATCTTCTGGTATGATTTCCATTCCTGCTTGATGCTGATATGCTTCTGCTAGATTAAGCAGAGAAGTCATCTTAGATTTAGTCTTCTCATGTTTCAAAACTTTCGCTAATTTTGTGTCTAGTGAGGTCAGCAGATATATGTGGAGTCCCATAATTGCAGATCTATACGTTATCAATTTCAAGAAGGCCTTATCTGTTCTTCGGAATGGGGAATATATGATCTTGGTATACATTGATTTTTTAGAAGTCATTTGGTGAGCATGAAGCATCCTTCTTGTTTTCCTGTCTAATTTATCCAACAGGTTTTGGGGCCAGTCAATTTTTCCAAAACTAAGTTAGAACAAGAAGAGTAAATTGGTTTATAGTTTGGATTTTGTTCCTAGATGTCAGCGCTGTTTTCAGGATTAATTCGAGTCTTCTAATAGTATTCTTTACCAAGTTTTATTCGCATTTGTTCATGTTTTATTGTTGATCCTTTATCAGTTCCCAAATATTTATACACTCCCTCTTGCTCAAGTTCTTTTATGTCACATTCTTGTCCCAAACTGATTTTCCTGGTGCTGCAGTTTTCTTGCTTTAAAGGCTGCTTTTGCACATTTTTCAAGGCCAAATGACATTCTTATATCATCCAAAAAAGTTTTGACAACCTGCAGATGTTCTTCGTGTTTCACTGTTGCAGTCATCACATTTTGGTTATCCCTACCAGGATAGCCGTCTGCTGGCCCACATACCAGAGGCTTAGTATTTCTGCGTCGGTTGCTGTCGCTTGAGTACTGATGTCAGGTCATCAGTAGTGTAAAGTAAGGCAGCCGACGCCATTACATCAGTCTTTCTTGCCATGGAGACCGAAGCAGAAGTAGTTTGCATGAGTGCCAGTTGGCCAATACCTGAGTTTTCGTCTCCGAATTGAAGTTGAAGTCTTCTAAAGCTAAGTACCCCATTGGGGATACTTTTTTCTTGCACTAACTGATGTCAGAAAAAGTTACTTGTCTCGCCTGTGGAAAGCAAATACCACACCGAGACTTCCACTCTTACTGCGTCACTTGTTTAGGCCCAGACCACGACGTCATTGCGCCATTATTGTAGCCAGATATTTTCGTTTAGTCTTCGAATTCCGATATGGTTTCGGTAAGCCATCCGACAGCAGATCTTCCGAAAAAAATGTAAAGATAAAGACAGAGACAGACCGCACAGGTCCAAACCTACCAACAACGCTTCTGCTAAGCTAGTTGTCAGCCCTCCGGTACTCAGTGAGGCACTTCTGCAGCCCCTGATGCCCGCTTCTGTTGATTTGCAGACCACTACGGAGACGCTTTTGGAGTCTGGTATGCCGCAAGGCACTTCGACTAAGGATCCTGCGGTTGTCTCTGCCTTGGATGGGTCCAGAGCCGCTGAGCAGGCACCGGCTTCCAAGGAATTCCTTTGCACTACCGAATCTCGACACAAAGGGACGTCTTTTTTCACGACTACCATTATTTCAAAAACGACAGAATTTCTTAGGCCCAGGTTTTGACCCACATCCAAGAAACAGACGACCCACTCTCAGGTGCCTGCTACCTTGCCTCAGTCTCAAATGTTTAAAGTGGTGGAAGAGCTTATGTTTATCCGGGGAAGCCAAGCTACCCCCTCAAAAAGGAAACGAGATCTGTCCCCTGTAGTTTTGTCTGAACAAGAGTCAGATGAATCTGATGCATCTGACTATGAAGACATGCAACCCCTCTCAACTTAGGATTCTGATGCAGAGGACTCCATTCCTTCAGCCTCTCCCCCAGAGGATTTTTCCTTTGGGGGAAACCCTGCATACCTTAAGGAAGCATTTCCAATGGGAGAGTCAGGACTACCCTCAGTCTAAAAAGAGACTTGGGGAATTCTTAGATCTTCCACAACACAGACCCTTGGCCACCCCCCCCCCCCAGTCCTGGATGTTGTGGATGATGGTTTCCTTGAATCCAACTTGACTCCTGATGCCCTACCTCCTGCTCCCAGAAAACCAGACAGGTACTATAGAGTCACTGACTTGCACAAATATATTTTTAAAATTCCAACAGCTGACCCTGAGGTCATCTCTCAAGAGCCAAAAGGGATTAAAGCAACCTCTGCTAAGAATCTCACACCCTCAGACAGGGATTCCCGAGCATTAGACAGATGGAGTAAAAAAAGTATACACCTCAGCTGCTCTTGCTGTCAGGGCACTAAATTGTCAGTTCCATATGATGAAATTTTAGCAACATGCCCTGGAATTCCTTAAACAAAAATGTCTTCCCTTCCTGCTTGGACAGAATCTAAAGATTTACAAGACTTAATGCATTCTGCAAGCCAAGTAACTAAACACACTTTGCACTGTGGTTTTGATGCCCTAGAAACCTCTTGCAGGGCAGCAGTCACTGCATCTGTCATTAGAAGACATGCATGGCTTAAGGAACAACCCCTGCCAGACCATGTCAAATCTAAATTTTGGATGCTCCCGTGCACAATATTTGGCACTAAGGCAGAAGAGGTCTTAAAAAAGATGGAAGAAAAAGCAAAATCTATGCAAACTGTTAAGGATTTCTTACAAGTCCAGCCTCCTAGGTTGTGCAGGCATTGCCTGTCCAAGCACTGCTTCTTTCCTGCTTCGAGTAAACCTGCCCAGCCTAGGCCCCATGGAAACTGACCACCCAGACAGCAGCCCCAGGGAATGCAGAGATCTAAGCAGTGGATTACCTCCACTTCAAAACCAGGGAGTTATAAGCCACCCCCTTATGGTAAGAACTCACAATGACTCACCTCCCACCATAACCAAGGACCAATGGGTTCTGAACATTGTGTCTCAGGGATACAAATTTTCCTTCCATACCCTTCCAACCCCAAAAGGGTACCCAGGTCTCCCACCAAGTCGGTGAACAGAGGCTCAAAAGCAAATTTTTCTTCTCTGTATGAGAGCAATAGAGCACGTTCTTGCAGAACAGATGCGCCAAGGCTTCTACTCTAGACTTTTTCTGGTGCCCAGTAAAGAGGGCACCTGGCACCCCATCCTTGATCTATCAATTCTAAACACCTTCTGGTGATCCCAAAATTCAGAATGCTCACCCTCTAGCAGCTGCTACCCATGCTGTCCAAGGACACTTGACTAGCCACCCTAGATCTAAAAGAGGCCTACCTCCACATTCCTATCAGTGAATAATGCAGGAAATATCTCCACTTCAGGGCAGGATCTCAACACGTTCAGTTCTTTGCGCTTCCCTTTGGCTTATCTACTGCTGCCAGAGTTTTTACAAAATGTCTGGCTCTGCCCATTGCATTTTGCAGACAAAGACATTCTCAAATTTACCCATACTTAGATGACTGCCTTATTCAGGCAGACAGCCAGGAAAATCTGCTCAAGCACCTGGCCTTTGTAAAGACACTACTAACCACCCTAGGATACACCAAAAAAAAAAAAAAAAAAAAGAAATCCAAACAGGTGCTCACCCAAAGGATAATCTTCATGGGAGCAAGTCTGGACACAGCATCCCAGATGGCATTCCTTACACCAGAGAAACAAATTTTCCTGACAACCTACTTCTCTCAACTAGCCACCAGGCCCCAACTATCTGCTAGGAAGATCCTGCAAGCTCTGGCGTTCTTCATTCATTTTATTTATTTATTTATTGCTTTATTTATTTATTGCATTTGTTTACCAGGAAAGTCCACTGGGCCTAGGTGAGCCCATTTTCAGTGGAGACCCTGGGAGAAAAGCTCCACATAAATCAACATTACAAATACAAATATCAAAAATGTAGCACTGTTTACAGTTTTTTAGCAATTCCATTGCAGTTTTATGGTAGTCCATCGATTGATATTAACATGTACTTTTGGTCATATAGATGCCATAGACATTACTGGTTGGGAGGCAGAAAAAACAGTAACATCATATACATTTACATGCATTTAAATCCGTGTAGGCAGTGTAGTAACAGTCATAGGGTATGGCTGCAGACCTGCTAAGAGTGTGCATACCTGTAACCCCAGAGAGTGGGAGTAGTGAGAAGAAGAGTTATTTTTGGCATGGGCATAAATCGTGGCATCTTGCATACTACTCGTTCCATGTGCCAGACTGCACATGAGGAAACTTCAGTGGTACCTAAAGAGCCTTTGGTGTCAACACTCAAGACCTGGAAACTCTTCTACCTATAATTCCTTGCCTCAGAAAGGAATTTCTTTGGTGGGCAACAGCATGCTTTCACAACAAGGGACTGCCCTTCTCCCTCTTCCCCCGCTGCCCAGATCCTCACTACAGATGCATCAGACTATACTTGGGGTGCACACCTTGGACGGCAGATGCATACAGGCCCAATGGAGCCCTTGGGGAATCCCTGTGCACATCAGTCAAAAAGAGATGATGGCTGTGCAGCACACCTTGATAGCTTTCAAACCCCTTCTCTCTCCAGGGGTTCTCCTGATCAAAACAGTCACCACCACTTTGATGCGGTACATCCAACAAGCAGAGAAGGACTCACTCATACCCTCTCTGCAGGCTGGCCAGGACCCTTTGGCTCACAGCCTCTTCCATGCAACTACACCTGTTGGCACAATTCCTACCAGGCGCTCTCAACTCTCTGGCAGACCAATTAAGCAGAAACCTTCTGGACCCACACGAGTGGCAACTCAAACAGAAGTACCTTCACCCGAATAACTCAGAAATGGGGAGCCCCGAAGGTCGACCTCTTTGCCTCCCACATCTGTCGGGCTATGCCTTTCCTCCCCTACCTTTCATCCCCAGGGTACTGCTCACAATAAGGGAGGAAAAACCAAGGACCATTCTTATAGCTCTAGACTGGCCCTGACAACAGTGCTACCCCTTGCTGTGCAGCCTGTCCCAGCTGCTTCTATGGCATCTTCCTCAGATTCCAAACCTCCTGACCCAGAGGGAAGGGGAATTCATGCATCCCAAATTGCAGACACTCATTTTGGCAGGTTGGCTTCTTCCCTAACCCCGAACCAATCTGCCATTCAAAGTAAACCATTCTGGAAGTTATCCGTGAGGCCAGACATCCTAGCACCAGAAGGTCTTATGCAGATAAATGGAAAAGGTTCTGCACCTGGATCCAGGCTAAGGGAGCCAATACGGCACAGCCCTCCATCCCTCTCATCCTGGATTACTTAGCTGACCTATTACACAGTAGTCTCTCTATCTCCTCTAAATATTCACGCCTTTCCTATTTCTGCTCATTTTCCCACTGACCAGCCCATTTTACACCCTTTGATCATATAATTCCTCCAGAGGGGCTAGCAACTTGAGGCCCCCAGAAGGGTACCAACACCTTAGCTTGGTCTTGGAAAAGCTCACCCTGCCCACTTTCTTCTGCAGAACTAAACTTTCTCTCCTGGAAGACGGCTTTCCATCTGGCCATCACTTCAACCAGAAGAGTCTCTGAGCTGCAAGCACTCATGGCTGTGGAACCCTTCATCATCTTCCATACAGACAGGGTATCCCTCAGAACTAACGCATCCTTCATGCCCAAGGTGGTGTCTAGTGTGGCTCTCCAACAATCCACTCATCTGCCCACCTTCTTTCCTAATCCCCAGAACAAGGGGAAAGGATTCTTCACTTTCTCTAGATGTGCACAGACAGCTCAGATTCTATCTGGACAGGACTAAATACTTCAGAAAGTCTGATTAATTGCTGGTTAGCTTTGCTGCAGGGGGCAGAAGGCAAAGCCATCTCCAAGCAAACCATTTCCAAATGGATAGCACACTGTATCAATTTCTGCTACAAACAACATGGAAAGCCTCCCACCCAAGTGGGTCAGGACACACTCCACCAGAGCAGCCTCCACTTCTGCAGGTTTCCTAAGAGGAGTCCCCACCAGGGACATCCTTGAGGCTGCCACTTGGACATATTTTCACATTTTTACCAAGTATTGCCACCGGCCACTCTTCTCCAAAATCAGGGCAGGGTTTGCCTCTGCTGTCTTGCAGGGCATCCTAGCCAGCCCCCTAGTTTATTGACTGCCTCCACCCATTTCCTCAGCTTTGGGAATCTACCCAAATGTGATGACTGCAACAGTGAAAAACGAAGAATATAGTATAGTTGTGTACACTACCATAATATTCGAGTGTATTCACTGTTGCACTCCTGGTTTCCCTCCCTCCATCCCCCTTTATTCTCTTTTTCTTTCCTTACAAGGGACATATTGCTATTTATTTTCCACTGGAGGGGTTCTTCCACCAGAACCTGGCCTCCTACTTTGGGGGCCCCTGATAGGGCAAGAAAAACTGATGTAATGGCGTTGGCTGCCTTACTTTATACTACGGACGACCTGACGTCAGTTCTCAAGCGACAGCAGCAGACTCAGAAATACTAAGCCTCTGGTATTCGGGCTGGCCGAGGGCTACCCTGGCAGGAATAACCCAAATGTAATGACTGCATCAGTGAATACATTCTTAACATCTACATTTATGGTAAGTGTACACAACTGTATTTTGTGCTTTCAGTTCCTCATCTGGTAAGCTGTACAGTTTTAAATCATCGACAAAGAGAAGGTAAGTCTTTACGCTTTGTTTTCTAGGAGCCAAATTATAGCCATGGCCTAAAGTGTTAAGTAAACAGCTTAATGGGTTAAGGGCAAGGCAGAATAGCAATGGTGACAGTCACCCTGGAATATCCACCTTTGAATTTTTATCCCTGGGATAATAAAGGACAAATTATCATGTATTAATTGCAGAGTGGTCTGCCACTTTTTCATGGTCACTGTAATATAGTTGATCAGTGTAGGGTGTATGTTATACATTTTTAAGCACTCTTTTTTTTTTATCCATGATTGTGGGATACTGTCATGCTTTTATGTAGTCAATCCATGCCATACTTAGATGCTTCCCCCTTTTAAAGTTCTCCACTATGACTTTATTTAACAACAAATGTTCCATATGACTTTCTTTTATTGCCTGTTTGTTCTACTCCCATAATTGAGTTTTCTTCTAAATGACTATAAACTCTGTCAGCACCAATTCCCATGTATAGTTTATACATCGTCGGAAGGCAAGTTAATCGGCCTATAATTTTTAGGGTAGCTTGCAGGTTCACTCTCAAGTTGGAAGATTATTTTTCCTGTTCGGGATGCACTGATGTTTGTTTTTCACTGTTGAAGTCATCACACTTGGGTTATCCTGCTGGCAGACTACCCGCAGTCGGCCTGAATTCCAAAGTCTTATTCTGGCGTCGGTTGCTGTCGCCTCTTCCCTGACGTCAGTGCACCAGGGGTATAAAAGATGCAGCCTACGCCATTTTCTTCAGTGTTTCTTGCCGTGCGGTGCCTGAAGCAAAAGCAGTTTGCAAGTGCCAGTCGGCCGACTCCTGAGATTTTCAAAGACTAATTTCAGATCCGAAGTCTTCATTAAAGCTAAGTACCTCGTTGGGGAAACTTTTTTCTTGCTCCAGACCGATGTCAGAAAAAGTTAACAATTGCATTTCTTGTGGGAAGCAAATACCTCATAAGGATTTTTATTCTTACTGTATTCCTTGCCTAGGGCCTGATCACAACATTGCTAGCTGTCGGTTTTGCGCAAGATTTAACCAACGCACTATTAAGCGTAGGTACGATTTTGCTTTTCATTATTTTGGCCGAAGATTCAATTATATAATGCCGTCGGAATAGCCGATGACCGGAGTTTACAAAAAGTGCAAGGAAAAAGTAAAGGACAGGCATCCGAGGTCCAAAACCGACGACGAGGCTAACCGCTAAGCCAGTTGCCGGTTCTCAGTGAGGCACTTTCGCAGCCCCCGACGCCCGCTGCTTCAGAGACCTAGGCCGTTGCCGACTCCCATGTGGAGCCAACTAGGCCTCTGGATACTAAAGGTATTGGACACGCGGAAACTATCCCCTCAGATGGGTCCGGAACTGCTGAGCAGGCATCGGCTTCTGAGGGTGTTTTCAGACCTACACAGTTATATGTTAAGCCAACCTCGGCTTCAAAGACAGACTAAAGCAGCTCTAAAGACAAAGAAACAAGTACAGCATTCTCCTGGACAGACTTCCATGCTTAAAAAACAGATGCTGAAAATGGCCGAAGACCTAATTACTTTGATCAGGGGTTCCCATCCCCCTCCTGATAAGAGGCCTAGGCAAGAGACAATATGTATCTTCTGATCAGGTTTCCATTTCCTCTGATTCCTCCTCTGAGCAGGAATACTCTCTTCATCCCTATGAGGATTCTGATGCTGAAGAATCTATCCCTTCAGCCTCTCCTCCTGAGGATTATTCTTTTGGGGAAACCCTGCATACCATGAGGGAACACTTCCACTGGGAGAGCCAAGACTACTCAGAATCTAAGAAAAGGCTTAGAGATTTTATTTTACTACCTCAGCACAGGCCTCTTGCTATTCCCCCTGTGTTAGACATTGTGGATGATGTATTTTCAGAGTCCAGCCTTTCTCCTGACTCTTTAACCCCCTGCCCCTGTTAATCCAGACAGATACTACAGGGTTCCGGATTCACATTAATTTCTTTATAAAAACCCTGCTACAGACCCAGAAACCATTCCTCAGGGTCCCAAAGGGGTCAAGGCTTCCACTGCAAAAAAACCCTACTCCCTCTGATAGGGATTCAAGGGCACTAGACAGATGGGGGAGGAGGAAGGTTTACACTTCTGCTACTTTGGCTGTGAGGGCTTTAAACTGTCAATTTCATGTGCTTAAATATCAGAAATATTTAATGTCACTGCTTAAACAGAAAATGTGGACTAATTCTGATTGCGCAGAAAATAAGGAAATGCAGGATTTATTGCATGCAGCTGAGCAAGTAGGAACGCATACATTGCAATGTGGTTTTGATTCTCTGGACGCCTCTTGCAGGGCCGTAGTTACGGGTTCTGTCATTAGGAGGCATGCTTGGTTAAAGGAACAGAATTTGCCTGAACATGTTAAAGCAAAATTATTAGATGTTCCATTACAGCATGATACTTTATTTGGTGTTAAAGCAGAAGAGGTGTTGAAGAAAATGGAGGTACAGCTACCCAGATTTAGCAGGAACTGGCCTACAAAGAATTGGCCCTTTCCAGTGTCAGACAGGCCACAAAGAGGCAGGTACAGATGCCCCAAAGGCTGCCCAGCCCCAGGGTTCATACAGGCCTAAACAGTGGGGCGCTTCTACCTCGAAAAGCGGAGTAGACAAATCACAGCCATACAGGAAACAGTCCCATTGACTTTCCTCTGCCAGCACCAAGCACTTATCTTTTGGCAGCCCCCTTGGGGGGGGGGGGGGGGGACTAGCACTTTTTTCTCAGAATTGGCACAGGATCACCCAGGACAAATGGGTCTTGAATATAGTGTCCCAGGGCTACAGGTTCCACTTTCACACCCTGCCAAGGGCAAAAGGTATGCCAGACCTGCCACATAATCAATGGGCAGAGGCGCAAAAACAAGTTTCATCCCTCATGGACATGAGGGCCATTCAGCAAGTACCACAGCAAGAGCAGGGACAAGGATTTTACTCAAGACTTTTTTTGGTACCCAGAAAGGACAAATCCTGGAGACCAATACTAGACCTGTCTATTCTAAATATTTTTCTGGACGTTCCAAAATTCAAAATGTTGACTCTGCAGCAGTTTCTGCCCATGCTGGGCAAGAAGGCTTGCCTTGTGACTTTGGACCTAAAAGAGGCATACCTGCATGTACCAATCAGACAATCTTGCAGGAAATTCCTCAGATTCATAGCTGGCTCAATGCACTACCAATTCTCTGCACTGCCCTTTGGCTTCTACTGCGCCCAGTGTCTTCACAAAATGCCTGGTACCAGTAATTGCATTTTTCAGACAAAGAGGAATTCAGATATATCCTTACTTGGACGACTGTCTTATTCAAGCAGAGAACAAGGACATTCTACTAAAACATCTGGCGTTTGTAAAAAGATTATTAATTTGCCTAGGGTACACAGTAAATGAAAAGAAATCAAAACTAGTACCCTCTCAAGAGATAATATTCCTGGGTGCAAGCTTAAATACAACTGCCTAGATGGCTTATCCCACGCCAGACAAAGGCAACTGACTTCTTACTTCAAAATGTTGGCAACAAAGACACTGTTAACTGCAAGAAAAATTCTGCAGGCTTTGGGCTTCATGGCATCCTGCATTCTACTAATTCCATATGCCAGACTGCATATGAGGAAACTACAATGGTATCTAAAAAGTGTTTGGACTCAACATTGCCACAGCCTGGAAACATTAATTACCCTCCTTCCTTGCCTGCAGCAGGAGTTTCGATGGTGGACGCAGGCCTGTCACCACAATGAGGGACAGCCATTCAGCCAACCCACAGCCAGACAGGCAATAACAACAGATGCATCAGATTATGCCTGGGGGGGCCCACATGGCAGGAAAATGTATTCAGGGCACATGGCCCACAAGCCAAAGGCATCTTCACATCAATCAAAAAGAGGTGTTGGCTGTTCAGAATGCCCTGACAGCTTTCAAGTATCTACTCCATCAAGGACAACTACTGATAAGGACGGACAATACTACAGTCATGTGGTACATAAACAAGCAGGGAGGCACACATTCCTACCCCCTCTGCAGACAAGCCATGACTGTGGGACACAGCATTGACTTATCTAGTACACCTGCCAGGAAAGATAAATACTCTGACAGACGAATTAAGCAGAAACCTCACGGATCCCCACGAGTGGAAACTGGATCCACAAGTCTTCAGCACGATAACAAAGGAATGGGGATGCCCAGACATAGATCTATTTGCCTCCCCCCACAACTGCCAACTACAGAGATTCTGCACAAGGACTTATCACAAGCATGCATGGAAAGTGGATGCTCCATCCTTCAGCTGGGAAACCTTAACAGTTTATGCCTTTCCTCCTCTACCCCTCCTCCCCAAGGTACTCCTAAAGGTCAGACAAGAGAAACCAAAAATGATTCAGATTGCCCCAGACTGGCCCCGCCAGCACTGGTACCCAATCCTAAAGAGCTTGTCTCAAGGCCCAGCCTGGACATTACCTCTAATTCCTCACTTACTGACCCAACAAAACAATCGGATCCTGCACAGCCAACTCAGGACATTAAATCTGGCAGCATGGCGGATAATGTAACCATTCAGAACACATCTCTCTCTAAAGCAGTAATGGATGTTATTTTGGAGGCCAGGAGGCCCAGTACCAGAAAATTTTATGCAGAAAAATGGAAGAGATTCTGTTTTTGGAACCAGGCACAAGGAATTGACACGTTTGTACCAAATATTCCTCGGATTTTGCAATACCTAACTGAGATGCTGGACAAAGGCCTATCCTTTTCATCAATTAAAATCCATGCCTCTGCCATTTCAGCTCATTACAATACGGAACCACCTATTTTTTCTCATCCATTGCTAAGGCAGTACCTCAGAGGGGCCAAAAATATAAGACCCCCAAGGAGAGCACCAGTACCTGCATGGGACCTCAACTATGTTTTGGAAAAACTCACACTCCCACCATTTGAGCCAGCCAATACAGCTGAGATGAAATTCTTATCGTGGAAAACGGCTCTGCTCCTAGCAATAACCTCTGCAAGTTGAGTCTCAGAGTTACAGGCACTCGTGGCTGTGGAACCTTTTGTCATTTTTCATCCAGACAGTGTGGCCCTTAACCAAACTATTCATTTGCCTACTTTTTATCCAAACCCACAGAATAAGGGTGAGAGACTCCTACATTCTTTGGACATACACAGACAGCTACACTTCTACTTGGACAGAACTAAAGCTTTCAAAAAGACTGAACAACTCTTAGTGGCATATGCTGCAGGATTACAAGGAAAAGCTATCTCTAAGCAGATTATTTCAAAATGGATAGGTCACTACATTTGTTTGCAAATCAGTACCCAAGGGCATTAGGCCACATTCAACCAGAGCAGCAGCCACTTCAGCAGCCTTCCTCAGAGGAGTAAAAACCAAAGACATTTTAGAGGCTGCAACTTGGAGTTCAGTGCGAACTTTTACCAAGCACTACCATAAATCCAGAGCAGGCTTTGCCACTGCAGTTCTGCAGGGCCTTATAGCTCCTCCTAATCCTATTTAGATCCAGCCACCCAACCTCAGCTTTGGGATTCAACCCAAGTGTAATGACTGCAACAGTGAAACACGATGAACATAGTACAGTTGTGTACCTACCATAAATGTAGATGTTGGAGTGTATTCACTGTTGCAGTCCCAGTTACCCACCCACCAATCCCCTTTTCTTTGCTGGAACTTATCTGTGCTTCTCTATCCTATACAACCTATGTGGTGTATTTGCTGTTAGATGAAGGAAATGTTTACTTTAGTGCATGCATAATTTTTAGCCGACCATTGTGGGGGCACCTGACATCTGGGGCAAGAAAAACTGAAGAAAATGGCGTTGACTGCATCTTTTATACCCCTGGCGCACTGACGTCAGGGAAGAGGCGACAGCAACCGATGCCGGACCAAGACTTTGGAATTCAGGCCGACTGCGGGTAGCCTGCCAGCAGGATAACCCAAGTGTAATGACTGCAACAGTGAATACACTCTAATATATACATTTATGGTAGGTACACAACTGTACTTTTTTCCTGTTGCTAGCCAGGCGGGTGTTTGTTCAGTATGCGCATATATATAGTTCTTACTCATGTGTTAATCTTCATGCAAAGATGTTAATACTTTTAACCGAAAGTTAGGTACTGCATCTGGGCCTGGGATTTTCCAATTAGAGGCTTTTCTTAACTTTGTATGTTCGGTAGTCCAATCTTACCTTCATTTTTACATATGGGTTCAGAGCCGATCCTCTGCTTCGACTCGGTCGATTTACAAGCTTGAAGACTTCTGGTTGGCTCGTGGCTAAGCAGGCATCCTGTGGTGCACCAGTGCCATCCCCAGATCTCGTTTGCCACGTCGACGAGGACCTGTCTGCTGTAAACGCCTTTCTAGACATTCCAAAATTCAAGATGCTGACTCTTCACCAGTTACTTCATATGTTAGGCAAGGATGCCTGGTTGGCAACTCTCGACTTGAGAGGCTTACCTGCATATCCCAATCAGGGAATCTTGCAGAAGATTCCTACGCTTCAAAGCAGGCTGCATGCATTGTCGGTTCTCTGCACTACCCTTTGGCTTTCCTACTGCGCCCAGGGATTTCACAAAGTGCCTGGCTCCAGTAATTGCATTTTGAAGACAAAGAAATATTCAAATATATCCATACCTGGACGATTGTCTAATTCAGGCAGAAAACCAGGCAATTCTTCTAAAACATCTGGCATTTGTAAAAAGACTTCTAACCTGTCTAGGTTATACCATAAACTAAAGAAATCTCAGCTGGTACCCTCTCAAAAAATTACATTCCTAGGTGCAAGCTTGAATACAACTGCCCAGATGGCTTTCCTTATGCCAGAAAAGCAAATTCATTTGGTGACTTACTTCAAACAGGCGGCCACAAAAACCCTGCTATCTGCAAGGCAAATAATGCAAGGCTTGGGGTTCATGTTCTCATGCATTCTTCTAATTCCATATGAAAGACTGCATATGAGGAAACTTCAGTGGTACTTTAAAAAATTTATGGAGTCAACATTGTCACAGCCTGGAAACAATGATTCCTATCATACCTTGTCTGCGCCTAGAGTTCCTATGGTGGGCGCAGGCCTGCCACCAAAACAAGGGACTGCCATTCACACCACTCCCTGCAACCAAACCCTAACTACAGATGCATCAGACTATGCATGGGGGGGGGCTCATCTGGCAGAGAAGTGCATTCAGGGCAAATGGAGCCCAAATCAAATGCACCTTCATATCAGTCAAAAAGAAATGCTAGCTGTACAGAATGCACTGACAGCCTTCAAGGACTACCTTCATCCAGGACAATTACTGATAGACGGACAACACCATGGTTATGTGGTACATAAGCAGGGGGGTACACATTCCTACCCCCTCTGCAGACTAGCCATGGTATTGTGGAACACTGCCTTGACCTACCAAGTACAACTACAAGCTCAATTCCTGCCAGGAAAGCAGAATGTTCTGGCAGACGAACTAAGCAGAAATCTCATGGACCCTCACGAATGGAAACTGGAACCATGGATTTTCAACATGTTGGCACATAAATGAGGGAGCCCAGACATAGATCTTTTTGCCTCGCCCCCAGAACTACCAGTTGGACAAAATTTGCACAAGAATTCCTCACAAAAAAGCCTGGAAAGTGGATGCTCTGTCCTTCAGCTGGAAAAACCTGTCAGTCTATGCCTTTCCCCCTCTGCGTTTGCTCTCCAAAGTTCTACTAAAAGTCAAACAGGACAAACCAAAAATGATTTTGATTGCTCCAGACTGGCCTCGCCAACATTGGTACCCACTCCTGCGCAGTGTGTCACACATTTCTCCATGGCATCTGCCTCAGAAACCTTCCTTATTGTCTCAGCAGGTGAGCCAAATTCTGCACCCTCCGCTCCAAACATTGAATCTTGCAGCTTGGCTAATCACTTAAATTCACCCTTGGCATCCCTCAGCAAACCTTTGATGGGTGTCATTTTGGAGGCGAGAAGACCTAGTACTAGAAAATCTTATGCTGAGAAATGGAAAAGATTCTGTGCCTGGAATCAATTTACCTCACATTTTGCAATACTTAACTGAGATGCTTCATAAGGGCCTTTTTCTTTCATAAAAATCCATGCCTCAGCCATTTCGGCTCATTACAACTCAGAACCCACCCCTCTTCTCTCATCCTCTTCTAAAGCAATATCTCAGAGGGGCCAAAAACTTGAGACCACCCAGGAGAGCTCCAACCCCTGCCTGGGACTTTAACTTTGTATTGGAGAAACTCACTCTACCTCCTTTCAAGTCCGCTGCAACTGCAGACTTAAAATTTCTTTCCTGGAAAACAGCCTTCCTTTTAGCAATCACATCAGCTAGAAGGATATCTGAATTACAGGCCCTTATGGCAGTGGAGCCTTTCATCATCTTTCATGCGGACAGGTTGTCACTCAGGACCAATCCGTCATTCATGCCCAAGGTGGTATCCAGTGTGGCTTTTAATCAGTCCATTTGCCAACCTTCTTTCCCAATCCACAGAACAAGGGAGAGCGGATTCTGCATTCATTGGATGTGCACAGACAACTTAGATTCTACTTGGACAGGACTAAATCTCGAAGAAAATCTGAACTGCTGATAGCCAAATGCTATTTCAAAGCAAACCATTTCTAAATGGATAAGCCATTGTATTCATTTCTGTTATAAGCACCATGGAAAACATATCCTCCAGGGGATCAGATCTCATTCCACCAGGGCTGCATCTACTTTGGCAGCCTTTCTCAGAGGTGTTCCTGCCAGGGATATTCTAGATGCTGCTACCTGGAGTTCAGTTCATATTTACACCAAGCATTATAACTTACCAATTTTCTCAAAATCCAGGCCTGGCTTTGCCACTGCTGTTTGCAGGGCCTTTTAGCTGGTCCTAATGCTGTATAAATCCATCCTCCCAACCTTAGCTTTGGGAATCGACCCAAATGTAATGACTGCAACAGTGAAACATGATGAACATAGTACTGTTGTGTACACTTACCATAAATGTAGCTGTTCGAGGGTACTCACTGTTGCAGTCCTGGTTATATATATCTCCCCATTTGGGGGACACCTGACATCTGGGGCAAGAAAAACTGATGTAATGGTGTAAGCTGCATGTTTTATACCCCTGATGACGTGACGTCATGGAAAGAAGGGACAGCAACCGACGCAGGACCCAAGACTTTGTTAATCGGGGCCGACCTGAGGGCAACCTGCCAGCTGATTACCCAAATGTAATGACTGCAACAGTGAATACACTCGAACATCTACATTTATGGTAAGTGTACACAACTGTATTTTTCTTCATCAGTATTGCATATTCTCTTATCCTCGTATAAACCCTCAACCAGAAGGCAGTATGAAAGTAAATGGAAAAGGTTTTCTATTTGGGCACAGAAAATGAACGTAGATCCTTACACCGCTCCCATTCCTGTGATTCTGGAATTCCTTTCTGAGCTTTTTCAGCAGGGATCTGCCGCAACCACCATCAAAGTACAGTTGGCGGCACTCTCTCACTTTTATTTAGGGTCTCCAAATGCCGCTTTACTGAGACCACTGTTACAAGAACCTGTGGCTTCTTGGGACTTAAATTTTGTGTTGTCCAAATTGACATCCCCTCCCTTTGAACCTTCTCACTCATCTTCTTTAAAATATTTGTCTTGAAGACTGTGTTTTTAGTAGCTATTACATCAGCCAGACGTGTATCTGAGCTACAAGCCCTGTCTATTAAGCCACCTTATTTAATCTTTCATAAAGACAGGGTATCTTTACATACCAGTCCATAGTTTGTTCCCAAAGTTTGTTCTACTGCCACCTTAAATCAGTCCATTGAACTTCCAGTTTTCTTTCCCAATAAATGTAATGCAGCTGAATATAGTTTCCACCAGCTGGACATTCATAGACAGCTACGTTTTTATTTGCAACGGACCAAAGAATTTCGGAAGTCAGACCAGTTATTTCTTTTTCTGACTCCAGATTGGGATTACCAGATGTCCTTCAAGGATGCATCTGCAGTCCTTACAAATGGGTTGTCCTGTCGTCAGGCAGCCCTTCGGTCGGCCGGATTCCAAAGTCTGGGTCTGGCCTCGGCTGGTGTCGCACTTCACCCGACGTCATCTCTGCTGGTCTTCGGGTATAAAGGCATCAGCCAACACCATTTTCCTCAGTTGCATAGCCTTCATCTGCAATTCGGATGGCAGACCTTTACCCCACAGGATCAAGGCTCACTCTACCAGGTGTCTGTCTACCTCTGCAGCCTTTCAAGCCAGGGTACCACTTGATTATGTTTGTGCTGCAGTCACATGGGCTACCCCTCACACCTTTTTACTCATTATAATTTGGATTTGGCATCTAGGGGTAGAGCATCCTTTGGCTCCACAGTGCTCAGGAGTATTTTCCAATGAGTCACCCAAGAATAATGTGCTAGGGATGCTGTCCCATATGTAAAAATGAAGGTGAGATTGGACTACCTAACATAAAAAAGTTATGTACTCGCCATAACGTTCCATGTTGGTAGTCCATCTCACCCTTCATTTTTACCAACCCGCCCTCCTGCCCCTATCCTGGAAGATCTGGAGTGATAATTTGATTCCCTTGGTTGGTGACCCTTGAGTATTGGTTTGTTGGTTAGGGGTTTTTCTGTTTCTAGCGAGCAGCAAACAAGATCTGGCCATTGCACTGGTGCACCATGGGTACCTACTTAGCCACGAGGCAACCAGAAGTCTTCGAGCTTCTAAATTGTCCGAGTCGGAGCTGAGGATTGGCTCCGAACCCATATGTAAAAATGAATGGTGAGATGGACTACCAACATGGAATGTTATGGTGAGTACATAACTTCTTTTTCAATCTCTTTGGTTGTTACTTCATCCCATTTCATATCCTGTACCTTTAAACTTCCTTCTCGTTCCCTTACTACTTCTATCTGTCTAGCATCTTTATGTTCCACAGGATTTTCATAGATACTTCTCCAAAATGTATCTATTTCTTCTTTTTTGGCAGTCTTTCAGTCCCTTTTATCTTGTTTCCCATTTCTGTATAAAACCTTTATGGTTCATCAGTAAATTGCTTAAATGATGCCTGAGTGAGGGGTTGTCTAAGGCGTTGGTTAAGTCTAGGTAGCCTTTATGCATAGGTTTGCCCTTGTCTAGGGCTTTGATGACTGTCTTGAAGTCCACCAAGTTTAACAGGCATGATCTCCACTTGACAAAGCCAAATTGGGTGTGGTCAAGCATCTGACGATTTCCTATATATTTGTTAATAAGGTCCTTAATGATTTGTTACATGGCCTTGCAGATGAGGCTGGTCAGGCTAATAGGTCTGTAGTTCCTGGGGTCCATGGATGCACCCCCTTTGTGCAAAGGGATGACTGTAGCCGTTTTCCATTCCACTGGGATGAAGCCAGTGCTTAGGCTTGTGATTGAAAAGTGTGCCCAATGGTGATGCTAATTCCTGTTTTAACCCATGTAGAACACAGCCTGGCATTTTGTTGGGTCCCATAGAGGCTTTGTTTTTTTGGGATTGCAGAGGGCATTTAAAACCTGCTCCTCAGAGATGCTAGGTGGGGGACAGGTGTTAGGGATGCTTTGGGGTATATGTGATGGGGACAGGGGAGTGAAATTTTCACAACCTGTCAGCCAGCAGGTTTGCTATATTCACAGGATCTGTATACGTAGTACCATTAACTACGAGTTCAGCACAAGTCTGGGGCTCACCTTTGAGGTTACGGATGTAACTTAACGCTTTGTGGTTACCATTGATTAGGGATGCTGATTTGGATTCGTAGTTAGCTTTGAAGGACTTCACTAGGAGTCTTATTTGCTTGTTAAAGTTGAGGAGGAAGAGTTTCCAGTTTTGAGACCGTTCCTTCCTACTTTTAGACAACAATTTTTTTCTTCTATTGTATAGCCTAGTTTTCCACCAGGCAGGTTTGTTTTTCCTTGAAGATCTTGCTTTGGTTTTCTCAAATACGGCAGAGTCAATGCAATTGTACACATGCTGGTATAAAGCATTGGTGTATAACTCAGGATAGGTGTCTGTTCCATCAGTGGGGGGAGGGGCTATGAAGCTACTTATGCCATCACGTAAGAGGTTGTAATTGGCCTTGGAGAAGTTTTTTAGTGTAGTTGTTGCTAAGGGGGGGGGGGTCTTGTGTTTATAGATACTTCTAGTGAGACTAATTTGTGGTCAGATCTCAGCAAGAATGGTCACACACTGGGGGTGGTGCATGGTCCCCCATGTTGGTGAACACCAGATCCAGGATGTGAGAGCCCCTTGTGGGTCTGCTAGCCAGCTGTTGCAGGGTAGTGGAGTTAATGAAGTCTAGGAATCTTTGGGCAAGTGAGTTAGAACACGTGTAATTTCACCAGTCAGTGGATGGGTAATTAAAGTCACTGAAAACCAGAGTGTTTGGTTGTATCTTGATTGACTCAAGCAGATCCAAATAGACTGAGTGGATGTCCTGATTCATGGAGGGGGTCCTATAGCTGACAGTGACCTCTGAAGATGGGTCTTGCCTACAGTCAATTGCACCTGAAATAATTCAAGGGAATTGTGCTGTTTAACCAATCTAGAGGTGTATTTATAACTAATATTGATACACCACCTCCTTTGGTTCTTATTCCTTCATTTTGTTGTCTGATGTGCAAACAGGCGTAAACCTGCGCAAACACAGTTCTTGTGTAGCAAATGAAAATATAACCCACTTCACCAATAAAAAAGCTCAAAACTGAGATCTGTTCCAGCAACCTTGAATCAGATGAGTTCTAACTACACACTTCTGACACTAGGGTGTAGGGGAACCTTCTCCCAACAAAAAAAGGCCTGGTTTACTGCTCAGGTTATACAGACAAAAGTAGATTCAGCAGGTCAGAATCCAGTCTAGTCTATGCTACAGCAAACAAAGTGCAACAATTTCAGGAGGGGAAAACAAATAAACAGCCACAGTAAGCCTTCAGCCAGCAACTCCCACCTCAGAAGGGCAGAGGCTATCCTTTCCTCCCACAAGAGTATAGACCACAACTTTCTTAATGTAAAATAAGTGGCTTGAAGCCCAAGTGCTTAAACCAGAACTAAGATGCTTTTAGAGTAAAAAACGCACTAAGCCTTCAACTAGCAATTTCCAACTTAGAAGGATGTAAGCTACCTCTCCTGCCACAAGAGTGTAGACTACAGACCTTCGTAATGTAAAACTGGCCTGAAGCCCAAGTGCTTAATACAAAACTACAAGACTTAGTAGCCTGGTTAAATTGTAACTGTTATTCTAACAAGCAGTAATATATGCAGCAGATTAAATGCAGTTGAACACTTTTAAAAACGAGCAGCAAAAGAAACATTAATAATGTAGAAGGAAATGCAGATAAAGTAAAATCAGCTGAATAAAGTGCTTTTTTTAAAGTTAAGTGGGAAAGGAGGAAACAGATGATTCAAAGTTAAGAAACTAAGGAGGTGGGCATTCCCAAATGATCTCTGTCCGTACTCAGTAGAATAAGCTGATGCGATGGGACTGGGAGAAGTATCGAAATCAGATTTATAGTAGGAGTGGGCATCTCGAAAGCCACCAAGTTTAAGAATACAACAACAGTTGGGTGGCAGGTTGGAAAAAATAAAAAATGCAGAGATCAGCAATATTCAGGAAGAGCACAATAAGCAAGCCAAACAAGCACTCCAGCTAAATAGAGAGGTTTCTAGCTAAATGAGAAATGCTGTTTCTCAGCTCCTCCCACTAATTAGCTGATGTTATTCACTGTTTGCAAAGGAATTCTTTCCTAACTTTTATAACTGACCATAACCAAGACCTCTTAAAACAAACTCCCAACAGAAGAGAAAACTTAAAACCAAACAAATGTAATACAAGAATAAGATACAAAATAAAAGTAACCAAACTTTAAATGAAAAACTTCAATTCAAAATAAAAATGCAGACAGAGATCAGCAGTATTTAGGCAGAGGACAGCAGGCAAACCAAACGAGCACATGTTTGAGATTCCAGCACCTCTTCTTGACAGGATTACTTAGATGCTGGAAAAGGTGTCAGGCATACAGTTTAAGAAGAAACTCTGTGCTCAGGCATTTGCTCTTTCCACCTTAAGTAACCTTGGTGCAGCAAAAGCATCAGGTGCTGGAGTGGCAGCACACGGTCATGCCTGACTTTACCTCGCCAACTTTGTGGAAAATTCCAGTTAGATCTTTTTTTCCTCTTAAAATCTTACTTAATAGTGCTGATTTGGACTGCTAGTTTAAGGCAAAGCTGAAGGAAAGTGAAAAGGAAGGAAAAGCTGCATAGCTAAAGACATTAACTTTACAACATCCTTTCACTTCATTTAAGATACACAGAAGCATCCACAACAGATGTGGTTCAGGTGAGCCCAGCAGCAATAACAGCCAGGAAG